>NC_046627.1:10232833-10546560 GCF_900324465.2 Anabas testudineus
ACCATGACAGTCCATGTGAATGAGTACGGCCAAAACAAGCCTCACAAGCAGGACAATGTTTTTAAAGGCCGCACAGAGATGAAGGACGACCTGCTGGGAAGTGGAGACCTCAGTCTGACCCTGAGTAAACCCCGCATTGATGACCGAGGGCTCTACATCTGCACTGTCTACAAGGATGGAAGACTCCTGATGGAGAAGAGAGTGGCTCTGTGTGTCAAAGGTCGGTCAGTGAGTAGAAGACAAATGAGGATTTAAATATGTGCTGCTAGTTTGTCCTCATGTGCACCAGAGTCTGAACTAACAGAAACAGTTTTTAGGACGTGATTTGAGCGGTCATATATTCTGTTCAGTGTTTAAATGATCACTGTTCCATTCAGCTGAGCTTAAACGTCTTCAAAGCTGCTCTGGAGAACTGGCGAGAAGGTTCGATGTATAACTTGTTGGATGAAGGCAGCAGAAGACGTTAGGTGACATCAGTCAACCAGTCGTGTATTATTGAATTAGCAGATCTCAGTCTGACTCCAACTCAGACATCTTCATGTTACGGAAGATGATAAAACTCAACTTTACAAACTCTCTTTGTAAGAACACAGTTCATCAAATGTCCACTGAACAGGTAAAACATTCCTTCATTTGTGGCTTCTCAGCTTTCCAGGTAGCAACAGTGGAGGTAACAGAGGGGGTGGAGTCTGTCCTGCTGCCCTTCATCACCACAGCTGGTCTACCTGATGACGTCAAAGTGGTGTGGGAGGTCACGGTTCCCCAACCCAGGACTGTCCATGTGTATGAGAACGGCCAACACAACAGAAAAACCGACAAACAGGACATGGTTTACAAAGACCGCACGGAGATGAAGGAAGACCTGCTGAGAACTGGAGACGTCAGTCTGACCTTGAAGAACCCAAGGGTGGAGGATGGAGGTGTCTACGTCTGCAAAGTCAACAGAGACGTAGAAAACCTGAATCAGAAAAGAATGACACTTTGTGTCAAAGGTCAGTGTTGGGACATAATCTATCTTCACATTCTAACATTGTTGTCTCTCAGTATGCCTCATACAGCAACTGTCCATCCCTGCAACTCATCCCCTGGTTTCTGGTCCCCTCAGCCTGTCAGGTAGAGAAAGTGGAGGTGACAGAAGGAGTGGATTCTGTCCTGCTGCCCTTCCAGACCAGAGGTCAGCTGGCTGAGGACGTCACAGTGGAGTGGAGATGCTCAGACCCTAAACCCATGATGGTCCACGCGTATCAGAACGGACAAAACCAACATCACATACAGGACGAGAATTACAAAGGCCGCACAGCAATGAAAAGCGACCCGGAGAGAACTGGAGACCTGAGTCTGATCCTGAGTAACCCAAACTTTGATGACGGTGGTGTCTACATCTGCAACGTGAACAAAGATGGGAATATACTGACGCAGAAAATAGTCGTACTCTGCATCCAAGGTCAGTACAAATCCAGCACAATGTTCAGTCAGATCACAAATGAGTTGGTCTGGGAACAGATCCAGCTGTTGTGGAGTGTGTTTGAAAGTTGATTTCTCAGGTTTCACTGTGTGGTCTTCTCCTCCTCGGTGTCACAGTCTCTCTTCAAACACCTGAAACCAAAGAAGTTAGATCTGTTCTGATCCAATGATGACACCCAGTCATTAGCAAAAAATGAATCCAATCCTAAATGTCTAAATAGTAAAAGTATGTGAAATTCATGTAAAAGGGAAATCAGGGTCAGGTGTGTCGGCCAATGGGATGATAACAGGTGCAAGTCCGGGAGTGTCTGCCTTATCTAAAGCAATCTGGGTCTTCACTATCAGTAAAGCAGGTTTCATGTTAAATTATAGTTGAGGAATCAGATCACTGGAGAAATCCAAGTCTAACCTGCTTACTTGAGTTCATGTACACATTGAAAGTCTGATCCTGACAACACAGGTTTGTAGAAGTGTGTTGGGACTGGAACAGAGCAGATTTCTGAAGAGCTAAGAAGAGCCGTTGATATTCACCTGGCTTTCAAAGGAACTTCTAAAGAGTTCATAAATAAAATACAAATCTAAACACATCTAACCGAGCTAGACAGAAAACAAACTGCACAAAGTTAAATCTACAGAACAAAACAGGAAACTACTGAGAATTCTGTACAGTTGTATGTTGAGATGATGTGATTTGCACATCAATACCAAGGAATGTGGAAATGCATATGATCCAGTATAATGAATTAGTCAAGAAGTCAGTAGCTGGTTTGGATAGGTTGGTAGCAGAGCTCTCCGCTGTCTGAATATAGGTTGATGGTTGTTGGCAGGAATGACGTCCTGGACCTTTTCCTTTTTCACACTGGGGCTGGAGAAGTCTCTGACTTAAGCTGCTCTGCAGTTTAAACAGCAGCTGTGCAGAGGATGTTCAGCAGTTTGTTCAGCATCCTCCTCTCAACAACCTGCTCCAAGGGCTCCAGTGAGGTCCCCAGCACAGAGCCAGCCTTCCTGATCATTTTGTTCAGTTTGTTGTTGTCCCTGGATCTGATGCAGCTGATCCAGCAGACAGCAGCAAAGAAAAATGCACTGGATACAACAGCCTTGTAAAAGATGTTCAACATCTAGTTGCACACATTAAAGAAGTACAGTCTGCTCTGTCCCTGTGACCAGCCTCTGTGTTGTATTTCCAGTCCTGTCTGTCGTCCAGGTGAACTCCCAGGTATCTGTACCCTCCTTCACCTCTACTTCCACTCCCAAAGTGGAGACAGTGTCTAAACAGTCTCTGTTCCTCCTAAAGTCCACAACCATCTCTGTGGTCTTTGTTACATTTAAAGTCTTGTGATTGTTTCCACACCACTTTACAAAACAGTCCACCAGCCTCTGTACTCTGCCTCCTCCCCACCACTGATACACCCCACGACCACAGAGTCGTCTGAGATGTCGATGACTGGACTTAGTATTGTACTTAGTATTGTACTGAAGACCAGAGGTGTACAGAGTGAAGAGGGTCAAACAACAGGAGAACAACTGTGAACACACAAGTCGTTGTATGGCTGAGCTAAAGTCCTGACCTGAACCCTGTGGAAGGACCTGAAGCAAGAAGTTCATGTTGAGTTGAAGCAGTAGGAAGAAAAAGCCTGAAATCGAAGTGATGAGCAGTGGTAATAAACAGTTACTGGAAATGTTGAAGTTACTGCTGTGAAAGGGGCTCACACCAGTTCACTTACTTATGCTACAGAAAACATTTAAGATTGGATCATGTTCCACAATTAATGTGTGTTTCATTATTTTAAATACGTTGAGGGGTTGTGTAAAAATGTCATCATATTTATAATAACACAGAGGAAATTATTAACTAGTGTAGTATAAGAAGTGTAGTATAAGTAGTGTAGTATACGTAGTAGTATAAGTAGTGGACTATACTGTAGTGTAGTATAAGTAGTAGTATAAGTAGTAGTATAAGTAGTGTGGTATAAGTAGTGTAGTATAAGTAGTGTGGTATAAGTAGTAGTATAAGTAGTATAAATATGAGTTCCCAAACCTTCGAACAGCAGTGTGAATGAATCTTTTGTATTTTCTCTCATCTCTGCAGAGGACTGGAAGAAAACCATGGAAAACCTGTATCAAGAAGACACAGAGAAAGGAAACAGTGTTTTTTCCCAACTCATCGGATTTTTAAGTATGTTCACTTCCTGCCTCGTTGGCTTTTTCTCACCGCTGCTCATCTGTGGTTAAATGTTGAATCATCTAAATCCAGTCTTTCAGCTCCAATAGTTTGTCTCGGTTCCTCTGTTTCTGGTGCTTTGATCGTTTGGTCTGTTTCCTGTTTGTAGTTTTATTTCTTCTTCTTTCTTAGATCAGATCTAATCTCTCTGAGAAGGAATCTCATATGTGGTGTTTCTAATATTCTTACTGTACTTTATGGGTCATGATGACATCACATCCTGCTGGTTCATGTAAACTTGTTCAAGTAACACTAAACACAGTAGAAACACAGTAGAACGTGTTTTATTAAGCTGTTGTTTAAATACAAGCCAAACGTATTCAGGAGCTATTCCCCTTCCACCAAAACCAGCATCTCCTAAAGGTCATCAGTCATTTATTAAAAGCGACTTACAAGGGTAGTCAGGGTAATAAGGAGGTCTTACCTAAGGACCCCCTACTGGAGGTAGACCACAGCTGAACCCCAGTCTCCCACATGGAAGGTGGTGATCTTACCTCTACACTAACCAGCCGCCACCAGTCAGTGACTAACGTTGATCTTAGTGGTTAAAGCAGTGGTTTAGAGGTGAAAGGTAAATGTATTTAAAGATCTTTCTAATTCATTAATGAGACTTTTACACAGTAACTGAAATTATGTCAGAATGAAGTGAAGGTGTTTAAGGAGGTTCCGGGTCCTCTGAAACACCTCGTGGTGGTTTCGTCTCTGTGTTAATTTCTCACTGTTTACTGCTCTTTGTTTTTTTTCTCTTTTATAGATGAAACAGTGACATGCAGGACCAGAAGTAGCTCCACGGATCCAAGTCCCCTGATGGCTGATCCGTCTGTTGATCACTCTGTTGATCAGTGTGTTGATCAGTGTGTTGATTAATCTTTGATTATTGATCTGTGAAATCATCATATAATCATTTTGTACAGTGTTACTGTGAATGAAAAGCCAGTTTCCAAAGCCACTCTGTGTAAATCAGCCCCAAACCTGACCTGAACAGAACTGGGAACTGTTTCAAGTAAAATCAGAGCTAAATTTCAAATCCCAAAGAAAGAATTGTTCTGTTCCAGCGTTTTAACCAACTGCCCAACTGCTTCACACAGTCCACCATCGTGCCGCTGCCTAAAAAGTCAGCTGGTGATGAACCACCTGAAGGACATCACAGACCCACTGCTGGAACCCCTGCAGTTCGCCTAAAGGAAAAACAGTTCAGTCGATGATGCAGCAAACCTAGGTCTCCACTACATCCTGCAGCACCTGGACCTCCCTGGCACATATGTCAGGATCCTTTTTGTGGACTTCAGTTCAGCCTTTAACACGATCACCCTTGGAATACTTGACCATAAACTGACCCAGCTTACTGTACCTGCTCCCACGTGTCAGTGGATCAAGAGCTTCCTGACTGACAGGAGGCAGCAGGTGCGGCTGGGCAGCATCACATCTGGCACCCGCACCATCAGCACCGGCGCACCACAGGGGTGTGTCCTCTTCCCACTGCTCTTCTCCCTGTACACTAATGACTCCACCTCAGGGAACCCGTCTGTGAAACTCCTGAAGTATGCAGATGACATGACTGATCCGGGATGGTGATGAGTCTGCATACAGGCAGGAGGTGGAGCAGCTGGTCCAGTGATGTAGTCAGTGTTAGAGTAAAAATGATTTACTCACTGATTTATAATTTTCTTATTACAATGTTACTTCACTCATAAGAATAATTTCTTGTGTTTTACTTATTGTCATTATGAAGGATACATGTGTGTGTGATGTTTAATCCTGTAAGCAACAAAAGCTGCACTTCGCACACAGACGGGAAACAGGAAAGGTCAGGAAAGGTCAGCGGCCTTGAAGTTGAAGAGTTCTTGTTGCTATACTCCTATAAGCAGTGTTTTATCCTTGTATGGAGTTGTTTTTCTTACAAGTGTGTTATCTTTCTATGGGGTTCTTTTTCTTGTAATATGATCACCATTTAACCACACCATACACCCACATCTGTAACTTCAGGGTGTGTCTCATCTTTAATAAAAAGCTTGTACAAAGGGGAGACGGACGGAGTCGGAGGTAGAAATTCCTGGGTGAAGCATTTATGATGCTAAGATCTCAGGCCGGCTCCCCTTTGCAAGTAAAAAGGCCGAGCAGTGTCCTTGTTGTGCTTTATTGTCTTTGTCTCTCAGCGTATGAACAGTGTTGTGGTTATTTTAAATCCGACATAAACTTGGTCCTTCGAGAGCCGGATCTCAACAGTCGACGTCGTGGGAGGAGGGTGACGGAACACCGAAAGTCTGTCGACAGCCGGACGTCTAGGACGTCCGTCAGAAAATCCTGGGACGTGAATTCGGTGAAATAGGTCCTGATCCTCCCCTCCATCGGCGTCGATGACGAGTTCCAGGAGACGAACAATACAGCATCAATAAGTGAGTAATACGCGTAGGATGTCGAGTGGGACCTATAGATTAAAAGCCACTATAATTTCATGAGTTAGTGGAGATTAAAAGCCACTATCTAGTCAAGTGGGACTAAGAAGCCATTAATTTGTAACAGAAGTATTACCGGTTGTTGTGTGAAAGAGTGTGATTGTGAGTGTGGATGTCACCAATTGATGTGGAAGCAGCAGCACTGGAGGAAACCTAACGGTGATAACAAATCCAGTGGTCTGTTGAAGTACACAGTGTGGTGAATTAAGGCCATAGTTTAATAATGGGGAAAAATAACAGTAAACCTGCCTTGGAAGGCGATGAGAAATTCATGGAAAACTTCTCGCCTGGCAGTACTCAATATTTGAAGTTGTGGAAAAAGAACCATGACTTTGATGGCAAATTGACCGAGTCATCCTGTAACAATCTGGTAAATAAATTAAAAATTGAGGTTGCTAGCGCCTCTGATAAAGTAAAACCAAAAAAGCAATTGCAGTTATTAGAAGCTACAAAGTGGAGAGAGCAGGCAGAAAGGAGGAAAGAGACATTCTGAAAAAACAAAAGAAGAAGCAGGGAGAAGCTGCACTGCAGGCGGCTGCTCTTGTGAAACCTGATGAGGAAACTGTAGGGCCAAGCGCAGGGGTCAGACAGAGTTATGAGCAGCAGAGACAAGCACAACAAGATCGGAGCCGTGTGCTAAATCTACACAGATTACTTCAGGCTGTAGAAAAACAGTTACGTGAAGAAGAAAAGAGACAAGCCTCCCCAATTTCCTCCCCCATGTCATCTCGTGCAAGACAAGCAGCGGCATCCTCCTCGTCCTCCCTATTGGCCAAAGTATCCTACCCAGATTTAGGACCATTAAAAGAGCAGTATGGAATAAAAGATGTTAATTATGACTGCAGAGATTGTGGTCCAACATCAGACTCACCTACTCCAGGAGAGGGTGATGGGATTTATCCTATGATAGAAGTAGCTAATCCACATTTTGGAGCTCCAGGACAAAATGAGGGGCGGACAATGAAAGTTTACAGACCATGGGCAGATGCAGAATGCACTGAAGCCTGCAAGACACTGGGGGATCCAAAGGTAGACCCAGAGGGATGGGCGGAGAGACACAAGCAATTAGTCAACTCTTTTAGTCTAAATGGATGGGAGATTGAACAGACTCTCAAGAAATCTCTCACATTTAATTTTGGAAGGGTAAGAGCAGGTTATACAGGAAGAAACGGTCAGGGACAGATATTGTCTTCAGGGGATCAAGCTCTGCAAGCACAATTGCAGTTGGTGCACGATGCAGTGAAAGAGACATGGAAGAGAACACCTGATTATGTGAAGATTTCACAATGTCAACAGAAAGATAATGAGGATATGTTTGAGTTCAGAGCTAGACAAGAGGACACATTTAAAGATCACAGTGGGCTGCAAGAAGATCAGGCTCAAGATTCTCCCTACCAACAACAGCTGAAGCAGGCTCTGATGGCTGGTTTCTTGCCTCAGTTGTCAGACTTCATAAGAAAACATAATGTGAACCATCGTACTGATGGTGTTCAACAAACAATGAACTATGCCCATCATGCACAGGAAGTCATGGCAGTGTAAACCAAGACCAGACTTAACTGATGTAGCTCTTGATAAGGGAGAGGTTTGGTTTGTAGATGGGTCATGCTCTAAGATCCCTACTGGACAAACACAGACAGGATTTGCAATAGTGACACAAGACACTACAGTGAAAGCAGGAAAACTACCGTCACACTTTTCAGCCCAGGCAGCTGAAATAGTTGCCCTCACCCAGGCCTGTAAAGACGGCCAAGATAAAGACTTAACAGTTTACACAGATAGCCAATATGCTTTTTCAACACTTCATTTCTTTGCAGCCCAGTGGGCAAGGAGAGGTATGACCACCTCTACAGGGAAATCAGTAGAACATGCAACATTGTTAACAGCACTTTTAGAAGCTGTACTGCTACCAAAGACCTTAGCAGTTTGTAAATGTGCAGCACATACAAAGGGTAAAGACCCAATTTCTAGAGGAAATGCTTTCGCTGACAAAATTGCTAAAGAGGCAGCTAAAGGAAAGCATGGGATTTTAGTGCTCACAGTGCAGGACACAGAAACAGCAACACCATTTGATTTACAAGTTCTTATAGACATGCAGCAGAATGCACCCACACCAGAGCAAACTTTATGGGTAAAACATGGAGCAGTTAAAGTAGATGGCATCTACAGAATACAAAATAAACCATGTCTTCCAAGAAGCTTGTTCCACACCGCCGCAGTTTTGAGCCATGGGCCCTGCCATGTCTCAACAGGAGGGATGGTGAAGGTGGTGGAACAACATTTTTATGCTCATGGTTTTAATACTTATTCAAAAAATTTTTTTAGAGCTTGTTTGATATGTTGCAAACATAATGTACAGGGGAATGTGCGACCTAAAAGAGGGCAATTCCCACAGGCAAAGCATCCATTCCAGTTCTTACACATGGACTTTATAGAACTAAACAAATGCAACAACTATAAATATTGCCTTGTACTGATCTGCCCCTTTTCTAAGTGGGTGGAGATCGTACCAAGCAAACATGCCGATGCATTAACTGTAGCTAAGGCTATATGTAAATACATTTTACCAGAGCACGGGATTCCAGAGGTCATCTATAGTGATAATGGAGCACACTTTGTGAATGACATCATAAAACGGATGGCTATACATTTGGGAATCACTTTAAAGAACCATTGTTCATATCACCCCCAGAGTGCTGGGTTGGTAGAACGGACAAATGGCACGATCAAACTAAGATTGAAAAAGACTATGGAACAAACAGGGAGACCCTGGCCTGAATGTTTAGACTTAGTAAAGACATACATGAGAATAACTCCTACTGGAGACGGGTTAAGCCCGTTTGAGATCATCCATGGGAGACCTTTTGTACTCCCCATCTTCACAGATGTGATAGAAAAGCCAGAAGATACTTACACTTTAGCAGATTGGATGTGTAGAATGTTGAAAGAGAAAGAAGTTGTAAATGCAAATAATCTGCCAGATGGTGATTTGTCTTCACAGGATTCAGCTATTAAGCCAGGTGACCAGGTCCTGATAAAGGTCATCAAAAGAAAGAACTGGTCCCATCCAAGGTGGGAAGGTCCCTACACTGTCCTGCTCACCACACCCACTGCAGTGAAGATAGCAGAACGCGCCACGTGGATTCATCAAAGCCACTGCAAAAGAGTAATTCCCCTGGTTGGCACTGCGTAGGGGTGGAAGTCGACCGGTACCAAAACCTTTGGTCGCTGAAGAAACCAACTGATCCCCGCGTCCCAGCTATGGCACCAGGGGTAAAACTCATAGCAGCAATATGCACTGTCGTGGTAGCTGTTCTCTTTTTTCTGTATGAGACAGGACTCCTTACTGGGAAGCAGCCAGACAACGGACCAATCCACCACAACCTAACCAAGCGATGGACAACTACGCCGATTGAGGACTGGGCCTGGAAAGACCTGAACACTGAGCATGCACATCCATTTGAGACCAATATGTGGTATCGTTATGCCAAAGTTTTGGCCAACTCTTATAACAAGTCTAACTGTTATGTATGTTCACATATACCACATTCCTCCTCTCACCTAACCCTTTATGCAACCCCCATGGACTTCCATAGGGGTTATTGTTTTTTCCTGATGTCTGTTAAGGACCAAGGACCACTTCTCTTCAATGTTACAGAACATAAGAATACATCCTGCTCTGATGTGCCGCTTGTAAGTCTCAACCTCACTGTTCGCGGGAAGCCCATTCTCCAGAGAGTGACAATTTCGAATGGTGCTTTGCCCGCTTGCCTGGTTGAGGGGCATGGGTTCCCGTATTGTATGGAACGCTGACATACAGAACACACTACTAGAGTTGGACGGCTTTCAGACTCCCTATGTTGCGTGACTTTCAAAATGCCTCAACCGCGTGACAAAATACTCAAACCCACTGTTATGGTAGAGGGAGGTTGGTGGCTTTGTGGTACCAGAGCATATGTTACGTTACCCCACACATGGTCTGGACGTTGTACTCCTGTGAAAGTGTCCTGTATGAACAGTGTTGTGGTTATTTTAAACCCGACAGTCAGTTTTGATTCTGATTCTGATGTTTGAAGTCCAGTTACCAGGACTCAAAGTCCAGATAAGATCAACGTTCAAAACATTAACAACCACTGTAAAAGAAGAGAGAGGGCGATGTCTACGAAAAAGATTAAAGGTTAAATAGAACTAGATAAAGCATTTCCTGTAGAAAATGCACTGTGAATGCTGTAATGCTGAATCGATTCCTGAAAAACTGCTGAAAGTTGATGAAACGTTTGAAAACGCTGCTGAAATTAGCTGAAGAGAAACAGGAACCGTTTAAACAGAGCTAAACATATGAAGAAGAAGCTACAACAGCTGAATGTTTAGTTAAAAAAAGCTGAAATAGATCTGCTGAAGTTAATAAAACAGTTGAAGTCGTCTAGACAGTTAAAGGTAAAGTTAAATGTTTAGTTAAAAAAAGCTGAAATAAATTTGCTAAGGTTGATAAACCATAGCTGAATGTATTTAAACAGTAATTTAGATAAAGGCTGAAACGTTTTAACGCTGCTGAAATTATCTGAAGAGAAACAGGAAGTGTTTTAACAGAGATAAACATATGAAGATGATACTGAGACTGCAGGGGAGAAGCGGGAAACTTCCACTGGCAAGATTTTCACTTGTGAAAACTGATTTGGAGCCCTAAAAACAGGCTTTTTTCAGCAAAACTACGATAGCTATCGTCATAAAAAGTTAACCACGTGACAGCCAAGACTTTAATGCACCACTAGTGTGAATTTTACGTTTGAGGACTGAAAATTGTGGTCACAGGAGCGAGAGATCCGTTCAGCTTGTCGGACAGATTCTGAAACCGAATTTAACATTGGCGCTAATGGGAGAGCGGAGGGGGACTCCCGTCACTCTGAGGCTCACAGAGAAAAAACGATTTGTCTCTGAGCTTAGATAAGAAGCTTATCAGAACCAGGACAAGTATTCCTACTTGTCTGTAAAGAAATTATTCAGAAAGAGTGAAAATTGTGGCCATGCTGACAGTTTATTGAGAAAGATTCAGTCCCATTATAAAGTCAAAAATCATCATTCAATCAATTTAATTCAAGCATCACAGTATTTATCTGAGCAAAGCACATGGTTTGTACCAGGAGACTTTTCACCAGTAATAATTTCTTCTCCAGAACCTGAAATATGAACGAAGATACTGTATTATTCTAACAGGGAGGTCTTTTTATTCATAGCAACCTAGAGGACAAATAGAGATAAAGTTGTGAAATAAATAAAAAGTGTATGAAATGCGAACATCTGACATGTTGATAAATGAAGCCACTACTTAAATTGACAGATTTTTGTAAAGTCAATCATTGTGTATTTATAATTACTTGCTATTTATGAATTATTGTGCAGAAAACACCCAACTTAAACGTTATGTCTTACAGGTGGCCCTATTTGAAAAAATCATAATTACTAAAATGCATGTAAATTAAGAAATCTGAATGAAACTATTCTAGACATAAAAGCTTTAGATTTTGTTACATGATCCACTGCA
Organism: Anabas testudineus; assembly: GCF_900324465.2. Lineage (NCBI taxonomy): Eukaryota > Metazoa > Chordata > Actinopteri > Anabantiformes > Anabantidae > Anabas > Anabas testudineus. The sequence continues at coordinate 10,244,517 of NC_046627.1, forward strand.
CAGAAACACAAAACAACAATAATGAACAACAATAAGTACCTCTTTTACTTCCAGTGTCTGACAACAGCATATGTTGACTTGTTTGGATCTGATACATGAGCCTCAGAAACTGAGAAGTAGAAGAAAAACTGTTAAAGTAAAAAATACTGTTTATACTAAACTATGTACATTTCACATTTCAAATATGGATATGTTTCATAATTTTTATTAGATATTGACACCTTCTTTAAAATGCCTCTCCACTTACGCTTCTCTTATATACAGACACTGAGGTGAAACCACAGTACCTCTGACTATTTGTAGAGGCGGCCTATTAAGATCATGTCAGCATGATGGTCAAGTAAAACTCACTAGAGTAAAAAAAAGTATATAGAGTAGCGTTTATTTTAAATCTGCTGCTGTTCTGTTTTTATAAACAGCAACATTTGTGTGAACACGTACCAGATAGAAAAAAATGTGGTTTCTTTGTTCACACACCATGAACTTTCTTTATTTTTACTTGTCTTTTTATAAATGATCAAACTTGTCAGTAATGGTGAGTGGAAATACCTCTCGTCTTCCCCTTTGTTGGGACAGTAGCATACATCACGTTGTTTGGATCATCTACATTTTCTTCTCCACATCCTGAAATATGAAAAAAAAACCTGTATTATTCAGAGATTAATACTAAGAAATTAACAAGAAAATTACTTGCTAGCTGTAGCTAGACGTATAAAGATAACAACATAACACATCTAAAAGTATATCAAACACTAAATGGTATGTGTATCTTTTTAATACTCACTCGGACCTGACTCTCGTGTTTGGGTTTCAGAAGAAAAGCATGAAACTATACAGAGAAAAAGGAAAAAGAGAGAATATGAGCATGAACATCCAACTTTTTGATGTGAGACCACTGTGAGAACTGCACTACTGTGCCACAAATCATTACTAACACATTGATACCCTTGGTTTTGTTTATTGATTATATATTTTAATTTAATGTGGACATTTCAAGACTGGGGTTATGGCAAATAATATGTGTATGACTCCAGGCATAATAGGCATCTACTCATCAGATTGGGTTTAGGTAAGTAAAGCAGTTTGGTTAGGATTAGATTAATAAAGACATTGTGTGTGAAGTTAAATTTTTCTTTGTTAAGCCAACCAAGTGTAGTAAGTTCATGAACCCAACCATTGAAATATTAATAAAACTGTGGTCATAAAACTGAATGTTGTACTGCGAGATTAAATATTGAAACATAAAAGGTAACACTGCTCTTTAGATGGGGTACTTCAGTGAACAAAATGCCAAACCTGTGTACAGGGCATATTATTTACATTAAGAGTGAACGCAAATAATGATGCTTTCACTGTCTCAGTAGGATATGAAAACATGGAGGAGATGAAAGTGATAATAACAGCATTATTCTCTAATGGTTTTGCATTTCTTCTGAGTATTAGATCTTTAATGCTGTGTCCACAATTGCATCTGAATAGTTGAAAAATCTTATTGCAAAATAGAATTTTGAAATAAAAGAGATGTTGAACCTTAGAGTCTAAGTAAATTACTAAATAAATTATTCATTCATTCACATTGATTCAAAAATTTATTTGGATTTTCATATTTTGAAAAAGTTCAGTAAAATTGTTTCATAGGATTTATTTATGATAATTAATGTAAATAATTTGCTTACATTTCTTAATCGCTAGACAGTCCTAATAGAAATATATTTTCTATACCTCTGTGTTTGTAACGCTGAAGTAGTCCCACGGCCAACATCAGCAAAACCACAGACAAAACGGTGAAGACAACTGATAACACAGTGAAGAGCTGAACAGATCCAGGGTGGAGAGGATTTGGAAAAGTCTCTTGGCCATTTTGAGTTGTTGTCCCTTGAGTTGAAGGATTAGTATTTGATTTGAGGAATAAGTATTATATGATTTTGAACAATGTACACAGTACATAAATGGTAAGTATAATAAGTAAGTAGTTATAGAATAATAAAAAAGTGAGTAAAAACAAAAAATGACCTAATAATTAATTAATCTAAAATCATTTAAATTAATGACCTGCAATAGTAGCATTTGAATGGATAGAAGAGAGGAGCTTAATGTATCAGTAGAACAATACAGTACAAAAACAGTAGTACAAACATTCTAACACATGGAATTTTATAACATCACAGGAAGACTTTGATGAGGTTGGCTCTAATTTAGATTTTTAATATTATTATAATATTAAAATATTTTATTGTTATAACTTAACTGTTATACTTAACGTGCCACAGTTAAGGCAATAAATACACAATGAACATACCACAATTCCATTCAGTCATCTAGCTAGATGTTAATTTAAATTGACTGAAAGGAGAGGTACACAAACACGGACCTTTAGACACCGCTTGGGGTTTAGTCTCTCACCCTAAAACACTTTGACGTGAGAACCAGAGGATTTACTTTAATTTAGTATTTTCTTCTTCTCACATGCCTCACCTGTAACAGGCAGCCAGCTCTCCATTGATTCAGCTTGAAATCTTGAGATGCTGCATTTGTAGAATCCTTCATCAGACATAGAAATATTGTGAATGGTCATCTCTCCTGTATATCCAGTATTAATTAAGTTGCCATTTTTATAGAAATCAGCTGGGAGTTTTGAAGGATGTTCTCAGTTTCCTACAAGTTAGAGTCACAGTTTCTCCCTCCATCACAGGCAGAGCAGGGCTTTCCAAGATCACATCACCAGCTGAACAAACAAAAACAAAAAAAATAACCTATGTGGTTCAATGTTTTATATTGTTAAATAAAATTACTACATTTGCACTTGGTAATAGTATGTAAGTATAGATTTTTATTTCAAACTGCACTTTCAATATTGTATTAGTTAACAGTTGGTGACCATACCAGTGACAGTGATGTTGACAGCGCTGCTTCTCTCTCCTACTTCATTTTCACAAAAGTATTCTCCACTGTGTAAAACAAATGCAGCCTTTATGTCCATCAATCCTGTCGATGTTTCCCACTGAGGAGAATTTGAGGGAAGCTTTTTCATCACTCTCCATTCATTTGGGCCATTGGAGCCAACACAAGTTAATGAGAATGATTCATATTCAAAGAACTGCAGCCTGTTTGGACTGATATGAAGAGAAGCTCTGCCTGTGACAGAGAAAAGAAACAAAAAGAGACCTAAACAAGTTCCAAACTTGATTTTCACTCGGAAAAAAAACTTTCTTAGTCAAAAGTGAAAGTTTTTTGCAATTTGTTTCAAAGTCTAATATAAAAATGTAAAGCTGAGTAGAAAATATTTGAATGACTATAACATTGAATGAATCTCAACCTACCAGCTTCCTGCACATCAGAACTTTTCTGACCTTGAGCAGTGAGCAGCAAGAACAAATTAAACACTAGAGAGACAACAGAACATAGCTGTATGTCACATATAAATATATTTATATGGAGAAGTACACTGCTGATATACACATAACATAGATGACACAAATGTTAATTTGTTTTTGAAAGGGTCATACAATGTACAAAATGAATGTTTATTTCTAGTTATAGTCATAAACAGGCAAGTGAAGTGTATTGATAATACACATTACCACTAAGTACAAATTACAGTTGCAAAGCACATTATGTGTTTGAAGTTAATTATATATTTGTCACAGTGTATATACAGTGCTGTATCATATATGAACACACTTAGATTTGTAAGGAGTAGACACAGTAAACACGAGGAGATCTTTTAAGCTATACTGCTCAATGAAAGGACCTAATCATACAGCTAATGTATTTAACATAAATATTAAGAAACATAATTACATTTCATATTTGACTTTAAATTCAGAGAAACAGGTGAATCAGTACTTACACAGTCTGATGTAGAACACTGTGCCCTCCATGTTGTCTGGCTGCTGACTGAGCATCAGACTGAGTAAAAGTAATATATGGTGTGTGTGAAGGACTTCCTTTTCCTTATCATGGATGACACAGGAAGAGGAAGAGAGAATAAAATGAGGAAGAGAGAATAAAATCTAATAACAAGTGGTTAAAATGTACAAAAATGTACATGAAATTTCACTTTTAGCTTAAACTATATCCTCACATCTCAATATTGGTTCACACGTGCAACGAGTGCATTCTGTCATTTTTCTCTCTGCATGAGTGGTACCGGAGAAAAATGGAGCAGATCATACAGTAGGGCAGCAACACCACCCACCCCTTGAACTTTTGAAAATGGAACATGTATACATTGAAACAACTTAAATGTATTGCAACAGTATGCATGGGATAATAGTCCATTATTACTAAATAAAGACGTCTTTCTAAGATTTAGTAGATGTATCAAAACTGAAATCCCTAAAATTACAGAAATTGTTAAAAAATGTTGTTACACTCACCCCAACTGGTCGAGGCAGATGGCCGCCCACACTGAGTCCGGTTCTGCTGGATGTTTTGCTCTTCACTATCACCTAGTGCTGCTCAACTGGGGTTACTGGTTACTTAAAAAATAGTGATGTTGTTATATTTTGTAAGGTCTTAAACTTTAAACACTGTAATATGCCTTGAAATAACTTCTGTTGTGATCAGGTGCAATATAAATAAAATTGAATTAAATTAAATTGAATATATATGATTCTGTTAATATGTTAATTCACCTTTGCAGATCTGTCACATGTTTCAGCTTCAGGTCAAACTTGACATTATAACCTTAGAGTCTGACCACATAGAGTCAGTTAAAATGCTGCAGCAGCTGTTTCTGTAAACAGTGTGAGAAGAAAGTGCAGATGGAACAAAGTGGTTTACCGGTTACCATTTAATAAACCACTAACATTTAAAAAAAAAAAAGTCTCTCATAGCAGCTGAAGACAAAAGACAAAGCAAAATAGTTTCTACTCTGCACTTTCTTTAGATATCTCACTCAATGATGACGACTCAAAAATGTACAAAGATGCAAATGTATTTCAATTTCTTTTATTATTCTTTATACAACATTTGTATAACCTAAACATTTTATTCTTAAAGGACTTGAAGTACAAACTTAGGTTTTGTTTGACCAATGATTGCATTAAAAACAAAACTATATAAAAACATAATACAAATGAAAGATTGAATTTCAAAATTGTGCATGCTGACTAATTTAGAAGTGCAATGTACGGTTGCATCTTGTACATAGTCTGTAACAGTGATGCCCTTCAACATTCAGTCAGATTTGTTCACTGTTGGTGACCTGAAAAAATAAAACAGCAGTCATTAAAAATAAATAAATTGTTGAGAAGTTGGGGTCATAATTACATTCAGGTATTTGGTTGTCAAGGTGTGTAAATGGTTACAATTAGGATAATAGGCTACAGAATGCATTAAGTCAACAAGTTTTTCTCGCAAATGTGCAAATAATGGGGATTCTGTGTGTCTGGTATTTCATAGATGAAACGTGACATTCACCAAGTCAAAAGTAACCTGTACTTTCTTTGACATTAGTAGTTGGTCACAGTGGTGATATTTAAAGGCTGCAGCAACTCTGCTTGCTGCATGTCTTCAGACATGTGAACACACTCACGCCTTCCCCAAACCCGAATCAACCATGTCTTTGATATGCACATTTTATGAGCATGTTGATGACACCTATTTTAATCAATCTAGCTGTGTACACTACCCACATCTTGGCCCTATTTATATCGCTCTAACAATGTAGCTTCCAGTGCTTCTACTATGCCTATACTCCTATCCTTAAAGACTGGTGATAATTGGCATTTAATAAATGTACTTAAGCATAAACCCATTTAAGAGAAACATTCCAGTATGAAAAATTTGTAGAAAAATAGTAGAGTTATGTCAAATAATTTGTGTACAAAATAGGTGTCTACTTTAAAGTATACATGGTTATGGTATAGTTAAAGTTACACAGCTAAATAAGGTTAGAAAAACATCATAAGTATAGTTAATACAAATTATCTGTGATGGGATGCAAACTTTCAAACCTGTGTCCTAAAAATGAATTCCTGCACAACTGATCTCTGAACAGAATCATATTAGCATATTTTTGGAAAGAATATAGTGTCTTTCAGGGGTTCTTGAGAATGAAGGAGGTAAAATGTGCAGGACTGAGGAATTGACTAAGTCAGATTGGGTTTAGGCAAGTAGAGAACTTTGGTCAGGGTTAGAGAAAAGTTTGGTTTATAAAGTCATTGTATGTAAAGTGACATAAAATGTTACTTTTGTATTTATTAGCTGGCTTTATTAGTTATCTAGAAATAAGCCAAGTGTCGTAAGTTCTGGAACCCAACAAAAAAACTGAGAGCTGTACCGCAAGATTAGATATTTAGACAAAAAATGTACTGTTTGAGTACAGGGCATGACATTTATTTTAAGAGTAAAGAGATTCTCCTCTCTATGTTTTTAGAAACATAATCTAGTTGCAATTATTTTCAACACAATAATGCTTCATGCTTTCACTTCACTGGAAACTAGGGGTAAAATAACATTTTTGATGTTAAATAATTAAATATAATTAATAATTAAATCAATGATGGAAAATCAAAATCACAAAAACATGTTACAGTACAAAAGTTAACAACAACTAATCATGTCCCAGTGTGCCTTCTGTTCCTACCACAAGAACAACAGATTTTGAGTTGTTTTAGGGAGGGCATAAGGGCAACTGTGGGGGGCAAACACAAAGATATAAACATTCATGCTCAGAGATGTACTATCTGCACAAGTGTATTACACAAATGACCTACTTTCATATGAGTTGCCAGTGATGATTGTTGGTATTAAATCTCCAAAAAAATCATTGTCTTTCTTTAGTTGCTCAACTGCTAGCTGAACAACATGAGAGTTGAAAAATATTTTTTGTCCAGATGAATCCCACTATGTCAAATACTGATGCTTCGACTGTTTCAATACCATACTAAAACACTGAACAGATGAAAGTAATAGTATGATATGAATAATTCTGAAATTAAAAAAAAGATGTTGAATCTTGTCTATGTCCATTATTCATTGTTTAATTTATACAAAAATTCAATTCAAATATGTTAAAATGCTGTCACAGTAAAAAGGGTGTGTGAGTAATTTAGGGTTAATTAACTGCACAGAATATTATTAAGTAGGTATTAGTATGTATTTTATTAAATATTAGAGAGCTCTCAAATAAATATATTTTCTGTACCTCTATGTTTCCAACGCCGAAGTAGTCCAACCACCAACAGCAGCACAGCCACAGACAAAATGGTGAAGACAACTGAGCGGAACACAGTGGAGAGTTGAACGGATCCACGGTGGAGAGGATTTGGAAAAGTCTCTTGGCCATTTTGAGTTATTGTCCCTTGAGGTGTAGAGTTAATATATGTTGTTAAAAATGTACACAGTATGCAATCATTCTAGTTATAAAATAACGACTTAGGAATTGTATGGTTAGTAAGCTAATAACTGATTGTTTAATCAATTAAAAACGATTTAAAAAAATATGTAATATTTAATATATAATCAATCACCATAATCCCTACATTTAATTTGACAATATTGCAGAAAAACTATAATGAGATTGCTTTAATTAAGATATTTTGTAGTAGTGTAGGTGTCATTATTAGTATTATAATTCATCCATTAGTTTTTTGCAAATTCAAGAAGACTATACATTTAAATATATTCATCTAGCAGACACATTTATCTAAATTAAGTTACAGATGAGGTGTACAAACACACATTTTTAAGTTCAACTCAACTTGGTGTTTAGTGTCTCGCCCTATACCAGGATTTAATTTCATTTAATTTCCCACATGCCTCACCTGTTACATCCAGCCAGCTCTCCGGTGATTCACCTTGAGGTCCTGAAATGCTGCATTTGTAGAATCCTCCATCAGTCATAGAAATATTGTGAATGGTCAGCTGGCCTGTATATTCAGTCTTAATTAAGTTGTCATTTTTATAAAAATCAGCTGGGAGGTTGGAGGATGTTCCCCGTTTCTTACATCGTAGAGTCAGTATTTGTCCAATCATCACAGGTTGAGCAGGACTCTCCAAGATCACATCACCAGCTGAACAACAAAAGCCAAAATAACTAAATACATAAACAAATTAAACCAATTCAAAATCATGCAGTGATGCAGTGATCAGTAAACATTTATTGAATTTAAAAATAACCGCTAGGGTCCATTGTTTTGTAACGCAAATATTATAGTTGCACTTGTTATAATATGTAAGTAAAGATTTTTATTTAAAACTTCACTTTCAACATTTTATTAGTTAACAGGGACTGAACATACCAGTGACAGTGATGTTGACAGTGTTGCTTCTCTTTCCTTCTTCATTTTCACAAAAGTATTCTCCACTGTGTGATACAAGGGTAGGTTTAATGTACATCAATCCTGTCGATCTTTCCCAGTGCAGAGAATTTGAGGAAAGGTTTTTCATCACTCTCCATTCAGTTGGTCCACGTGAGCTAACACAACTTAATAAAATGGACTCATAGTCAAAGAACTGCAGCCTGTTTGGATTGATATAAAGAGAAGCTCTGCCTGTAACACACAAAAGTAAGAAAATATAAACAAGAGACTTATTACTTATCAGACGTCTGATAAAATGTAAAGTAAAATAGTGGAGTAGTTTATTAAAGTATAAAATGAATCTAAACTCACCTTTATTCAGCTCATTGGAACTGTTCTGACCTTGAGCAGTGAGCACCAAGAACAAATTAAACACTACAAAGACAGTAGAACATAGCATTATGTAAGATATGAATATATCTTCATATATTGAATTATATACTATAACATACATACTACAGATGACGCTAATGTCACTATCAGACATTCTGATTAGTTTTGAAAAAGGTTAATTTAATGTGTTTTAATTAAATTATCACCATTAACAACATTTAGTCTGTTTGAATGTTTCAGAATGAAATGTTTATTTCTAGTTATGGTATTAAATAATGATAATACACATAACTCAGTTATGAGGACTATAAAATAAGTATTAGCTGTCACATGATGTTCAACAAAGTACAATAGGTGTTTGAAATTAAAATACTGTTAATTTTAAATTATACATAGGCTAGAGTGTATATGCAGTGCTGTGCCATAGTAACACGCAGAGATGTTTAGGGAGTACAAAAGACACAAGGACTTCAATTAAGCTATACTGCTCATTGTAAGGACCTAATCATATATTTATTATATTTAACATGAATCATACTCTTAATTAATACAGTGCACATTTTTTCACATTTGACTTTAAATTCAGAGAAATAGGAGAATCAGCACTTACACAGTCTGATGTAGAACACTGTGACCTCCATACTGTCTTGCTGCTGAGTGAGCATTAAAATGAGTAGAAGTAAACTATAGTGTAAGAGAAGGACTTCCTTTTCCTGTGCAGAGTAGAGGCCACATACATTTATAGCAGTATGACGTTATGCTGCCATTGCTACCTTACCAGTTGCTGTTTGGGAAAAATACTTAATTATCTAGTCATGAATGAAAGAAAATGAATTTTTGGTTTGAATGTTTTATTATTTAATATATTTGTAATAAAACATTTTACTTTAGCTTAAACCAAAATATAAATAAATAATATTTCACAATTGTCTGGAGGTGTACATTACATCTGTACTCTCCTACATCAAGCACTGCATAGGCAATGTCACCATGGACAAACACATCCGACTGTACGCCAACCATAGGTGGGGGTCCAAAACAAACCCAACAACACTACTAACTACTAACAACTAACTACAAACCCAGTGTCAATGCTGTGCTTCCTTTTTGCCCACTGCAGAAGCAACTACATCACATCCATCGACCGACACTAGCCACATCTTTAATGTGTGGGAGTATGATGTGAGGCTAGTGCTAAGGACAGTAAACCTTACAAATGCAGCAGGACCTGACAACATCACAGGTAGGGTGCTGAAGGACTGTGCAAATAAAATCATGGGGTCTTCATTAGAATATTCAACCTGTCTTTAACACAAGCCACTTTCCCATCCTGCCTAAACTCAACTATTATCACTATCTCAAAAAAGACCACCAACAGTTTAAATGACTGCTGGCAAGTGGCTCTCACTCCAGGTATTTTGAGAAATTTGTCAGAAGCCACATTTTTCAAAAACTTCCACCATTTGACCCCCACTAATTTGGATACAGGCATAACAGGTCGACAAAGGACACTATAGACAAAGCCATCAACAAAACTCTGACCCATCTGGAACAGAAGGATTGCTATGCCATGCAAATTTTTCTGTGGTTTTAGGTTAGTATAGTATAGTAGTATACCATACTATATACTAGTAAGACGATCATCCCTGGCAGACAGGTAACAAAATAAAATAAAAAAAACATTTGGTCTTCCACAATCTACTTGCCTTTGCATTAATGACTTCCTCAGCAACCACCCACACATGGTCACAGTATGACCTCAACTTTCCTTAGCATTCATCCTTAACACCATGCTTAACATGTGTGCTGAGTCACCTAATGTACACTCTCTATACACGACTGCACCCCCATGCATCTAAGCAACTCCGTCATGAATTTAACTGAAGAAATGACAGTGTTCAGGTTTTTCACAGGGGGAAACAGTCATTATAAAGCCTCTAGTTAGAGAGGGATCAGATGACTCTGAGCCATCTCTTGTTATGCTGCTTTAGGTTAGTTTGCTGGGGGTCTAGGAGTCAGTCAGAAAAAGAGACAAAAGTTTGAGGCCCGGAAAGAATGAATTTACAGCTTTTTGTAGCAGAAAAGTTGAGTAATTTTTAAACAATGACTCTCTTACATATAAATAACTTCAAGGCCTGAGTAGATAGGTAGACAGGTATCAACCTGTACTGGTTGTGTTTTAATATCTCTTCACTTTGTGTCAAAGTGACAACAAACAGCATCATAATAAATGAGAAGCAGAAACGAAATGAGAAGTATTACTAAGTAATTTATTTTTACTTTACAAGTTATTATTATTTTATTTAATAAAACACATTGCAGTCTTTTCTACTAAAGCAGATTTTCATTAGCCTTATTATGTACATTATACACTATATTTACTTTACTGTAAATAAATCTATAAACATCACTGAACGTGTCCTTCGTACATTTTTCTGTTTTTGTTTTGAGCTTTTATCTTTGCGTTCCTCCAAGTTTCCCACAGTGAAGCAGTCCCACCAGCAGCAGCAGCAGAGCCACCATCACCATGGTGGAAGCTGTTCTTACGATGAGCAGGATATAAAAGAAGTGGTCGGAGCAGAGACAAGTCTCTCTGTGAAGATTATCTGCTAGAAGATTATTACTCAATTGAGATAGGTTAACACTATGTTTAACTCTACTGTCTTTAATGTGTGTGTCAAGAAGAACATATATATATATATATTGGCAGTAAAACATATAATTGACAAATTTAAAACTCAATGGCAAAGTCAATGTTAACGTCTGCAAATATTCCTTTAACAATAGCATGGCACTAGGACTTTTGCATTCCTGCTGATATCTTTAAGGTTACCTGTTCTGTTTTTGTAGGGTGTATTTGAGTCCTCACATTTTCTCACTGAGCCATGAAGATTCTGGATCTGCACTAAAATTTTCAATAAAATTCTATGAATTTAGTGTTTTTGTGTATTTCAAGATATACTGTAAGTGAAATAATAGCAGTGAACACAACCAAATATAACAATAAGAAAACCATTTAAAACCATTTTCAATTATTTTTTTACACGGTAAAACTGTGTTTTTATATTTACTGATGACTTGTCTCACCTTTGACTAACAGTTGTTTCTCCAGCGATTCTCCAGCTCCAGAGATGCACTTGTAGAGTCCTTCATCAGACTTAGAAACACTGTGGATGATCAGTTCTCCTGTAGAGCTGCTGTTGATGTGGTTACCATCTTTATAGAAATCAGCTTGGAGGTAAAAGGGATTTCTTTGATTTCTGCAGCGCAAAGTCACAGTTTCTCCCTCAGTCACAGGAAGAGCAGGACTCAGGTGTCACATCACCTGAGCAATGGTATAAAAAAAATCATTAAAAAAAATATACATGTTGTTGATTTGTTTGCAGTTAACTATCCCATGCATTGAATGTTCCGGTCTGCCACACGACATTTCACACGTTTCTTCATGTTTACCAGAACTGTGTATCTTAAGGTTTGACTGGAGAGTCAACGGACTTGCTGGTGACTCTCCACCTCCAGAACGACATTTGTAGAGGCCCTCATGAGACTTGGAAACATTGTGGACGACCATGTTTTCTGTGAAACCTGTCTTAATGAAGACTCCATCTTTATAGAAATCAGCTGTGGGTGTGGAGGAAGTCTCTTTGTTTCTACAGCACAGAGACATTATCTCCCTCCATCACAGGAAGTACATGACTCTCCAGGATCACTGGACCATCTTATGAAAGAAGAATTACAGACAACATAGAGGTTGAGGTAACATACATATAATTGTAATTACTGTAATTTCAGTGAGATCATGAACATACACTAAACATACCAGTGACAATGATGTTGACAGTGTTGGCACTTTCACGCCAGTATTCACCACTGTCTCCTACAAAGATATAGTCAATGGTGCAGTTGGCTCTTGATGTATCCATGTAATTTGGATAATTTGGAACAATGTTCTTGATGGTCCTCACTTTGAGTCCAGAAGAGACATTAAACCCCTCACAAATAAATGTCAACTCTTTATATTCAAAGAGCTGCAGACTGTTCGTAATGATGTGAAAACCTGCGCATGAAAAAAAAAAACAAGAGAGAGAAAGAAAAACCCAGATAGGAACAAGCATTATACAGCATATACTGCATTGTTCTTGTAAAGCTTCTTTTGATCGGTCTGAACTTTCCTAATAATGAATTCATTGTCATGCTTAGTTCTTCCTTAGGGGGGGCGTACCAGGACATAATTGAGAAGCACTGCTCTAAAGGGAGTTTTTCCTCTCCACTGTTGCCTAAAGCTTGCTCAAATGGGATTGTTGGGTTTTCTCTATAATTTTTTGTATAAATATATTTTCTGTAAGGTCTTAAACCTTACACTGTAAAGTGCCTTGAGATAACTTCTGTTGTAAATTGGCGCTATACAAATGAAATTGAATTGAATTGAATTGAATTGAACTTATGTTGTCCTTTATCCACATCTGTTATTTTGTACTTTAGTACTTGGGTCAGTGTGAAACGTTTATCTTCTAATGACTGACTTTAGAAGATAAAACATATAAATATAAAAAGAAAAATCTACATTATAACACAATCTGTTATTTAACACCCACCACTAAAAGTGACCTACCGTAATAACAGAAGTTTAAGTTTAATAAAAGTGTGGCACACATTAATTTGTTGAAATAAATATTTCCAAACATATATAAAAAAATATATAATCTTATATAAGCTACTGTATACACTAATATTGTATAGTGTACAATATTAGGTCCTATTTGACTGATCGTTATCAGTATGTAGATCTAAATGGCGATTACTCCACATGCTCTCCAGTGGAGTTTGGTGTTCCACAGGGTTCAGTTTTAGGTCCCCTGCTTTTTTCCCTCTACATGCTTCCTCTGGGCAACATTATCCGTAAACATGGTATTAACTTTCATTGTTATGCTGACGACACACAGTTATATGTTTCATCAAAACCAGATGAGATCAAACTGCTTAATAAAGTTGAGCAATGTGTAAAGGATATACAAGACTGGATGCTAATTAACTTCCTTCTGCTAAATCCTGATAAGACAGAAGTACTAGTTATAGGATCATCTGCAGCTAGAAGCAAGATGTTAGACCACACCGTAACTCTAGATGGCCTTTCCGTTACATCTAGTGCAACAGTCAAAGACCTTGGTGTGATTCTAGATTCCAGTCTTTCATTTGAAGCTCATGTAGATAATGTCACCAGGACAGCTTTCTTTCACCTCAGAAATATTGCCAAGATAAGGAATATTTTGTCACTAAATGATGCAGAAAAATTAGTCCATGCTTTCATCACCTCTAGGTTGGACTACTGTAATGCCTTACTGTCTGGCTGTTCAACCAGGTGCATAAACAAGCTTCAGTTAGTTCAGAATGCAGCAGCGAGAGTCCTCACTCGAGCCAGAAGATATGATCACATCACGCCTATCTTATCTACACTTCATTGGCTCCCCGTGAAATTTCGCATTGATTTTAAAATACTACTTTTGACATTTAAAGCATTAAATGGTCTTGCGCCGCATTATCTAAGTGAACTGCTAGTGTCTTATGATCCACCACGCCTACTTCGCTCAAAGGATGCTGGCTGCCTGTCAGTACCTCGTATCCTAAAAACTACAGCTGGGGCAGAGCTTTTTCTTACAAAGCCCCAAAGTTATGGAATAGCCTTCCAAATAGCGTTCGGGACTCAGACACAGTCTCAGTGTTTAAGTCTAGGCTGAAAACCTACCTATTTAGTCAAGCATTTGAGTAAATAGATCTGGGAAGGACTCATGGACGTTGAGCATTATGGTGAACTGGTATGTTTAGATGCTGTCTTCCCAACTCTCACTGATCACTCGGGTTTGTTGATGGTGAAGTGTTTGGTTGCTCTACATCCCAGTGCGCCCTCATGTCTGTGTTTCCTTCTGAACCCACCCTTTTAGTTAGGCTGTCATAATTAGTCCTGCCGGAGTCCCTGCTGCACTACAATAAATATACATTCACCTCAAACTTTATCTGACTGTGAATACAACTAACTGCAATCTCTCCTCTTCTCTCTCTTTCCCTCTCCCTCTCTCTTTTCCCTCTTCCTGTCTCTCTGTCGAGCTACACGTCATTCCACCCTTTGCCCTCTGGTCCTGTCTGACTCGTCCTGATGCCCAACTTCTGGCTGGAGATCTCGTCGCCTGGATCCACCGTTTGCCCTTTGGGATGCGTTTGGAGACTGGATTGGTCACAAGCTACTATGATGTCGGTCCCGGCCTCGGCGGACGTCGGAAGCTGTTTCTTGGAGGTCTCGACTCAACGCTCGATAGTCAAGGAATGGAACAAGTCTGCCTGCAATAACTAACTGGACTCCATATTAACTTAAAAGACTTTAACTGTTATACTGGACTGCTGCCTACACAGCATGTAATCACCCATATGAGGATGGGTTCCCTGTTGAGTCTGGTTCCTCTCAAGGTTTCTTCCTGTTGCCTTCTCAGGGAGTTTTTCCTTGCCACTGTCGCCCTCGGCTTGCTCATCAGGGACAATCACATTATTATGACTCATACACATACACTGTTCATGTACTGTTCTTTGGTTGTGTAAAGCTGCTTTGTGACAATGTCAATTGTAAAAAGTGCTCTACAATAAAATTGAATTGAATTGAATTGAATTGTATAGTAATTTGGTAATTTATACTGTACTTATTAATTAAAATGATGTTTTTTTTACTACTTTTATCATATCAAAACAATTTGCTTAAAAGCACCAAACTTCAAGTAGATTTGAATTTAAGGACATTTTACAGAGAAATATTTGATATTTGAGTCAGATTTTTAAATTCTGAATAAGAGTAGAGGCAGTACTCACAGAATATGATGCACAAAGCTGTGACCTTCATGTTGTCGGCTTCTGACTGACTGAACTTAAAATCGAGTAAAGACGTAGAAAGTATGATATATGTGAAGGACTTCCTTTTCCTGTGAGGTGGACACAGCAGTTTAGAGCACTGTAAAAGTGTTTTTGTAACACTGTGTTTCTGACACACACTGTCTTTGTTTGACAGAAAAAAATGTGGAAAAGAAAGAAATGTCCAATGCCTGTTAGAAAAAGTTAGTATATTTGCTGCTATCTGAGGAGAGTTTTTGTGTTTTACACTGATTTGATTTTGTCCAACAGTAAAAAGAAAAAAATAAATAAATAAACAGCTTGAGTCAAATTTATAAACTGTATTTAACTATACCCTTAGAAACTAACCACAGAGAGTCAGTTAAAATGCTGCAGCAGCTCTGTTTTTGTAAACAGTGTGAGAAGAAAGAGGAGATGAACAAGGTGGTTTAACTGATGCGCTTTGATAAACCACTAACATTAAAAAAATTGAATCAGAGATAATAATCTTTGATAGCAGCTGAAGACGAAAACCAATCATGTCTTGTCATATGACATAGTACTAAATAGTTTCTAGCATGTACTTTACAGTATTTAGATTTAATAGATTAATAATGACCACTCAAAAATATACAATGTGCAAATGTATTTTAATCTTTTATTCTTACAATACAATATATATATATATATATATATATATATATATATATATATATATATATATATATATATGAATAAAAACACAATAATCTAGCCACAGGGGTTGCAAGCCAGTGACTTCTGTGCCGGTCCCAAGCCCGGATTAATAGAGAGGGTTGCGTCAGGAAGGGCATCCGGTGTAAAAATTGCCAAAATAACCATACAAATCATCAATAACACTTTCATACCGGATTGGTCGAGGCCCGGGTTAACAACGACCGCCACCGATGCTGTTAACCTACAGGGTGGCGGTGGAAATTTGACTACTGTTGGTCTAAGAAAGAGGGGAGGCAGAAGGGTTCGTGGTCAGAGAGACAAGGCAAAAGGCAGGAGCATAGGTTTGAGAATAGGGACTCTTAACGTTGGCACAATGACAGGGAAAGGCAGAAAGCTGGCAGACATGATGGAGAGAAGGAAGTTAGATGTTCTGTGTGTGCAGGAGACAAGGTGGAAGGGCAGCAAGGCACATAGTATCGGAGGAGGATACAAACTGTTCTACCATGGTGTTGATAGGAAGAGAAACGGGGTAGGAGTGATTCTGAAGGGGGAGTTTGTGAACAATGTTCTAGAGGTGAAAAGAGTCTCAGACAGGGTGATGAGCATAAAGCTAGAAATTGAAGGGGTGATGGTGAATGTAGTCAGTGGGTATGCGCCACAGGTTGGCTGTGAGTTAGAAGAGAAGGAGAGATTCTGGAGTGAGTTTGATGAGGTCATAGAGAGTATCCCCAGAGGAAAGAGAGTTGTTGTTGGAGCAGACTTCAATGGGCATGTTGGTGAGGGCAACAGAGGTGATGAGGTGGTGATGGGCAGGTTTGGTGTGAAGGAAAGGAATCTGGAAGGACAGATGGTGGTGGACTTTGCTAAGAGGATGGAAATGGCTGTAGTCAACACTTTCTTCCAGAAGAGAGAGGAACATAGAGTGACATACAGAAGTGGAGGTAGGAGTACGCAGGTGGACTACATCCTATGTAGACGAGGTCATTTGAGAGAGGTCAGTGACTGCAAAGTGGTGGTAGGAGAGAGTGTAGCCAGACAGCACCGCATGGTGGTGTGCAAGATGACTCTGGAGGTCAGGAAGAAGAAGAGAGGGAAGACAGAAAAGAAGACCAAGTGGTGGAAGTTAAAGAATGAAGAAACTTGTGAGGAATTCAGACAGAAGTTGAGACAGGTTCTGGGTGGTCAGGATGAGCTTCCATATCACTGGGAAACTACAGCAGAGGTTATCAGGGAAACAGGTAGGAAGGTGCTAGGTGTGTCATCTGGAAAGAGGAAAGAAGGTAAAGACACTTGGTGGTGGAATGAGGAAGTACAGGAATGCATCCAGAGGAAGAGGTTGGCTAGAAGGAAGTGGGATGTAGAAAGGACTGAGGAAAGTAGACAGAAGTACAAGGAAGCGCAGCGTAGAGTGAAGAGGGAGGTGGCAAAGGCCAAACAGAAAGCTTACGATGAGCTGTATGACAGGTTAGACACAAAGGAAGGAGAGAGGGACTTGTACAGGCTAGCCAGACAGAGAGATAGAGATGGGAAGGATGTGCAACAGATAAGGGTGATTAAGGACAGAGATGGAAAGGTGCTAACAACCCAGGAGAGTGTGCAGAAAAGATGGAAAGAGTATTTTGAGGAGCTGATGAACGAGGAAAATGAGAATGAAGATGTGGATGTTGTGGAGCAGGAAATAGCAGAGAATGGAAAGGATGAGGTTAGGAAGGCTTTGAAAAGGATGAAGAGTGGAAAGGCTGTTGGTCCTGATGACGTACCTGTGGAGGTGTGGAAGTGCTTAGGAGAGACAGCAGTGGAGTTTCTAACCAGTTTGTTCAATAGGATTCTAGAGAGTGAGAAGATTGTTAGAGTAAAAATTATTTACTCAGTGATAATTATCTAATTCTCTTATTACATTTTTGTTTGATTATTGTTTCTTACTTCTTGTCATTATGAAGGATATTTGTCTTTGATGTTTAATCCTGTCAGCAACAGGAACATGTTATACTCTGCTGATGCTGCACTCTGCACACAGACATAAAACAGGACAGGTCAGAAAAAGGTCAGCATTCTCAGAGTTGACCAGTTCTTGTTGCTATACACCTATGAGCAGTGTTTTATCCTTATATGGAGTTCTTTTTCCTTGTAAAATGATCATCCTTTAACCATACCAGCCCCCATCTGTGACTTCAGGGTGTGTCTCATTTGTAATAAAAAGCTTGCACAAAGGGGGAACGGACGGAGTTGGAGATAGGAAATCCTGGGTGAAGCATTTATGATGCTAAGACCTCAGGCCGGCTGCCCTTGCAAGTAAAAAGGCCAAGTGTCCTTGTTGTGCTTTATTGTCTCCATCTCTTAGTGTGTGAATGGTGTTGTGTTAATTTTGGACCCAACAAAGATGTCTGAGGAATGGAGGAGAAGTGTTCTGGTTCCGATCTTTAAGAACAAGGGTGACAAGAACTGCAGCAACTATAGAGGAATAAAGTTGATGAGCCACACAATGAAGCTGTGGGAAAGAGTAGTGGAAGCCAGGCTTAGGAAGAAGGTGGATATTTGTGAGCAGCAGTATGGTTTCATGCCTCGTAAGAGCACCACTGATGCCATTTTTGCTTTGAGAATGTTGATGGAAAAGTACAGAGATGGTCAGAAGGAGCTGCATTGTGTCTTTGTAGATTTAGAGAAGGCGTATGACAGGGTGCCGAGGGAGGAGCTATGGTACTGTATGAGGTTGTAGGGAGTGGCAGAGAAGTACGTCAGAGTAGTTCAGGACATGTATGAGAGAAGTATGACGGTGGTGAGATGTGCTGTAGGTCAGACAGAGGAGTTCAAGGTGGAGGTGGGACTACACCAAGGATCAGCTTTGAGTCCCTTCTTGTTTGCTATGCTGATGGACAGGCTGACAGATGAGGTCAGACAGGAATCTCCCTGGACAATGATGTTTGCAGATGACATTGTGATTTGCAGTGAGAGTAGAGAGCAGGTAGAGGAACAGCTAGAGAGGTGGAGGTTTGCTCTGGAAAGAAGAGGCATGAAGGTCAGTCGTAGTAAGACAGAATACATGTGTCTGAACGAGAGGGATCAAGGTAGAAGCGTTAGGTTACAGGGGGCTGAGGTGAAGAAGGTGCAGGAGTTTAAGTACTTGGGGTCAACAGTTCAGTGTGATGGAGAGTGTGGAAAAGAGGTGAAGAGGCGAGTGCAGGCAGGTTGGAGCGGGTGGAGGAAAGTGTCAGGAGTGTTGTGTGACAGAAGAGTGTCAGCAAGACTCAAAGGAAAGGTGTACAAGACAGTGGTGAGACCAGCTCTGCTCTATGGGTTAGAGACGGTAGCAGTGAGAAAGAGACAAGAGGCTGAGATGGAGGTAGCAGAGATGAAGATGTTGAGGTTCTCCTTAGGAGTGACCAGGTTAGACAGAATAAGGAACGAGTACATCAGAGGGACGGCTCACGTTGACTGTGTTAGCGACAAAGTCAGAGAGGCCAGACTGAGGTGGTTTGGACATGTTCAGAGGAGGGATAGTGAGTATATTGGTAGAAGGATGTTGGAGATGGAGCTGCCAGGCAGGAGGACAAGAGGACGGCCAAAGAGGAGATATATAGATGTGTTGACAGAGGACATGAGGTTCGCTAGTGTTAGGGTAGAAGATGCCCATGACAGAGTGAGGTGGAAAAGGATGATTCTCTGTGGCGACCCCTGATGGGAAAAGCCGAAAGAGAAGAAGAAGATGAATAAAAACACAATATAGATTAAAGACTGAATCTCAAAAATTATGAGAATTGTACATGCTAACTGGTTTAGCAGTGCAAAGTATGGTTGCACCTTGTATACAGTCTGTAACAGTGCTTTCATTCATCCTTGAGTCAGATTTGTTGGCTGTTTGTGGCCTGGAAACATAGAACAGCAGCTGTTGCAAAAATGTTTTGTACAGTTGTATCAGTTTTATGTATGTATTTTGCGGATTTGATCTTGATATTGCTACAAAATGAGGACCAAAACAACATATTTTTCTTACATAACGAGAACAATGATTTGTCTGCTGCCAATGTGAATCATTTACATTTTCAAATGCATGGTTTACTTCCTCTGTTTTCTTTAAGATGGTCTTTTGCAATAACTGAGATCTTTGCATGGCACTTAGAGAAGGCTATAACTTTTAAAAACAGAGATGATTCTTATTAATAGTACAATACAGAACAATGTTTTGGTCCAAATTAACCTCACATGTGTATACTGTGGTTAGTGTTAGGGCTGTTCATTCTTTATGTACCCTTCTGGTTTCCTGTAGTTCGGCTGTTCCATCACCAGCCCAAGAGCCATCAATAAAACTGTACCAAAAATCCTAATCACAATGAAGCCATAAAGGAAGGGTGATAGTCTTTATGTAAAGCTGGAAACCTCCTAAATGTATAATTTTTTTTGATAATTACTGTTTTCAGTGACTGAAGGGGTTTATTATTAGGGTTTTTTTTTTCCTTCACTATAACATCTATATTTAACTACAAACCGAATACTGTCTACACCAGCGTGATGCAACCTTTTGTGCTGTAAAGGTAGAAAACAAAACAAAGCATGTACAAAACCTGCCCATTGTAACATACGTTTTTCCTTTATCCTTCAGCTTTTGCGTTCAGCGAAAAACACTGCTGTCAACCTGATGAAAAATAAAAATTAAAAATTATTTTTCTATTTGTAATAACTTATTATAAATTTAGCATTAGTTATGTACTGCGCATAACAACCAGGTTTATATCTGTACAAAAAGGACAAAGCATGATGAAGTAAAATTCATTGGATTAGCACAACTATTAAGCTTAATAATTGTAATTATTGGGTATGCTCCACCTAAGGTAAAATGCTAACAAACAAAGAAAATAATTGTTACATTACCTTGTTTCTACAAGCAACAACAGCATATGTTGCTTTGTTGGGATCTGATACATCCGACTCTCTGGAGACTGAGAAGTTGATGACAGAAATATTTCTTATTGAAATTGTATGAAAGTTAGAAGAACTATGTGGATTAAATTAACCAAAATTAATATCACAATCATAAGAATCTTATAAATAAATTTTCCATTGTTCTAATGTCCTTTTAAAGAACTTTTAGTCAGTACCTTTCCCAATTCAAACATATCTGTACTACAATCCTTACAACAGCAGTAAACACACCGAGCATATTTAAAAGCTGCAGCAGTTAGAAAACGTTTAACCAGTCTCGTCTAAAAAACCACATACTCTTAAAAATAGATGCAGGTGATTCAGATCATATATACTCTCACATGAAGGGTGGTGGCTGACTGGTATCAAACTGAAATCATTTTGTTTAACTTGAAAATATTATTTAAACTGAACAAATTTTGTTAACATACCATTCTGATTCCTCTCTGTTGTAACAACACTATAAGTCACATCTACATTTTCTTCTGTAGAACCTGAAATATGAACAAACATACATAATGTATTAAGTGACCCTTACAAGATTAATAGAAAACCAGTAAACAGATGATGTAAGGCTACTTGTTAGCAACTCCAGCATGATGCTGGATGTGTTTCATGTACATAAACCTTGGCTTAGAATACAAAGTGTGAACATATGATAAGAAGACAATTTCTAAGATGACACAGTGTATAGATAAGACAGTTAGGAAAAAAATACATTTCCATTAAGGATGGCATTCACAGTGTACCTTCAAGCAAAGTTTCTAAATACTGTATTTTCTGTACCTTTGCGTTTCCGACATTGACGTAGTCCCACCAGTAACAGCACTACAGCCACACACAATACAGTCGAGACAATAGCCACCGTAGTCAGTTTAGGTATTGAAGTAACAGATGCTGTTAAAAGATGAGTTTGACAGTTTAGCATTTTATCCAAATATGTGGGGAGTTAACTACTGTTAATGAGAAATTCCTGAGGAAGTCACAATGAAGTTAGGAGACACTAATTAACTGATTGGATAGGTTAGTTCATATCATTTTAATTTCCATAGAATTACATACTTAAGCTAAATCAAGTTCTTTCATATGTCAATGACGAACCTACATCCATGAGGTGTTATATTAATACATATTTTATTTTTTCAACTTTCTTTGGCTTGTTGGCATTTTTTTTTTCCTTTTTTAATTTATGCTGCATTTTATTTACTTGTTTTTTCTTTACTGTAGTATTGCTATTATTATTCTAAAGTAAAGTACCTAATAATGAAAAAAGTGCTCTACAACTACAGATTGTTATTATCAAAGTCAAAGTCTACTTTATTGTCAATTCTAACCTCTTCACTAATGTAGAGTACATACACCAAATTGAACTTGAAAATGCTCTTTGTTGCCAGTTCATTAGGACGAAAAAGCAAAAATAAATGCAGTGTAAAACAGCAGTCCTGAAAGTACAATAAAGAACAGTTTTGCTCAAACTGCTCTGGAGAGGTGTTAATTAAACCAAAAAAAAATAGTTACTACAATATGAAATCTGTTGAGACGCTAAACACTATTAAGATTTTCTTCTTTGGTCTCACAAAAAAAAAAAAGATTTCCATCACATAATTCCAGCATCTTGCTTTCTTTAACCGGTAAAATTACGTAAAACTGAGCATCAGTTGTGTGTTTAAACTCTAGTCTCCCATAGTGAAGCAGAGCCACCATCAGAACGGTCAAAACAGTCAGTCGGATGAGACAAATATGACAGGAGTGCTCTGAGCATTCACATATCTCTGTGTGAACCGCTGCAAAGACAATGGAACATCATGAAACAGTCAAACTGAGGAGTTTACTTTAACTGTGACTGTTTTCAGTTGGTGCTTTTTCTTATCTTGAACGCGGATTTTCATGTGAAAATAATTTTTATTAAATTTTTAAAGCTTCAAAATCGTACCAAGCCTCTATGGAGAGCTTCAGTACAAAGCATCATCTAAATAAAACCAACTCACCTGTGACAGTCAACCTGCTCTCCGGTGATTCTCCAGCTCCAGAGATGCTGCACTTGTAGAGTCCTTCATCTGACGTAGAAACACCCTGGATGATCATCTCTCCTGTAGAGCTGCTCTCCATGAAGAAACCATCTTTATAGAATTCAGCAGTGAGGTTTGAAGGAGTCTGTTTCATTCTACAGCTCAGAGTCACATCATCACCCTCCATCACAGGGAGAGCAGGACTCTCCAGGATCACAGAAGCAGCTGAACAACAATTGATTGGGAAATTATAATCATGCTAAATGGGCAACAAAGCTGAGCAGAAATATCTAATATATTAAACAAATACACTGTCCAAAGTTAACTAAAACGTAATTTTGAAGATTTTGAATAAATGAACTACATGTTTTACTATTTACATACCAGTGATCGTGATGGTAACAGTTTTACTTCTCTTCACTCCTTTCATTTCACACCAGTACTCTCCACTGTCTAATGTTCTATATGCAGTTTTAATCTCACAAGGTCCTCTTGATGTTTCCCAGGTAGAAGCACATATTGTAGTAACGTCCTTTATCTTCCTCATCACTCTCCATCCAGTCCGTCCATTCAGTCCTTCACAGCTGACAGTGAAGGTCTCATATTCAAAGTGCTGCTGTCTGTTTGGAACAACCTGAGGAAAAACTGCATCTGAGACACAAAGGATAAGATGTATTAAATATTTATTTTATGAAATTTATATTTAGAAATTATATATTTTTAAATTGAAATATTTATAGTGGACAGTCTTTATGAAAGACATGAAATCAGAAGTTATTATACAGTTATTAAACCCTCTCAGGATTTTGATGTAAAGTGCAGCCATGAAAGAATAATCGTTTATATCTGTGCTACAGACATGCAGTCTTTTTACTATTACCACCATAAAAACTAAACTCTGAGAACTAGGATTATAACCTGTTTGACCCCAACAGTTTTATCTATGCTAACCTGTTTCATATTACTATATCAAATTGTCACCTAGACCTCAGACTCAAGTTTTAAAAATGACAATAGGATCATTATTTCTAAGTGGCTGATCATGTTACCTACCATTTTCCAGAGAATAACTGAAGTGAAGCTGTGCAACCAGTAGCAATGACACAATCACTAAAGAGAGAAATGTATCATCAGTTAAGCTGTTTAAAAACTCCATGTGGCATATTAACAATGTTTTTACCATCAAAAACCCTAAAACAACCATTAAAACAGGAATTACATCAGTTCTTAGCAAAAAGCAGTCAGCACATTATTTCACTATAAGTACATTTAAAACATAGATTTCAGAGATAAACTGTCTTAGTACTCACACTGTCTGAAGCAGAGAGCTGGAGCCTTCATGTTGTCTTGCTGCTGACTGAGTATCAGAGTGAAAAACAGCAGACGTAAAATGTAGGTGGGATCCTCCTCTTCCTCTGTGCATGATGGAAAATGTAGATGCTAAACCTTCTGCTATGCCTTTGATATCTGCTGTTTAATCACCCTGTCAGATATGCCTGTTTTTAATATTAGTTTCTCTCTTACTTGTCCTCAATCAACAAGTGAAATCTCTAAAATAAGGTTAAATCTTACAGTGTTACAAATTAATGTAATTTCAAGTTGTTGGCACAGCTGCTATTGTTCAGAAAAAGATGCATTAGACTGACTAAAGAAAGCAGAAAGCCGTGTTCGAAAAAGTACTCAGTGTAAGAATACATAGCTACAAGTAAAAAGCAAACAAGTACAAAGGTTGTTTGAGTTAAAGCTCAGTGTTTTTTTTTTTTTTTTTATCACTAGTTTACATTAAAACACTGCAGTTCATTTACCACAACTGTCGTTCCCACAGGCATTCACACTTAGAAGCTTAACAGATGACCTGCATGTGTATTGTCTATTCTCATATAATGTAAAGAACGCCTTTTTAAAATAGACCACACGTCTGTTGAGTATGTGGTTTAATGTGCTACCGTGTGGTTAACAGCTGAGGTAAAAATAAACATGTAATCTAACGGCTTTTGCAGCCATATTACCAGTACTCCTCCAAAGTTAATGAATTAACATGTTATGTTTTGATTGTTTGATTCATAGAAAATACTGACATGTAAAAAAAAACATTTATCTTGGCTTTAAAGATGAGCCAGTTATTCTCTAAAGGCCACAATAGGAAATGACTGTACTCAAATCCACTTGTCTTCACTTCACTATTTTAATCCTTTGCCCTTAAATCCCCAAAGAGGTAACCTTACTCAACTGAACATATCTGTGTCTTCTATGATGGAAATGTATGTACATTAATACCTAAAAGAATAAATAGCAATAAGGTTAAACTGTCAATGGCACAATGTGTCCTGTCTTTTTAAAATTACCACTACAAAGTAGCTAAAAGGCAACATAGCAGATACTCTCTGGTATATAATAAAGTTTGAACAGGGCGTAAATGTCCAGTGCATTTTGCAAGATCTAATTAGGATCTAACCTTAATGCACAGACTACCGATTCAACATGTACACACTTATAACCGGCGTCATGCAGTATACATAAACACTAAGCTAATATGCAAATTATAATTTCTATTGCAGTATGTGTTCTGTTCTGAAATGAGAAACTCCAAAATCCATGCAAACACATAATAAGATACATAAACTAGTGACACCTCTACACACACACACACACATGTATTTTTCACTCACACAAATGTCTATTGTCTTTTTTTTAGTAGCACACAATACATGTTCTAACAAGTTGTGAATTCATATGTTACTGAAGTATTTATTTCAACAGCACATTTAAATTGAATGCCCTTCTCCGTAATAGTAAATCAACTAAGATAAAACCAAGAGCAACACATGTAATTGTCCAGGAGTGTATGTGTGTATGTATGTATGAATATATATATAACAGTGATGTTAACAGTCTTAGTTCTCTTCGCTCCCATTTCACACCAATACTCTCCACTGTCTAAATTTCTATATGCAGTTTTAATTTCACAAAGTCCTGTTGATGTTTCCCAGGTAGAAGCACATATTGTATCAACTCCCTTGATCTTCCTCATCACTCTCCATCCAGTCAGTCCATTCAGTCCTTCACAGCTGACAGTGAAGGTCTTGGATCAACCTGAGGAAAACCTGCATCTGAGACAAAGAATGCCATGTATTGAATTGAAATAATATATATATTTTTTTTAAACTTTTATACACACACACACACACGCACAAACACACACACAGACACATCTATGTACACATTTACATTTACATTTAGTCATCCATGATGTAAGTTTTAGAAATGTAATTACTTTATGCAAAATGTTTAGAATATGCTCTTTTTTGGTAACTGTAATACTAACAAAAACAAATATTTATGGAAATTATGAAAACATAATTAGTACGTTTTTCTGAGGCTGAAATAAAGACATGAAGTCTTGAAAAAGGAACTCGCTCTTTAAAGAAGGAATGGTGATTTCCATCTGTGCTACTGAGACACATACACACTATACTAGGGTCCCTAAAGTTCTTAAATGACAGACATGCATAAATGTAACATGACTTTATGGATATTACTTTTATTTACTTACCGTCTTCAGATGAACTGAGGTGAAGCTGCGTACCCAACAGCAACAACACAATCACTGGAGAGATAAGAGAAGGGAATTTTGTATGATGTGTCAAAATGTGCCTAATATTTGTTTTATCTTGACTTGAGCAGTTTACCACTCACCGTAACTTATTAACAGTTCATTCTCATCAGATGATGACAACTGTGTGTAAAGCAGCTCATTTTATTTGTGACAAACATCAGTCATCAATTGAACATTATTTCACTAGGAACAACAGGAATTACATCAGTTCTTAACAAACAGCAGTCAGCACATTATTTCACTATAAGTGAATTTAAAACATAAATTTCAGAGGCAAACTGTCTCAGTACTCACACTGTCTGAAGCAGAGAGCTGGAGTCTTCATGTTGTCTTGCTACTGACTGAGCATCAGAGTGAAAAACAGCAGACGTAAAATGTAGGTGGGATCCTCCTCTTTCTCTGTGCATGATGGTAAATGTAGATGCTAAACCTTCTGCTGAAGCCATGTCTACGTAAAGGAGCCCTGTTTTATTATCTGCTGTTAAATCTTCTTGTCAGGGTTTTCTTCAGGAATCAAGGTGTAACAGACTGGATCATTTAATGTGTTTAAACAGGTTCAATTTAAAGTAGGTATGAACTTCCTGTTTCTTTTTGTGACAGAGGCAACATTACAGTTAAAATACTACTGAGCCTTTAAAATTTGGGGTTACTAAATGAACATTGTTCTAATTCCTTCACAACTCAGACAAAACTTCTGACCAAATCCCTGATTTAAACGCATCTTGATTGCTTCTTTTTAAATCCATTTTGTTGGTACAGAGTGTAAAACTTAGAGCAATTCTTTCTCAGTATGCTGGTATTCAACCCACTGTGATCAACAACTGTAGACGTTCTACTGATAATTCTGTTTTATCACCAGCTCACATCTAAATAAATAAAAAACAAACAAAAAAACACTGCAGTTCATGTAGCACAACTCTCGTTTCCACAGTCACATGTAGAGGCTCAACTTATAACCTGCATATGTCTAATCTAAAAACCAGATAGAAGATACATCTTTTTAAAATAGGCCGCACGTCTGTCAAGTATGTGGTTTATTGTTTTACATTTAGGTCAAGAGCTGAGGCAAAAATAAGCATGCAGCAGAAGTACAGTAAGTCTAACAGCTTTCGTTGCAACTTTACAAATGAAATATGCCACAATCTGATTGGTCTGTGAAGATTCTCAGTTATTGTGAGACTTAAAATCAGTCTCTGTGTAAACAGCTGCAAAAACAGTGGAACAACATCATCAAACAGTTGAACTGTGTGTTACAGCAAAAAGACATGGTCCTCTGTTATTCTTTGGCCTTTCACTGATGTTTTGGACTCTGATGATGTAGGATCTCTGCCTAATTATTCTTAGGATATTCAACTTGGACTTATGCTACTGTGCGTCTTTGCCTCTGCTCCCAGGAAACACGTGGGGATCTCACTGACATCCCTCGCTTTGCTTCTGTTCCCGTTCTGCTCTATCACCTGATGCCTCAGCTTCCTTTTTGTATCCCAAAACTTTACTCAACATGTCCTTGTGACCTGCTTGTGACTCACTGAACTTGTTAACTATACACTCGGTTCTTATAACAAACTGTCAAACAACCTCTACCTACCTGGAGGTCTTACTGCATTGCCAGTCCAGAACCAGACCAAAATTAATTTGCTTAGTCTGTCTTTTCAAGTCTCACTTATCTGTACTACAAATCTTACAACAGTAGTAGACCATATTGAGTCAAAGCTGCAGCCATTAGAAAAGGGTAGTTTATCTAGTCCAGTCTGAAAAACAGATGGAGATGTTTCAAATCATATGAAGCTTTCACATGAAGAGTGGTGGCTGACTGGAATCAAACTGAAATAATTTTGTTCAACTTCAAATTATTTAAATATAACACATTTGATTAAACTAGTCTCCTTCCTGTCTGTTGTGACAACAGCATACACCACGTTTTCTTCTCTGCAACCTGAAATATGAACAATCATACTGTATTATGTAACCTTTACAATAATAATAATAGGAAACTAGTAAGCTGTTTGATATAAGAATACTTGTTAGCTGCTGACAGACAGGGATTTAAAAAGGCAGATTTATAACCTGATATCTATGCTGGTGTATTTGTAATCACCAATTAACCTATTGTAGATAATGTGACCACAGCCTCTTTGTGGTGTCACATTTAACAGCTAATTCCATTGTAGTTTTCCAATTGATTTGAGAGAAAGGCAGACCATGCATTCACAACTGTTTGAGGTGAAGTTTAACCTCCATGTTTTCTTGCTGACTATGGAACATCAGGCTGTCTGTAGATCTCTAATTTAGAGAGCTAACTGATAGGAAGTAAACTACAAATAACTGTATACAGGCATAACAGGAGCAAAAGTTATGTGATGTGATGCTGGCAGACAGGAAAATACAGGCTTGAGGCCTAGTAGCTTAGCTAGACTAGGCTGACTGAACAAGAAAACAAGGCAACAAAAGACAGAACCTAGGTTCAAACAGACAAACCAGTCTTTCAGGCAAAGTTATGCTGACTTTAGTATAAAAACATACATAGGTTGCGACAAAAGGTCGAGGCCTGGACATAGTGGCAGAGTATTTAACAGCAGAAAAGGTGAGTAATATTAAAACAATGATTCTCTTCACTATTAATAACTTTAAAGCTTCAGTAGACAGGTAAACAGATAACGTCAAAGGCATTTAGGCAAAAAAACTGTTAAAGGCAGAAACAAAGATTAAATAAAGTTCAAAAAACTTAATTTAAAATCCAAAGTCCAGATAGTAAAACAAAGCAAAATAAGCAGTCGCACAAGAGAAAAGGTGGAGAGTCATAATTGTAACTGTGGTGCCTGAGAGTTTATATAGTGTCCTTAATGACCTGGTGCAGCAGGTGAGTGAGCGGAGACAGAGGAAAATGGAGGGAAAATGGTTTAAAAGAACTGGGAGGAGCTGAGTAAAGAGTGAGTGACAGAGAAAAAAGTGGCGACAGGTGCATGTGTTTGTGTGAAATTAAAATTAACAACACACTGATCTAGAGAAACTCTGTTTATTCTGTGTCTTATTTTAGGTGAAGTAAAACTCCTACTGATGCAGTTTCAGCACAAACTTCCTGGGTATTCTGGTAAAAGGCACCAAGTCGATGTCTGAATGCTGAATGAAGTAAACCTGTGACCTTTGGTCTTGTTCAATTAATTAAATTACTTACTGTTATTACAATTGCAAAATAAGTAGATCATGAAAGAAAAAAAAAGATATCAAAACTCATGTACAGTAGAGAATCATGACTTTTATCTTCCTGGTTTGTAATAAGCTTGTTTAATCATGAAACCAAGTACATATGATCAGTATTATCTTTTTCTAGTGGTAGAGAAACTCCAGCGTTCTGTACCACTGAATCAATATGAAGCAGTTTCGTCGAAACAGTTTTTTTGTTTTTAAGCAATTTTGAAGTAGTTAAAAATGGCGACATCTGCTGGTCAGATCTCTGTATTAAATTTACATTTGGAAACTGTTGGTCCAAATAAAAGTGGACTATGTTGCTGTTTGTGTAAATGTATCCAATAAAGGCTGCATCATCAAATTAGATCATTTTAACATAGATTCTACTACTCTGAACAAGCAGAACAAGAAATACATGTTATTTTCAAAACCATTGCAAAATCTGCATCACTGCTTCATTTGAGAAGATCACATGATTTTTTTGTTTGGTGTGTTGTGGTGAAGCAAGGGTTTGAAACATCTTTCCAAAGAACTTATGCTTTTAAAAGCTGATACTTTGCCAAAAAAAATAACTGTAGCTCACTGGATATTGAACTAGAAAACTTTCTGTTACAACTTCAGCACTTTTTCTTATCTCCTGCAGAAACTCCTAACTCACATATCAGCTAAATAATTTTAATATTTATTAGATTTAGAAGAAATTAAACATAAACACTTTTACTTATCTCTTTAACACTAATCTCTTATTGATTGATATTAATGTAAATGGTATTTCCTCATCCAGCCTAAATTATCAACATCATTCACTGAACAAGTTTATATTCTTTTGATGGAGTTAGATGCCTTAAATGAACTAATGGGTTTCACTTGGTCCAACATGCCATGACTGGCCAAAGAATTATATAAAAAAAAA
Organism: Anabas testudineus; assembly: GCF_900324465.2. Lineage (NCBI taxonomy): Eukaryota > Metazoa > Chordata > Actinopteri > Anabantiformes > Anabantidae > Anabas > Anabas testudineus. The sequence goes on from NC_046627.1 coordinate 10,275,369, forward strand.
ACCTTAAAGGCTGAAGCTAAACCTCATTACTCTACAGAACAATACTTGGTGTCTAAAAGGGATTCTATCCACCGATCTCATGATTGGTAGACAACTGCTCTACCTCCTAAACTACAGCCAACAACAGCCAAACATTTTGTTTCTACAGAGCACCTTGAGAAGCCATTAAATGTCTACTTGTCTGTTAACCTCACATACATTTTGTGAGTGCATCTAAATAAAACCCTAGAGAAGACAAATTGTATGTCTATGTCAACCCCCCTGTGCTGGTTGTTTTTTAATATCTCTTCACCTTGTGCCAAAGAGACAACAGACAGCATCATAATAAATGATGAGCAGAAACTGTTCATACCAAGTAATTTATTTTTACTCTACAAGTTATTATTTTTTAATGAAACACATTTCAGTCTTTTCTCCTAAAGCAGATTTTCATTAGCCTTCATTACATTATACATTGTATTTACTCTACTGTCAATAAATCTATAAACATCACTAAACGTGTCCTTTGTACATTTTTCAGTTTTAGTTTTGAGCTTTTATCTTTGCGTTCCTCCAAGTTTCCCACAGTGAAGCAGTCCCACCAGCAGCAGCAGCAGAGCCACCAACACTATGGTGGAAGCTGTTCTTACGATGAGCAGAATATAAAAGAAGTGGTCGGAGCAGGGACAAGTCTTTCTATGAAGATTATCTGCTAGAATATTATAACACAAAACAATTGAGATAGGTTAACACCATGTTTAACTCTACTGTCTTTTATGTGGGTGTCAAGAAGAACATATATATATATATATATATATATATATATATATATATATATATTGGCAGTAAAACATAAAATATAATTGATAAATTTAAAGCTCAATGGCAAAGTCAATGTTAAAATCTGCTGGCAAATATTCTTTTAATAATAGCATGGAACTAGAACTTTTGCATTTCTGCTGATATCTTTTAGCTTACCTGTTCTGTTATTGTAGGTTGTATTTGAGTCCTCACATTTTGTCACTAAGCCATGATGAATCGGGATCTGCACTAAAATTTTAAATGAAGTTGTTTTAGTGTTTTTGTGCGTTTCAAGAAATTTCACTGACTGACTCACTTGTTGAAAGTATACACTGTTTGTGACAAAAGCAGCGAACACAACCAACAAAAACAAAACCATTAAAAACATTAACAAAACCATTATACAGCTGCACAGAGTTGCTGTGGCAACACAATGAAAAGCATTAAAATACTTTTTTACACAGTAAAACAATGTTTTTATATTTACTGTTCACATGTCTCACCTTTGACTAACAGTTGTTTCTCTGGCGATTCTCCAGCTCCAGAGATGCACTTGTAGAGTCCTTCATTACACTTACAAACACTGTGGATGACCAGTTCTCCTGTAGAGCTGCTGTTGATGTGGTTACCATTTTTATTGAAATCAGCTTGGAGGTAAAAGGGATTTCTTTGATTTCTGCAGCGCAAAGTCACAGTTTCTCCCTCAGTCACAAGAAGAGCAGGACTCTCCAGAGTCACAATATCTAAACAATGGTACAAACCATTCTTTAAACACTACAGTTTGTGCATTAGGTGGTTCATTTTTTAATATATTGTCCAGTGTCCTATGCACTGAATGTGCCGGTCTACCACACAATGAAGGAAATAATTCAATAAGAATTAGAATAAACTGGCAATCATTGTGTTTACATAGACTCAAGTAACCAAGTTAATGAGAGAAACCAGGTTCCTCAGGTAACTCAGGAACAAGTATTATTATTATTATTATTATTATTAAGTTTACCAGTACGCCATAAACCTGGTTACTGGTAATGCAAGTATACATTCAGCAAAATCATTTTCTCTTTTTCTCTGCCATTAGATGATTTTTATAGCCAGCAAGATTGTGTCGCTCCATGTCGCTCCTCTTAGCTGATAGTAGTAGAGTGGGCAACAGAGTCTGCAGCCTTTATTTAGCTCATGTGCTTTTACAGATAACCGAGAGCTTCGTTACGTGTTTACATGGTCTGTAACAGTAAATAGAGAAATCCAGAAATCTGCTCTTTCCAACTGTAACCCAGAAAGGTGTTATCAAAGAATTTGGGGACAAAACATTTACCTGTGACAGTCACTAGGCTTGCTAGTGACTCTCCACCTCCAGAACGACATTGGTAGGGGCTCTCACAAGACTTGGAACCATTGTGCATGACCATGTTTTATGTTATTACACTGATTCATGAAAAGAATATAAAAGGTTGCTAAGGGTAAAGATAAACAAAACCGATGACTGGAATACAAATAAACAAAAAAAACTAAATATGCAAAAGCAAAATGCATACTAGTTACTACAATATAAGCTCTGTTTGGATGCCAAACAGTATTGAATTTTCTTCTCTTGTCTCACAAAAAAAGATTTCCAGAACATTATTCCAGCATCTTACTTTCTTTTACCGGTAAAATTACATGAAACTGAGCATTAATTATGTGTTTGAAACTCTAGTTTCCCATAGTGAAGCAGAGCCACCATCAGAATGGTCAAAACAGTCAGTAGGATGAGACAAATATGACAGGAGTGCTCTGAGCATTCACATATCTCTGTGTGAACCACTGCAAAGACAATGGACAACATCATGAAACAGTCAAACTGAGGAGTTTACTTTAACTGTGACTGTTTTCAGTTGCTGCTCTTTCTTATCTTGAATGCAGATTTTCATGTGAAAATCCTTATTTAAGTTCCAAACTGTACCAAGCCTCTGTGGAGAGGTTCAGTTCAAAGCATCATCTGAATAAAACCAACTTACCTGTGACAGTCAACCTGCTCTCAGCTGATTCTCCAGCTCCAGAGATGCTGCACTTGTAGAGTCCTCCATCTGACATAGAAACACCATTAATGATCATCTCTCCTGTAGAGCTGCTCTCCATGAAGAAACCATCTTTATAGAATTCAGCAGTGAGGTTTGAAGGAGTCTGTTTCATTCTACAGCTCAGAGTCACATTATCACCCTCCATCACAGGGAGAACAGGACTCTCCAGGATCACAGAAGCAGCTGATGATGATCAACATGAACACATGTTAAGAATTGTTTGATGGTGAAAATGTTTTGAAATGAGTGTTGTTATTTACATACCACTGACAGTGATGTTAACTCTGTTACTTCTCTTCACTCCTCCCAGTTCACACCAGTACTCTCCACTGTCAATTCCTGGATATGCAGTTTTAATCTCACAAGGTCCTGTTGATGTTTCCCAGGTTGAAGCACATGTTTTAACAACTCCCTTGATCTTCCTCATCACTCTCCATCCAGTCAGTCCATTCAGTCCTTCACAGCTGACAGTGAAGGTCTTGGATCAACCTGAGGAAAACCTGCATCTGAGACAAAGAATGCCATGTATTGAATTGAAATAATATATATATTTTTTTTAAACTTTTATACACACACACACACACGCACAAACACACACACAGACACATCTATGTACACATTTACATTTACATTTAGTCATCCATGATGTAAGTTTTAGAAATGTAATTACTTTATGCAAAATGTTTAGAATATGCTCTTTTTTGGTAACTGTAATACTAACAAAAACAAATATTTATGGAAATTATGAAAACATAATTAGTACGTTTTTCTGAGGCTGAAATAAAGACATGAAGTCTTGAAAAAGGAACTCGCTCTTTAAAGAAGGAATGGTGATTTCCATCTGTGCTACTGAGACACATACACACTATACTAGGGTCCCTAAAGTTCTTAAATGACAGACATGCATAAATGTAACATGACTTTATGGATATTACTTTTATTTACTTACCGTCTTCAGATGAACTGAGGTGAAGCTGCGTACCCAACAGCAACAACACAATCACTGGAGAGATAAGAGAAGGGAATTTTGTATGATGTGTCAAAATGTGCCTAATATTTGTTTTATCTTGACTTGAGCAGTTTACCACTCACCGTAACTTATTAACAGTTCATTCTCATCAGATGATGACAACTGTGTGTAAAGCAGCTCATTTTATTTGTGACAAACATCAGTCATCAATTGAACATTATTTCACTAGGAACAACAGGAATTACATCAGTTCTTAACAAACAGCAGTCAGCACATTATTTCACTATAAGTGAATTTAAAACATAAATTTCAGAGGCAAACTGTCTCAGTACTCACACTGTCTGAAGCAGAGAGCTGGAGTCTTCATGTTGTCTTGCTACTGACTGAGCATCAGAGTGAAAAACAGCAGACGTAAAATGTAGGTGGGATCCTCCTCTTTCTCTGTGCATGATGGTAAATGTAGATGCTAAACCTTCTGCTGAAGCCATGTCTACGTAAAGGAGCCCTGTTTTATTATCTGCTGTTAAATCTTCTTGTCAGGGTTTTCTTCAGGAATCAAGGTGTAACAGACTGGATCATTTAATGTGTTTAAACAGGTTCAATTTAAAGTAGGTATGAACTTCCTGTTTCTTTTTGTGACAGAGGCAACATTACAGTTAAAATACTACTGAGCCTTTAAAATTTGGGGTTACTAAATGAACATTGTTCTAATTCCTTCACAACTCAGACAAAACTTCTGACCAAATCCCTGATTTAAACGCATCTTGATTGCTTCTTTTTAAATCCATTTTGTTGGTACAGAGTGTAAAACTTAGAGCAATTCTTTCTCAGTATGCTGGTATTCAACCCACTGTGATCAACAACTGTAGACGTTCTACTGATAATTCTGTTTTATCACCAGCTCACATCTAAATAAATAAAAAACAAACAAAAAAACACTGCAGTTCATGTAGCACAACTCTCGTTTCCACAGTCACATGTAGAGGCTCAACTTATAACCTGCATATGTCTAATCTAAAAACCAGATAGAAGATACATCTTTTTAAAATAGGCCGCACGTCTGTCAAGTATGTGGTTTATTGTTTTACATTTAGGTCAAGAGCTGAGGCAAAAATAAGCATGCAGCAGAAGTACAGTAAGTCTAACAGCTTTCGTTGCAACTTTACAAATGAAATATGCCACAATCTGATTGGTCTGTGAAGATTCTCAGTTATTGTGAGACTTAAAATCAGTCTCTGTGTAAACAGCTGCAAAAACAGTGGAACAACATCATCAAACAGTTGAACTGTGTGTTACAGCAAAAAGACATGGTCCTCTGTTATTCTTTGGCCTTTCACTGATGTTTTGGACTCTGATGATGTAGAATCTCTGCCTAATTATTCTTAGGATATTCAACTTGGACTTATGCTACTGTGCGTCTTTGCCTCTGCTCCCAGGAAACACGTGGGGATCTCACTGACATCCCTCGCTTTGCTTCTGTTCCCGTTCTGCTCTATCACCTGATGCCTCAGCTTCCTTTTTGTATCCCAAAACTTTACTCAACATGTCCTTGTGACCTGCTTGTGACTCACTGAACTTGTTAACTATACACTCGGTTCTTATAACAAACTGTCAAACAACCTCTACCTACCTGGAGGTCTTACTGCATTGCCAGTCCAGAACCAGACCAAAATTAATTTGCTTAGTCTGTCTTTTCAAGTCTCACTTATCTGTACTACAAATCTTACAACAGTAGTAGACCATGTTGAGTCAAAGCTGCAGCCATTAGAAAAGGGTAGTTTATCTAGTCCAGTCTGAAAAACAGATGGAGATGTTTCAAATCATATGAAGCTTTCACATGAAGAGTGGTGGCTGACTGGAATCAAACTGAAATAATTTTGTTCAACTTCAAATTATTTAAATATAACACATTTGATTAAACTAGTCTCCTTCCTGTCTGTTGTGACAACAGCATACACCACGTTTTCTTCTCTGCAACCTGAAATATGAACAATCATACTGTATTATGTAACCTTTACAATAATAATAATAGGAAACTAGTAAGCTGTTTGATATAAGAATACTTGTTAGCTGCTGACAGACAGGGATTTAAAAAGGCAGATTTATAACCTGATATCTATGCTGGTGTATTTGTAATCACCAATTAACCTATTGTAGATAATGTGACCACAGCCTCTTTGTGGTGTCACATTTAACAGCTAATTCCATTGTAGTTTTCCAATTGATTTGAGAGAAAGGCAGACCATGCATTCACAACTGTTTGAGGTGAAGTTTAACCTCCATGTTTTCTTGCTGACTATGGAACATCAGGCTGTCTGTAGATCTCTAATTTAGAGAGCTAACTGATAGGAAGTAAACTACAAATAACTGTATACAGGCATAACAGGAGCAAAAGTTATGTGATGTGATGCTGGCAGACAGGAAAATACAGGCTTGAGGCCTAGTAGCTTAGCTAGACTAGGCTGACTGAACAAGAAAACAAGGCAACAAAAGACAGAACCTAGGTTCAAACAGACAAACCAGTCTTTCAGGCAAAGTTATGCTGACTTTAGTATAAAAACATACATAGGTTGCGACAAAAGGTCGAGGCCTGGACATAGTGGCAGAGTATTTAACAGCAGAAAAGGTGAGTAATATTAAAACAATGATTCTCTTCACTATTAATAACTTTAAAGCTTCAGTAGACAGGTAAACAGATAACGTCAAAGGCATTTAGGCAAAAAAACTGTTAAAGGCAGAAACAAAGATTAAATAAAGTTCAAAAAACTTAATTTAAAATCCAAAGTCCAGATAGTAAAACAAAGCAAAATAAGCAGTCGCACAAGAGAAAAGGTGGAGAGTCATAATTGTAACTGTGGTGCCTGAGAGTTTATATAGTGTCCTTAATGACCTGGTGCAGCAGGTGAGTGAGCGGAGACAGAGGAAAATGGAGGGAAAATGGTTTAAAAGAACTGGGAGGAGCTGAGTAAAGAGTGAGTGACAGAGAAAAAAGTGGCGACAGGTGCATGTGTTTGTGTGAAATTAAAATTAACAACACACTGATCTAGAGAAACTCTGTTTATTCTGTGTCTTATTTTAGGTGAAGTAAAACTCCTACTGATGCAGTTTCAGCACAAACTTCCTGGGTATTCTGGTAAAAGGCACCAAGTCGATGTCTGAATGCTGAATGAAGTAAACCTGTGACCTTTGGTCTTGTTCAATTAATTAAATTACTTACTGTTATTACAATTGCAAAATAAGTAGATCATGAAAGAAAAAAAAAGATATCAAAACTCATGTACAGTAGAGAATCATGACTTTTATCTTCCTGGTTTGTAATAAGCTTGTTTAATCATGAAACCAAGTACATATGATCAGTATTATCTTTTTCTAGTGGTAGAGAAACTCCAGCGTTCTGTACCACTGAATCAATATGAAGCAGTTTCGTCGAAACAGTTTTTTTGTTTTTAAGCAATTTTGAAGTAGTTAAAAATGGCGACATCTGCTGGTCAGATCTCTGTATTAAATTTACATTTGGAAACTGTTGGTCCAAATAAAAGTGGACTATGTTGCTGTTTGTGTAAATGTATCCAATAAAGGCTGCATCATCAAATTAGATCATTTTAACATAGATTCTACTACTCTGAACAAGCAGAACAAGAAATACATGTTATTTTCAAAACCATTGCAAAATCTGCATCACTGCTTCATTTGAGAAGATCACATGATTTTTTTGTTTGGTGTGTTGTGGTGAAGCAAGGGTTTGAAACATCTTTCCAAAGAACTTATGCTTTTAAAAGCTGATACTTTGCCAAAAAAAATAACTGTAGCTCACTGGATATTGAACTAGAAAACTTTCTGTTACAACTTCAGCACTTTTTCTTATCTCCTGCAGAAACTCCTAACTCACATATCAGCTAAATAATTTTAATATTTATTAGATTTAGAAGAAATTAAACATAAACACTTTTACTTATCTCTTTAACACTAATCTCTTATTGATTGATATTAATGTAAATGGTATTTCCTCATCCAGCCTAAATTATCAACATCATTCACTGAACAAGTTTATATTCTTTTGATGGAGTTAGATGCCTTAAATGAACTAATGGGTTTCACTTGGTCCAACATGCCATGACTGGCCAAAGAATTATATAAAAAAAAAACCTTAAAGGCTGAAGCTAAACCTCATTACTCTACAGAACAATACTTGGTGTCTAAAAGGGATTCTATCCACCGATCTCATGATTGGTAGACAACTGCTCTACCTCCTAAACTACAGCCAACAACAGCCAAACATTTTGTTTCTACAGAGCACCTTGAGAAGCCATTAAATGTCTACTTGTCTGTTAACCTCACATACATTTTGTGAGTGCATCTAAATAAAACCCTAGAGAAGACAAATTGTATGTCTATGTCAACCCCCCTGTGCTGGTTGTTTTTTAATATCTCTTCACCTTGTGCCAAAGAGACAACAGACAGCATCATAATAAATGATGAGCAGAAACTGTTCATACCAAGTAATTTATTTTTACTCTACAAGTTATTATTTTTTTAATGAAACACATTTCAGTCTTTTCTCCTAAAGCAGATTTTCATTAGCCTTCATTACATTATACATTGTATTTACTCTACTGTCAATAAATCTATAAACATCACTAAACGTGTCCTTTGTACATTTTTCAGTTTTAGTTTTGAGCTTTTATCTTTGCGTTCCTCCAAGTTTCCCACAGTGAAGCAGTCCCACCAGCAGCAGCAGCAGAGCCACCAACACTATGGTGGAAGCTGTTCTTACGATGAGCAGAATATAAAAGAAGTGGTCGGAGCAGGGACAAGTCTTTCTATGAAGATTATCTGCTAGAATATTATAACACAAAACAATTGAGATAGGTTAACACCATGTTTAACTCTACTGTCTTTTATGTGGGTGTCAAGAAGAACATATATATATATATATATATATATATATATATATATATATATATATATATATATATATATATATATATATATTGGCAGTAAAACATAAAATATAATTGATAAATTTAAAGCTCAATGGCAAAGTCAATGTTAAAATCTGCTGGCAAATATTCTTTTAATAATAGCATGGAACTAGAACTTTTGCATTTCTGCTGATATCTTTTAGCTTACCTGTTCTGTTATTGTAGGTTGTATTTGAGTCCTCACATTTTGTCACTAAGCCATGATGAATCGGGATCTGCACTAAAATTTTAAATGAAGTTGTTTTAGTGTTTTTGTGCGTTTCAAGAAATTTCACTGACTGACTCACTTGTTGAAAGTATATACTGTTTGTGACAAAAGCAGCGAACACAACCAACAAAAACAAAACCATTAAAAACATTAACAAAACCATTATACAGCTGCACAGAGTTGCTGTGGCAACACAATGAAAAGCATTAAAATACTTTTTTACACAGTAAAACAATGTTTTTATATTTACTGTTCACATGTCTCACCTTTGACTAACAGTTGTTTCTCTGGCGATTCTCCAGCTCCAGAGATGCACTTGTAGAGTCCTTCATTACACTTACAAACACTGTGGATGACCAGTTCTCCTGTAGAGCTGCTGTTGATGTGGTTACCATTTTTATTGAAATCAGCTTGGAGGTAAAAGGGATTTCTTTGATTTCTGCAGCGCAAAGTCACAGTTTCTCCCTCAGTCACAAGAAGAGCAGGACTCTCCAGAGTCACAATATCTAAACAATGGTACAAACCATTCTTTAAACACTACAGTTTGTGCATTAGGTGGTTCATTTTTTAATATATTGTCCAGTGTCCTATGCACTGAATGTGCCGGTCTACCACACAATGAAGGAAATAATTCAATAAGAATTAGAATAAACTGGCAATCATTGTGTTTACATAGACTCAAGTAACCAAGTTAATGAGAGAAACCAGGTTCCTCAGGTAACTCAGGAACAAGTATTATTATTATTATTATTATTATTAAGTTTACCAGTACGCCATAAACCTGGTTACTGGTAATGCAAGTATACATTCAGCAAAATCATTTTCTCTTTTTCTCTGCCATTAGATGATTTTTATAGCCAGCAAGATTGTGTCGCTCCATGTCGCTCCTCTTAGCTGATAGTAGTAGAGTGGGCAACAGAGTCTGCAGCCTTTATTTAGCTCATGTGCTTTTACAGATAACCGAGAGCTTCGTTACGTGTTTACATGGTCTGTAACAGTAAATAGAGAAATCCAGAAATCTGCTCTTTCCAACTGTAACCCAGAAAGGTGTTATCAAAGAATTTGGGGACAAAACATTTACCTGTGACAGTCACTAGGCTTGCTAGTGACTCTCCACCTCCAGAACGACATTGGTAGGGGCTCTCACAAGACTTGGAACCATTGTGCATGACCATGTTTTATGTTATTACACTGATTCATGAAAAGAATATAAAAGGTTGCTAAGGGTAAAGATAAACAAAACCGATGACTGGAATACAAATAAACAAAAAAAACTAAATATGCAAAAGCAAAATGCATACTAGTTACTACAATATAAGCTCTGTTTGGATGCCAAACAGTATTGAATTTTCTTCTCTTGTCTCACAAAAAAAGATTTCCAGAACATTATTCCAGCATCTTACTTTCTTTTACCGGTAAAATTACATGAAACTGAGCATTAATTATGTGTTTGAAACTCTAGTTTCCCATAGTGAAGCAGAGCCACCATCAGAATGGTCAAAACAGTCAGTAGGATGAGACAAATATGACAGGAGTGCTCTGAGCATTCACATATCTCTGTGTGAACCACTGCAAAGACAATGGACAACATCATGAAACAGTCAAACTGAGGAGTTTACTTTAACTGTGACTGTTTTCAGTTGCTGCTCTTTCTTATCTTGAATGCAGATTTTCATGTGAAAATCCTTATTTAAGTTCCAAACTGTACCAAGCCTCTGTGGAGAGGTTCAGTTCAAAGCATCATCTGAATAAAACCAACTTACCTGTGACAGTCAACCTGCTCTCAGCTGATTCTCCAGCTCCAGAGATGCTGCACTTGTAGAGTCCTCCATCTGACATAGAAACACCATTAATGATCATCTCTCCTGTAGAGCTGCTCTCCATGAAGAAACCATCTTTATAGAATTCAGCAGTGAGGTTTGAAGGAGTCTGTTTCATTCTACAGCTCAGAGTCACATTATCACCCTCCATCACAGGGAGAACAGGACTCTCCAGGATCACAGAAGCAGCTGATGATGATCAACATGAACACATGTTAAGAATTGTTTGATGGTGAAAATGTTTTGAAATGAGTGTTGTTATTTACATACCACTGACAGTGATGTTAACTCTGTTACTTCTCTTCACTCCTCCCAGTTCACACCAGTACTCTCCACTGTCAATTCCTGGATATGCAGTTTTAATCTCACAAGGTCCTGTTGATGTTTCCCAGGTTGAAGCACATGTTTTAACAACTCCCTTGATCTTCCTCATCACTCTCCATCCAGTCAGTCCATTCAGTTCTTCACAGCTGACAGTGAAGGTCTCATATGCAAAGTGCTGCTGTCTGTTTGGATCAACCTGAGGAAAAACTGCATCTGAGACACAAATAATGAGTATGAGAATGTATTAAATATTTATTTTATAAAATGTATATTTTCAGAAATAATATACCTGTTGCGGCTCAATATTGATCCATATATAAGGCGCACCGGATTATAAGTCGCACTGTCGGCTTTTGAGAAAATTAAAAGGCTCTTAGGCGCGCCTTATAGTGCGGAAAATACGGTATTTTGAAATCCCCCTAAACAAGATGTTTACTTTATTTGAATGTATTTTTGAACAAGAATTAACGGATACTGTAATAATGGCAATTATAAACTACTTGCTTATGTCTAATAATGTAAAATTAATGCTTTGTAAAGGATGTATGTACTCATGCTAAGCTATATGTTATGCTTAATAGTTTTTGGTCATTTTAAAGCAAGACTTTTGTTTATTTATTATTATCTTATTACTGTTATGCAATAGTTCTGTAGGGCTACACTTTTGATGCATATGTATCGTATTTTCCGTATTATAAGGCGCATAGAATAGACGCTACAGTAGAGGCTGGGGTTACGTTATGCAACATTAGATAGAGCTGCGCTAAAGGGAATGTCAACAAAACAGTCAGAGTGTCAGGAGTTAGTAGGACCAATAATAAGGCCGAAGCAATCTACTCAGTTCAGTGCGTTTATTGTGGCACACAAACAAAACTACAGCGCAAGCATCAGCTGAGCAGTCTTTTCTTTAGAAAAACACAAAAGGAGTCAATATTAATACCTGGTGAAATCAAATTAAACTAGTTTAGTTTCCACGGTAAAACGAGCTGGTTCATGTTTATGCTGAGTGTTGATTTATACGTTTGTGCCTTGGAAAGCATTTGTCTTTGTAAGTATTAACATGTTTATTGTCATTAGAAGTATGTTAGTTGTTACCTGTTACATGTGATAAATTACGTGTGCGTGTTATTGTAATTAGCTTCATTCAAGTCAAGCTAGCGTGTGAGAGTGTAACATACCAAATGTGTAACAATGTGTATTATTTGTTAATTTAGTTTCTGTTTCTTTCAGTTACATAAAGAAAAGATAGGAGTTTGTCCTCCAACTGTAGCCATCTTGCTTTGTTCCCTCTGAAACTCTGTTTAGTCTTCTTTACTTAGCCATCTTGTTGCTGCCTCCACTTCCGCACCATTGATTCATTAATGTTAAAATTCTCTGGCAGCTGGTCTGTTCCCATGTTCTACTGCGTGACTGACTCAATATTGATCCATATATAAAATATATATGGATCAATATTGCCTTCAAAATATAAAATTGAAGGCTTTTAGGTGCGTCTTATAGTGCGGAAAATACGGTAATATAATTTATAGTGGACAGCATGAATGTAAACTTAAAAAGTTCCGCACATCACTTGCTGAGTCTTTATGAAAGACATGACATCAGAAGTTATTATACAGTTATATACAGTTATTGAACCCTCTCAGGATTGTGATGTAAAGTGCAGCCATGAAAGAATAATTGTTAGTATTCTTTTTATTTTACTATTAGAAGCTTAAATAGGTTATAATAGAGGTGGGAAAAACAAGTCTTTGAACTGACTCAGATCCATGAGTCTCGAACTGTAAAGTGAACAAATCATTTTGTTCATTTCGTTCATTTTACAGCGGGTTGTGGCGGTGTGGTAGTGGGCGATGTAAAAATGGCCGCGGTTCTCAGACACTATATAGTGAAGACAACATGGTTTGTTCAGCTGACAAATTATAATAGGCCTACACAAAATGTCACAAGCAATTCAAACCATGTGAAAACCTAGGAAAGCAAATACACACCACAATAAAGTGACTTGTGTTCCTGCATCCCCCCTGATATGTTGTTAACAGCGCAGCAGTGACTTTGTAGCTGTCACGTGACAAATGAACGAGAGACCGATCCACAAACGAGTGAACTGCTGCTACAGCCTGAACTGTGACGGCTTGTAGAGGACGAGTGAAAGTTAGACTTATTTGGATACTTAGACTTTTAAAGCAACAAGTAACAAGTTCCCGAAAATATTTACATGGTGCATTTATTGTGTCCAAAACGTGACATTATCATTATTATTATTATTGTTATTGTCGTTGTTATTAATAATGTTACATTTTATTATTTTATGGAAGAGAATAGCACAATAAACATGTTTATAATTTTCAAAAGTATTTATGTACAAACATAATTTACATTATTTACACAAAATCACTACACACATCTACAAGAATCAAAGACCACTAATTAATTATGATTTCCATTAATAAATAATGTATGTCGGGCGTCAGGTGACAAATAAACGTCAGATATCAGACATCATTCATTTCCTAGTTTCTCAGTCCACACTTCCGTAGCGGAGCTACAGCTGTCACGTGACAAATGAATGAAAGAACGATCGGTAATGATCCGTATGAACGACTCGTGAACGTTCTGTAGTGCTGCTGACACAGAGCCTGAGCGGCCTGACTGTCACGTGACAAAAGAACGAGGAGCTGAGTACACTCACAGTTGAGTGAGTCGTGAACGAATCATTTCTGTTTCCTGTCCTGCTGACTGAGCTTATGGAGCTGCTGCCATGTGGCGAGAGAAGGTACAGCAATGAACTGGAAATGAACGAATCACTCACTGAGAGAACTAATCACTCCCAAGTCATAGAAAAGATTCGTTCATATTGAACAAATCGTTCACGACCAAAACATTAGTTTATAACCTGTTGTATTGTCACTAGGCCCTCAGACCCAAGTTTTACATTTACAATAGTATCTTGCTGCTTAGATCAGTGTCTAAGCAGCTGATCATGTTACCTACCATTTTCCAGACAATAACTGAAGTGAAGCTGTGGCACCAGTAGCAATGACACGATCACTAAAGAGAGAAATATTTGTCTTCAGCTGAGCTGGTTAAAAACTCCATGTGGAGTTCTTAACAAACAGCAGTCAGCACTTGAACATTATTTCACTATAAGTAAATTTAAAACATTGATTTCAGAGACATATATGCACATACAGCCACTTTATCAGGTACACCTGTCCAACTGCTCATTAACGCAAATTTCAGCCAATCACATGGCAGCAACTCAATGCATTTAGGCATGTAGACATGGTCAAGACGATCTGCTGCAGCTCAAACTGAGCATGAGAATAGGGAAGAAAGGTGATTTAAGTGAATTTGAATGTGGCATGGTTTTTGGTGCCAGACAGCTGGTCTGAGTATTTCAGAAACTGCTGATCTATTGGGATTTTCACGCACAACCATCTCTAGGGTTTACAGAGAATGGTCCAAAAAAGACAAAATATCCAGTGAGCGGCATTTCTGTGGGCTCAAATGCCTTGTTGATGCCAGAGGTCAGAGGAGAATGGCCAGACTGGTTTGAGCTGATAGAAAGGCAACTGTAACTCAAATAATCACTCATTACAACCAAGGTATGCAGAACAGCATCTCTGAACGCACAACACGACGAACCTTCAGGCAGATGGGCTACAGCAGCAGATGCCACTCCTGTCAACAACATGAAAGCATGAATCCATCCTGCCTTGTATCAACGGTTCAGGCTGGTGGTGGTGTAATGGTGTGGGGGATATTTTCTTGATACACTTTGGGCCCATTAGTACCAATTGAGCATCATATCAACGCCATAGCCTACCTGAGTATTGTTGCTGACCATGTCCATCCCTTTATGACCTCAGTGTAGCCATCTTTGATGGCTACTTCCAGCAGGATAACGATCCATGTCATAAAGCGCAAATAATCTCAGACTGGTTTCTTAAATATGACAATGAGTTCTGTACTCAAATGGCCTCCACAGTCACCAGAAGTCAATCCAATAGAGCACCTTTGGGATGTGGTGGAACGGGAGATTTGCATCATGGATGTGCAGCCGACAAATCTGCAGCAACTACGTGATGCTATGATTTCAATATGGACCAAAATCTCTAAGGAATGTTTCCAGTACCTCGTGAATCTATTTCACGAAGGATTAAGGCAGTTCTGAAGGCAAAAGGGGGTCCAACCCGGTACTAGTAAGGTGTACCTAATAAAGTGGCCGGCGAGTGTATATAATTAATGTAGAATGATACTGTTCTACTGAAATGCACGTACTGTACATATCACAATCAATAAAATAAATCAAGGATTATTGCAAACAACATACTTTTATTGTCCTCTTTTCTACATATATTCTATTGTACTTGAGTCCTTGTCTCAGCGACAACTCAATGTGATCTACTGTAATAATTTAATTAAGTTTAATAAAAGTTTGGAACACGTTATTTTTTTTAAATAAATATTTCCAATCACATTTAAAATTATAAAATCTTATATCATCTACTGCATGATAATTTATACTGTTAATTAATTAAAATAATGTATTTTACTACATTTATCACATCAAATAAAAATGAAATTGATTAAAAGTACCTAACTTTAAGTAGATTTGAATTTTATGAACATTTTATATAAAAATATTTCAGATAAATTTTAAATTCTGAATAAGAGTAGGGGCAGTACTCACACAATATGATGCACAGAGCTGTGACCTCCATGTTGTCGGCTTCTGAGTAACTGAACATAAGACTGAGTAAAGACATGTAGAAAGTATGATATATGCGATTGACTTCCTTTTCCTGTAAGGAGACCACAGCAGTTTAGAGCCAGTTAGTCTGAGTAAACAAGATATTTCGATTGAGCATCTCAAGTGTCAAAAGGCAAAGAAGCTGTGTTGCAAAGAGCAAACTAGAAAAGTTAGTTTGACAGAGAAATTTGTGGAAAAGAAAAAAATGTATTTGTTGCTAGGTGGTTTGACCAATTGGCCACCACTATCTCTGTTTTGACTTTTCTTCTTTTTACAATCTACTCTGTAATCTACCGTAAGTTTATGTTAGTTCATACTTTTATTACTTTGAGCATAAGATAAAAAAAGAAATTTACCCCTTAACTAACATGGATGAATTGAGAGTTGTTGTTTATTTTTACTTTGATTTGATTTTGCCCAAAAGTAAAAATGCATCAATAAAACATAAATAAAATAAACTTAAAAAAAAAAAAACTTTGGTGAATATATACAAGTTTGCATATCTATGTGGTACTATTCATACCTATTCACCTTTTGTAAATATACTGCAACAATATGCATGATAAAATAGTTGATAATTAATAATTGAAGACATCTTTATAAGCTTTACAAATGTAACAAAATGAAAATCACTCAGTATTTCAATATAATCAATAAAAAGTCACAACATCAGATCTGTTGTGTGTGATCTGAACATATATATATATATATATATATATATATATATATATATATATATATATATATATATATATGAACATTATTATGTGAATATATGTTAATATGTTAATTAACCATTAAACAAATAATGGGCTCACTTTGTGTGTCTGCTTCAGGTCAAATTTATATATTTTACCATAATTTTAGAAACTAACCACAGAGAGTAAGTTAAAATGCTGCAGCAGCTCTTTTCTTGTAAACAGTGTGAGAAGAAAGTGCAGATGGAACAAGGTGGTTTAACTGATACGCTTTAATAAACCACTAACACTTTAAAAATATAAATCAGAGATAATAATCTCTTAAAGCAACTGAAAACGAAGACCGTGTCTTGTCATATGACATCGTCCTAAAGATATGTCAGTGATAATGTATATAATGTATAAAAAGTATTGTAAAAAACAACCAAATTAATACCTAATAAAAATTAAATACTGAATCTCAAAAATAATCTAAATTGTACGTGCTGACTGATTTAGCAGTGCAAAGTATGTCTGCATTTTGTACATAGTCTGTAACAGTGTTTTCTTTCATCCTTTAGTCAGATTAGTTCACTGTTGGTGGCCTGGAAACATAGAACAGCACCTGTTACAAAAATGTTTTGTACAAAGTTACATTCTTACCTCAATTCTCCTATTTATATCACTTCTATGTGCGCGTGTGATCTTGTTATTCCTACATAAAGAGGACAAAAACAATATATTTTTCTTACAGAATGAGCACAATAATTTGTGGGGACATTCAGCCAATCCTCACAACATCAAAGAGCATATTTTTGTATTCAGACATGTGAACAGACTGAGCAGATGGAACAAGGTGGTTTAAGTGTTCCACACTCCACCTTGACTAGACCAGAAGTATATCAGCCACATCTTTGGTATGCAACTGGTACAACGGATACCTATTTTAATCAATGTAGCTGTGTATACCTGCATGTCGGCTATAGTTTTACACTACCAGTCTATTTTATTATTTTTAAGCACATACATTTCACAGAAAACACAGCTTTTGTATTTGGCATTTAATAAATTAACTTAAGCGTAAACCTAAGTAATGCAGTCCTGCAGCAAAAATGTCAGGTTTGCTCTGCTACAGTGACATTTACTGTAAACATTAAGTTGTTCTAATACAAAGCATAATATTGAGTTAAAATAACACTATCAATACTACAAATAATATCAAGTACCTGTCTCTTTCTTCTTTGTAGTTGTAACAGTATAGATCACCTTTGTATATTCCTTTATGGTTGCCTCTCCACTACCTGAAAATTAAAAGAAAAAAATAAATAAATCAGCGGGTAAAAGTTAGAACTTAATCTAAATTAATTAGAAGATGTGTACGCTGTAAAAAAAATCTGTGTAATTTACGGTGAAATACCGGCAGCTTTGATTGCCAGAATTTTACCGCAGAAATAGGGTGAAAATGCACGACACATTACGGTATATTTAATATGAAACTGTATATTTTATACTTGGCAACTTTTTTGGTTTAAATAAAATTTCTATTAAAATACAGGTTTACTGTGAACCTGTTTACAGTAATTTAATTTAAAAATTACTGCTATAGTTAAATCTATTTACAGGTAAACTATGTAAAATAACAGATATAATGTAAACCTAGATACAGTCTATTTCAGTTATAAACACAGTACACCTGTATGACACATTACTGCATTGTATTGCAAAGTTCAAAGTTACGGTAAAATACCAGCAGCTGGGGTTGCCAGAATTTCACCGTAAAAAATAGGGTAAATGAAATAAGGCATTACAGTTGATTGGCATAGATTTTACAGTCAACAATTACTTGATAAAATATGATAAAATAAACATATAAATACATTGTAAAACAACAAACTATAATCATTAAAAGTAAAGATTGTGCTTTTAAGCATTCTGTGTTGATCTGATCGAATAAACTGCCCATTTAACTCACAAAGTAGTTTTAAGAGCTTGAAAAAACAGCATGCATTTCTAGGACAATGTACAGTGCAATTAACAATATAAACATCATAAAAAATGTGGTCACTTGCCCAGGTTGATCAAGAGTAATAAGTCAGACATGACTGAAGATGGTGCTCAACATGGTTTAGAGTCTCTCATGAACGTGATTTTCCATAAACTAGAACCCATGATGTATGTTGTCATCATTTCTTCTAGAAGATTCCCAAGATGTCCATAAGGTGCACACTGTGGACTGGCAGGTTTTTCTCTGCAGCCAGAAAACACAAACAAAGCAAAATTAGATTGATGCAGTGATGAGCATTATACCCACCACACATATATACAGCCTTACATACACAGTTTCAATTAATTTTCACGTGATAGAAACTTCTCTGAAGTAAAGTTTTGCAGGACATGTTCATCTTTAGAGTATATGGGCAAAATATAGAATCTAACATATTCATCACCAAGCAATCAACAGCATTACCAGCCTAAATACTCAGATGTCTCCACTTAGGCAGTCAGACTCACAACTATACTTTAGAGTTCTGGTTTCTTCTGTGTATAATGAAACTGTTGTCTTGAGAAAGCTCAAGTTGAGTGAAGTTTGAATTTTGCTTGCATCTTTCTATTTTTTATTACACTAACATGAATGAGGGGGGCAATAATACAGCTTACCTCTAATTTGTCTAAACATCAGCGGTGTTTAAGTCATAAGGTTCACACTTGAATGAAGTCTGAAGTCCTCTACAGATGTGGAATGATGTTCAGGAACTGGAACTTTGAACAGGTGTTGTCATCATTCATGTTTGTCAAGTATGACGTGGACTGGCATGATCCTCTCTGCAGCCAGAAAACAGAAGCAAATGTTACATTGATGCAGCGTTTAAGCATAATGCCTAAACACAGATATCTGATATATAGTTTTACAGGTCATATGTTTATCAACAGTATCAGTGTGAAACACAGACACTAACATATTTGTCACTAAGACATCAACAGCAGCCTTAATACAACGATAGATTCACTGAAGCAGTCACAAAATCCACAGTCACATTTCAGACTGCTCGTTTCTTCTGTGTACGATGAGGCTGTTTTCTTAAGGAACATAAACTGTGTGAAATTGAAATTGTGCTTGCATTTACATAATGTTTGCTAAACTATGCCACAGCTTACCTCTAATTTGCCTTGACATCACTGAGGTTGACATGATGGAAGACAGACATGGAACAATGTTCTGAACAGGGAACAGTAAGCAGATGTTGGCACCAGTTTGGCTTTAAGACTCAAGTTGTCCATCATGTACGTTACGTTTTGGACTGTCAAGATCCCCTCTGCAGCCAGAAAACAACTTGTTAGACAAGGACCTGCATACAGATAATTAAGACTAAACTAAACAAAATTAAAAATGTTAAATATAAATGCAGCTTACTTACCTTAACCCTCCGGTCGTGTTCGTCTCTTGCCCCTTACTTTAGTGTTCCCGGTCAAAATTGACCGGTCTGCTTTAACTGCTCTTAAATTAGCACCAAAACCATTTTTCTCCTCCAAATTTTTAGTCAACATTTTTAAGATCTGAACAATGTCTCAAAGCAGTGTTAACATGAATTTATAGAATTAGACAAAAAATAACTGCAGTGAAAATAAAAGTAGGCACCGAAAATGTATTAAAAATTATCATGTAATGTAAAAAATTAATTGAAAACCAAAGACCAAACTCAACCAGAATGCTTATCAGGATGACATTTCCATTCTTCTTGGGAACATATGATAGAAGAGTGTGTGTGTCATTCAGGCATGTCATTGAAAGCAAATTTTGATGAGAGTCCCACTTCTTCTGGTCGATACCAGTACAGGGGGAAGTTCAGGCTTGTTCTTCCTCACTGTCCCTACCATGGTGAGCTTTCTTTTTAGCAGCTCTTGACCAAGAGCATATGATGTGAAGAACTTGTCACATGTTATATTATGCCCTTGGAGATCGGTTTTCATGTCCAGCACAACACGCATGCCCTTGTTTTTTTCTGCCTTTCCCGAAACTTCTTGTAGCCTCATTGTTTGAGTGATACACTCCTGCTAAAATCAACAGACCTGTGTATGCTTGGAGGTCAACCAGGTCCATTTCCCTCCAGGTATCCCTAAACACATGGTTCCCCTTCAGGTTAGTTTTCTCTAGTATAATTCCCTCAATGCACAATGGTAAAAAGAGTTGGAAGCAGGACTTGATGTCATCCACACGAGATGTCTCATAACGTGTTGGCCCTAGCATCATATTTATGATGTTTTCCACTCTTTACTTCCTCTGTCCTGAGGGGATGAAGACCAGAGCAAGTGTCCACTCTTGGACTGGAACCTCAGGTGCCTGTTCTTCAGGTGCCTCTCCCTCTCCATCTGTTGACTGGTCAGTCTCGTCATAATCTGGATCAAAATCTGTGTTGTCTTCCACTTAAGAGACATCCTCCTCTATCTCTGGTTTAATTTCAGTGCCCTCTTTATCATGTCCAAAAACCTGGACCAGAACTTCTTTGTCAGAGAACCACTTGGTCAATCACCTACTTATTGGGTTCAGACTGAAAGGAGTACAAGGCAAACATCAATCTATATATACGGGGTCTGTGTGAAGATGATACATTGATTAGTCTGGAAGGTGTGGTTCACGTGGAAGATAGACACAATAGCGTGGGAAAGAGATGCGTTCACATAACAGACACCTGTCTAGTCTGTGTGACGATATGGTACATTGTTTCTTCAGGTAGTTGGTTCACGTGGGAGGATCGACACATAAGCGCGGGAAAGAGACGTGTACCCACAAAAGACATTGTTCAGTCTGATGTGTGAGTGAGTGTGGGAATAAATGAGTAAGTTAGTAAGTCAGTGAGTGATTTGGGGTGGTGTGTATGGGGATGTTTTCTGTCTCAAGGATCAATAAAGTCTGGAAACCCATTCATTTCCTATGGCGGTCACTTTTGACCGGGAACACCACAGATGTAACAAGGTTGATTAAAACACTCAAATTTCAATGAAAGAGGTGATCATCGCTTTTACATGTTCAAATGCATGGTGTGGAGGATATCATAAAGTCTTGAGGCAATCAGATTTAAAAAATACAATTTATGAGCGTTTTAAGTTGTAAATCGGTCTGATTTGACCCGAACACGACAGGAGGGTTAAAAGAGATTGCTAGAGAAATCTCCATGAGCTATTAGCCATTACATGTTTTCACACTGGTACTGCACTACTGCCTCCCAACAGTAACGCTAACATTAACACGAGCAGATACATTGTGCCTCCACTAAATGTGAGCTTTAAAAGCTCTATATCTACAAAATGTCTGATTACAACCAGCTCAACACTTGAATAAACAATGTGGTTCATTATGATGAAGTCTGCTGTGAAGGACTTACACTTACTTAAGGTACTTCAATGTTGTAAACAACTTGCCACAGAAATGACAACTACACATTTTGTTGTACACTTAGCTAGCTAGCTAAACACATTAATGTTTAACACAAATACATCTAAGACAGTTAGATGTAAGACAAATGTTAGCTATAGCAAGTTAACGTGTAAGATTAGCATTAAGGCTAGCTAGCCGCTACCGTTAAAAACGTTAACTAAATAACGTTTTAGGGAACACGTCGTTAACCTCAACTTTAATGTCAATTACAATAACCGTAACTTTTAAGAAGAAAAATGACCGAAGCGTTATTTTAAAGCTCAAACTTACCTCCACACATTGCTCCTCCAGGCTAACATTCAGGAGACGCTGTATTCCGCGGTGCTGCTCGGACAGAACCGGCGCCAACTGTTCAGTGTCCGTTAACATTTGAACCACAGTTTCCCGCTCTCTGAATACGTCAGTGCTCCGTCTGTTAGTCTTTAAATGACGGTGGTTCACAGTTAGTTTGAGAAAATAAAATAAAATAAAATACATTTACAACCAGTAAACCATATGTTACGGTAACTCACCATGTTTTCAGTGAAAACCCTTAATTAACATAACTCTAAGTATTACAGTGATATAAATGGACCTGGTCATTACCAGTATGGAGGCTGATCCCAGTGTGGGCCGCATTTCAAATCTTATCTATTATATTTCCAGTTTGTGCTGTAGGTACATTAGAGGTCAGAGGTCAACAGCAAAACCAATAACAACATAATTACGGAAAAAGTTTCCAGAAACTTGATACATGAGATATTTGGTATTTTTCAACACCAACGACTTTAATTTCTTCAAGAAATGTATTATTCATGTTTTAGTTTTCCATCACACATTAAAGCCTTACAAGTGCATAACATAAAATGACAGTATATGTAAACATATATTTGATTTCAAAATCTACATAAATACCATATTTTTAACATCTCCTTTCTGTAGAAAGAAGAAAATGTTTTTGTTGAATTATAAAAGGTTTTAAACCGTAGATTTCAATGTATACTACAACAAAATCTGTAATTTAAACCAAATAATACAATTCATTTTACGGTATTTACTTGCTTGTGGACTTACGGTATTTTCCCATTAATTTTAGCTAAATTTTATGTTTTAACAGTAAAACTGTGTGTTTTCTACATACTTTCACAGTAAAAAGTAAAGTTACGTACTGTTTCTTGATTAACAGCAATAAAGTGTATCTATTACGGTGATATACTGTTTTAACAGTTTTTTACCATAATTTCTACAACCATTTCTTACACTGTAGATAATTAACAGGTAGTTCATTATAGATAAACAACACATTCATAACAGTTGTATTTTTTATTGTTGCTTTGTCTTTTTTTTCTTTTAACTTCATGAACAAGATCTCGTTCTTTGGTCTAATATAAAGTACTATTTAAATTCTACTGTGCAAACATTAATACTACAGAAACACTGTCAGGGGGATACTGTACTATAATATGTAAATTTTGTCACTTGGGTTTCGTCCTTGGGTTACCATCTCAACAGAAAATCATATCTAGCTTAGCAAAGGCTAAGTGGTAGTGATACTGTATTTGTGACCTTCCTCTGTCTCACCTGTGACAGTCAACCAGCTCTCAGCTGATTCTCCAGCTCCAGAGATGCTGCACTTGTGGAGTCCTTCATCAAACATGGAGACATTGTGGATGATCATCTCTCCTGTAGAGCTACTCCCTATGAAGAAACCATCTTTATAGAATTCAGCAGTGATGTTTGAAGGAGTCTGTTTCTTTCTACAGCTCAGAGTCACATTATCACCCTCCATCACAGGGAGAACTGGACTCTCCAGGATCACAGAAGCAGCTGATGATAATTCTTTAATAGTGAAAATACAATGTTTTGAAGTGAGTGTTGATATTGACATACCAGTGACAGTGATGTTAACAGTTTTACTTCTCTTCACTTTTTTCATTTCACACCAGTACTCTCCACTGTCAATTCCTGGATATGCAGTTTGAATCTCACAAGGTCCTGTTGATGTTTCCCAGGTAGAAGCACATATTGTATCAACTCCCTTGATCTTCCTCATCACTCTCCATCCAGTCAGTCCATTCAGTCCTTCACAGCTGACATTGAAAGTCTCATATGCAAAGTGCTGCTGTCTGTTCAAAACCACCAAGTAAAACAGAACAAGCATGGTTAACATTATGCTTTGAACATTCTCATTTCATTTATTCTTATGCAGTACTAGTTTCCCACAGTGAAGTAGTCCAACCAACAGCAGAAGCAGAGCCAGCATCACTATGGTGAAAACAGTCCTCAGGATGAGATAAGTATGACAGGAGTGGTCTGAGGGGACATAAGATAAGATAAGATAAGATATTCTTTATTGATCCCACATTGGGGAAATTCAATTGCTACAGCAGGTCAGTGCAAAAAGAACAACAGAACAACAGTAATGTGCAAAAAGAATGAAAGGGTGTGCAAAAATACAAAAGTAATAAACATTTAACGAGAATCTACAACTATATACACTATTACGACTTAACATGTATAATATGTTATACGTAATAATAAAATAAATAAAGTAAAAAACAATACAGTCAGGTGGGCTATGGATGCATGATAACCGGTTTTGTACATGTATATTTAAACTGTGGCATTGTACAGTCTAACAGCTGTTGGAATGAATGACCTCAGACATCAGTCTCTGTGTGAACTGCTGCAAAGTCAGTGGAACAACATGAAACAGTGTGTGTTACTGAAAAATGACATGATGATTCTTCATGATGATGACAATTCTTCAAATTAATGATTCAATAAGACACCTTTCTTTAGTTGAGTAAATCAAGAGGCATCAGTTGTGTTAGCATAAAGGGGAAAAAGCTCAGCTCTGTCAGTGTCAGAAACCACTCCTCCAATATTAATCAATTACCATGCTATGTCTTGTTTGTTGATTTGTACATTAAACACAGTATTTGTATGAATAAGTCGACTTGGATGCAACCTCTGCTTCCAGCTTTTGTGCTTAAGGATTCTGGCTATTGCTTTATATTTAGTGGAAGAAAATGCAAGTGCAAGTGAATGTTGTCCTGTGGTCCCGTCACCTCACCTCAAAAGATCTCAGACAAAACTTTTCAACTCTGAGGTTCCACAATGGTGAATTGACTTACCAACCTCGGCACGCTTAGCTGCCTCAATCTAAACTTTTAAGACATGTTGATAACGGAATCTGAATCTTTCTCTGCACTTAAAAAAACATACTTTTACCCCATGAAACTGAAATAGCTGTTTCTTGAGCACTTTACTCTAAATGTAAATGTAGTATGTGAGCTCTTTAGTATCTCACCTCTTCTGACACTCAGCCAGCTCTCTGGTGATTCTCCAAGTCAGAGATGCTGCATTTGTAGAACCCTTCATTACATTTAAAAACCTTTTTGATGGTCATCTCTCCAACGGAACCAGTGCCTATGAGGAGGCCATCTTTATAGAAATTTTCTATGTGGGCAGACGATGTCTTTTTGCTTCTGCAGAGTCACAGCTTCTCCCTCCAACACTGGGAGGACAGGACTCTCCAGGATCACAGAACCATCTAATCATGAAGATTTACAGTTTGTCAAACATTAAATGTTAATTAATTTGTGAAAATTACCAGATTGTTAATAATATTTAACTCTCTCAAAATACTGACAATATCATGAAATCTGGTTCCAAATAGGACAAAACTGGCTCAACTTTGAACTAAAACCGGCAACTCTTTCAGCAAGAGTCAAGTTTTAGATTTTCTTATTTACTGGTTCCTGTGTTGCTCGCATTAATAATGTATCTGTTATTACAGTTTATATATTTTATAATCACTTAGTAAGAAAAATGAATGCACATCATATCTGATATTAACTGTGTATGAACAGTAAACATACCAGTGACAGTGATGTTGACAGTGTTGCTTTTCTTTCCTCCTGTCATCTGACACCAGTATTCTCCACTGTGTGATGGATAAACGGGTTTGATGGCACAGACAGAATGTGCTGTTGTCTCCCAATTACTGACACACATGCCGACTTCTCCCTTGAGTCTCCTGAACACCTTCCATTCAGTCGTGCTGTTAGAACTCTCACAGTTAAAAGAGATGGAGCCGTAGTCAAAGAGCTGCAGTCTGGTTGGAATGATCCAAGCAAAAGCTGCATCTGAGACAGTAAAAAATAAAGATTAAAAATTATGGACTTCAAAAGTGGCTGCTGAACTTTAATTATTTCAGTTATTATAATGAATCTGTCTGGGTATAAGTGGGAATTTTATTTGTTATAAACTATATAACCTTAACTAAGTAGAAATGTTAAGGCTTTTGGTGCCATTTTGAACAAATAATGTATGAACTGTTACTTACCGTCATCATCAGCATAATTGTGAACAACCAGCATTAACACATTCAATACTGGGGAGACAAAGGAAAATCTGAATATAAAACATATTTTATATCTCTGGACTCTCACAAGCATTTCTATCAGTTGAACACAAACAAACATCAAAATTTAATGATTTTGACAACTAATTCTGATTGTTAATTAAAAACAGAAAGCATTAATAAAAAGACAAATGTGTTCCGCTCATTTAAGTCACATAATAAATGACAAATACCATGTAACACTGTACTCACGCAGTCTGACGCAGAGAGTTGTGACCTCCATGTTGTCTTGCTGCTGACTGACTGAACACTACAGCACAGACATGGTAGTAGATGAAAACCTCCTCTTCCTATGGCTGATTTTGCACTTTGTACATCACCTTCACCTGTAGACAAGCATTAGTCACTATTGTTGGGTATAAAATATTCTAGCCTATAAAGGTAGGCCTATCAATCCTTACTTCAAGAAGCATCTTGATCTAACAGTAGGACCACACATTTAATCTAAAATTGAGCAAAGCAGCAACGTTGTGTCTCTAATAATGTCGGCCAATGGAACAATTCAAGAGATCTGTTATTTTCCATAATCACCACTTCAGGAAATGTTGGTTTTCATAATTGTGGCTAACATGTTCAGACCGCAACACACTTTAATTAAAGTTGTTGTTTAATGGAAACTTTACTGTAGATCTTTTAGCAGCAGTCTTAGTGGCTGACAACAAACGCTCAAATATTGGCAGGTTAATAATAGTATTGGTAGTTCAAACAAGGCATTAACAGGACAGGTGGACTGTTAGAGAATGAAAACAAGCCCAGTGCGTTTGACTTTTAGGATAAAGACAGAGCAGACGAGTAAGGCAGGGACCAACAAAAACAGTTCCAGTAAAGAGGAAGCAGATGCAGAGTGCAAATAGAAAAACAGACAAGGCTGAGTAGTTATATAAGATCATCTCTGTAAAAAAATTAACAATCACTCAATTCTGACTGCAAGCTTTGTGAATCTGCTGAGTCAAAATGTGAGTACAGGAGGAGGAATCTCAGACAGTGGAGGCAAGAAACTGCAACAAGGGTCCATTGCAAATCTCCTACATTGTCATGATTCTGCTCCTGACTTCCTGTTGAGAGACTCTTAGTTTGGAACTCAAACACCACTTCCTGCCTGTGAACACTCTTCTTTTGTTCACTTCACAATCTGCTTTCTGGAAATTTCAGCCCTTTTTCTGTTTTTTGTAAACAATGTGAGAAGAAAGTGCAGATGGAAGAAAGTGGTTTAACTGTTAGCCTTTAATAAACCACTAACATTTTAAAAATAGTCTCTGACGGCAGCTGAAGACAAAATACAATTTAGTTATCTTATATGACAAAGAGCTAAATAGTTTCTACTCTGTACTTTCTTCAGATATGACGCTCAGCGATGACCACTCAAAAATGTAAAAAGATGCAAAAGTATTTCAATTTTTTATTACAACATTTAAAAATTACTTCTTTGTTACTTTTATTCTTCAATGACTTAAAGTACAAACTTAGGTTTTGTTTGACCAATGACTGTATTAAAAACAAAACATAATTCAAGCACAATACAAATGAAAGACTGATTTAGAAATTCAATGTATGGTTCATCTTGTAAATAGTCTGTAGCAGTGATTTCCTTCATCATTCAGTCAGATGTGTTCACTGTTGGTGACCTGAATAAATAAAACAGTAGCTATTAAAAAGAAAAAAAAGTACATCCTGTTTTTTTGTTGAGAGGGTCGGGTCAGAATTACATTCAGGTTTTTGGTTGTCAAGGTGTGTAAATGGTTACAATTAAGGTAATAAGCTAGAGAATGCATTATATAGAAAGAAAAGTTTGTGTGCGTGTATTTATACTTCGATTCTGTCTGTCTGGTATTTCATAGATGAAACGTGACATTCATCAAGTCAAAACTAACCTGTACTTTCTTTGACATCAATAGTTGGTCAGACTGGTTATATTTAAAGCCTGCAGCAACTCTGCTTGCTGCATGTCTTCAGACATGTGAACAGACTGAACAGATGTAATAAGGTGGTTTAAGAGTTCCACACTCACGCCTTGAGGTGTATCAGCCACATCTTTGGTATGTACATCTTATAAGCACGTCACACAACTGATACCTATTTTAATCAAGCTAGCTGTGTGCACAACCTGCATGTTGGCTGTAGTTTTACAAGACTATTCTATGCTTTCATTTTTAGGCACATACCTTTCACAGAAAACACCAAACATCAAGTATCACTGCAGATAATAGAGAAATGCATCAAGTAAAGACAAATCAAACAGTGTCGCTTTTGTTCCTGGCATTTAATAAATTAATATGCTCTTTATCTCTAAAATTCTTGAAAAGGTAGTGTCTAAGCAATTATGTGACCACCTGTGCAGCAATAACTTGTATGAAGATTTCCAGTCAGGATTTAGAGTACATCATAGTACAGAAACAGCACTGGTAAAGGTTACTTATGATCTTCTATTAGCATCAGATAATGAACTACTCTCTATACTCGTCATGTTAGATCTTAGTGCTGCATTCGACACTATAGATCACAACATTTTATTACACAGACTGGAACATGTCATTGGGATCAAAGGAACAGCACTAGAGTGGTTTAAATCGTATCTATCGGATAGATTTCAGTTTGTACATGTTAATGATGAGTCTTCCATGCACAGCAAAGTCAGCTATGGAGTTCCACAGGGATCTGTGCTTGGACCGATTCTTTTTGCTTTATATAAAGTCCCCTTTAGGCAATATTATTAGGAAACACTCTATAAATTTCCCTCGTTATGCAGATGATACCCAGCTATACTTATCTATAAAACCAGGAGAAACTAATCAATTAGTCAAACTTCAAGAATGTTTAAAAGACATAAAGACTTGGATGTCCTCCAATTTCCTTCTCCTAAATCCAGACAAGACAGAGGTTATACTGTTTGGGCCCAAAAATCTCAGAGACACTATGTCTAATCACGTTTTCACCCTTGATGACTTGGCATTGGCCTCAAGTAATACTGTAAGAAATCTCGGAGTTATCTTTGATCAGGATATCTCCTTCACTTCATACATCAAAGAAATCTCTAGAACTGCCTTTTTCCACCTGAGAAACATTAAAGTTAAAATTAGGAGCATCCTGTCCCAAAGTGATGCTGAAAAACTAGTCCATGCATTTGTTACTTCCAGACTGGACTATTGTAATTCCTTATTAATAGCTTTTCCCAATAACTCCTTAAAAAGCCTCCAGTTAATCCAAAATGCTGCAACCAGAGTTCTGACTGGAATTAGCAAGAGAGATCATATTTCTCCTACTGGATCAGGTGACTCTGAACCATCTCTTAGTTCTGCTGATATAGCTTAGTCTGCTGGGGGACCTCTACTGACAAACTGAGCTCCTCTCCTCTCTCTATTTTCTCCTGTATCAATGCAAATGCCACCATTGCATGTCATTAACTTTGTGTCTTCTCTCTCTTTTAGTTGTGTTTCCTCCTCTCTGTCTCTCTCTCTCTGTACTTTTCTGCAGGTATCCTCGGCCTGGAGCTGTACATGTCCAGAATCCAGTTGACCTGCCCAATGTTCTTGCTGCTTCTTGTTGTCTTTATTGCCTGCTGTTCTTTTCTCTCTTCTCTTTCCACTCACCCCAACCGGTCCAGGCAGATGGCCGCCCACTATGAGTCTGGTTCTGCTGGAGGTTTCTTCCTCTAAAGGGAGTTTTTCCTCTCCACTGTTGCCTAAAGCTTGCTCAAATGGGATTGTCTCTATAATGTTTTGTATAAATATTTTCTGTAAGGTCTTAAACCTTACACTGTAAAGTGCCTTGAGAAAACTTCTGTTGTAAATTGGCGCTATACAAATAAAACTGAATTGGATTTAATTGAATCTACTAACACAGTTTATTCTTTATCTTCTAATCTCATCACCTCTAAATACACCTGTTGAAGTAGGTCGTTACTTTGTCTAATACTAGTATAAGTACTGTGTTCTACTTGTGTGAAGTACAGGCACTACTATTAAATATAGCCCAATATATTACTGTATGATCATACTTGCTGTTACATTACAATGAAAACAATACTTTTCTTGTACTTGGTCTAGTAGTACTTCTATATTCTTAACACTGTTAGGAATTATTCCTAAATTGAACACGTCAAATTATAAGATGATCGTTCGTTTCACATGTAGAAAGAAAATCAAACAACAAATATTCAGAGAATTTATTTACTGTCAAATTGTTGGATATATTTTAATATTTGTAAATTTATTGGTTTAACTCAGAGACTTGAAACTTTCACATTTCACAATGTTTCTTGATTTTTTCAGAATTAGAATTTCATCATCAGGTTAATCAGTACAGAAACACAATGAGCTGAAGGTTTAAATAGACTGCAGTGTGTTTAGTGAATCTACAGTATAAATAGGAAAAGAATCAGAAAGGTAATAAGATAGTTAAGATATCTCTAAGATATTATATATTATCATTTAATATATATGTATATTATATTAAGATATCTTCATTGGATTTGAGACTAGTCATAATGTAATTAAAGATATCTGGTATTTACTTTATGGATAAGCAAAACTGAATAGTCGATGTCTTAATTCAATTTTTTTGTGTTGTGAAGAATGTTTTAGTCACAACTTTGGAAAAATTAATGTTTTCCCCACAGATCTCTGTGCTCAGGTTGAAACAACAGGAAATGTTTTCTCTTCTGAGAACTTTAGTTTTAACCTGCTCTACAGTTCAATGGTAAATTCCAAAATGATGATATTATATTATTATTAGAAAGTGTCTGATTTATGAACTATTTTTATAAAAACAGGGAATGCAGTTTTATCCAAATTTGACAAATCCACTTAAAAACCTTTGTTTGAAATCCACTCAGTATTCAAACCTGCCTCAGTTAAATAGGTTCACTGTAAGTATTCAATCCCTGTACTGTTCACTAATGTTAACTAATAATGTTCTTCAAAATAAATTACAGATGTAGAGAAGAGAAACTATTTGTTTCTAGTGAATAAAGAAAGTTGTTCACGGCTCTTTGTCATGAAGAAACAAAGATCATGGCTTGTTAACTTATGAGTTATATAAGAGTAATTAAATAACTTTGTTCAGACCATTTGTAACAAACTGAGCTGTTTAAGATGAAAATACTGCCAGGCTTTTATTGTGAAGTTCACTTTTACAGGAATGCGCAAAAGTGAAACCAAAAGAATGTCTGTGGTTTAGAGTCATTTGACAGAAGGAACAGAGGTTTATGTGATTTTTTAGTTCAGGATCCAGAGTTTCTTCAGGTCGCATCACAGAAGGAGACTTTGAGGATGCTTTGATTTCACAGGAAGATGAAGATGGTTGTGGTGTTTGTGATTCTTCTGTATGGTAAGATCATCTTCCTCTCTGCAGTCACACTCATTAAACACACAAATACGAATAGTCAAACTGTGTTTAAAGCCCAGTGGTCTTTGTTTCAACTCCATAGTCAGGATCAGATTGTTCTAAATCTGCTGGGCCCCACGTTCAGAGACACAGTTCTGCTGCTCTACTGTACCTGTACCCTGACTCAAGCTATTCTACGTTACAGCGCCGCCTTGGATGTTTGGTTGTTAAAAGTTTGATCAGACTTTGACAGAAATAATTCAAAATAACACCTCATTAATGTCAAAGTGAAAACAGGTTTCTACAAAGTAATGTCAATTAAATATAGATACATAAGGTGTTTACATTAATATTTACCCCTTAAGGTCAATATTTAGTAGATGAACCTTTGGCTGCAATCACAGCATGAAGTCTGTGTGGAGAGGTCTTAATTAGACTTGTACATCTGGACACTGGAATTTTATGTCATTCTTCTTTGTAAAACTGCTCAAACTCTGTCAGATTGTGTGAGGATCAGGTGTGAACAGTCATTTAGTCCATCCACAAATTCTCTATTGGAAATGTGTCAAACTCAAGGCCCGCGGCCCAAATCTGACCCGTAATACAATTATATCCGGCCACTGGGATCATTTTATATTGATCTATTATTATAATTATTACCGGTCCGGCTATATGAAGGGCTGATAACACACAAACAATAGATCCCATAACGCAGTGCAACAGCTGCCAAACCATAGGTTACCTGGGAAACACTAATGTAAGGTCAAAGGTTACCCTGTACAATGGAGAAAAAAAGTTGATCCTGAAAACTGAGCTTTTCAAACCGATGGGAGGATGAGATATATACACCAGTAAACCCATGTGTCTGATTTGTGGAGTTAATGTGGCTGTATTTAAAGAATTTAAACTAAGACAAGACAAAACATCAAGAGTTCAAGAAGATTCTGACACCAGAGAAAAGTGAAGCTGCTGTGAAAGCAGAGATCTTCAAGCCAAATTAATACCATTTCTTTAGCTGTATGCTTCGGGTCATTGTCTTATGAACTGGCTGGACAACAAATCTTCTCTCAAGTTGTAGTCGTCTTGCCGACTGAATGAGATTGTCCTCTAGGATTGTCCTATATTTTCATCCCCACAGCATGATGCGGCCTCCACCTTGTTTCACAGTGTGGATGGTGCGAATGTGGTGATGTGCAGTGTTTGGTGTGCTCCAAATATAGCGTCTTGTCTGATGGAGTAAAAGCATAATTTAGGTCTCGTCAAACCGTTCTTCCACTGGACCATGGAGTCTTTCACAGGCCTGTTGTTGAACTCAAGTCTTGATTTAACGTGAGTTTTCTTTAACAGTGTCTTTCTCCGTCCACTCTCCCAGTAAGCTTTGACTGGTGAAGAATTCAGTCAACAGTTGTTGTATGCACAGTATCTTCTATCTCAGTTGCTGAAGCTTGTAACTCCCTCAGAGTAGTCATCAGTGTGTTAGTGGCCATTCTCACTAGTCTAAAAAATATATAATAATCAAAAAATAGGACAGGATAAAGGCTTCACAGGTTTGACATGACTGTTACAACATCTAAGTACATACGACCAACGTCTGCGAGGGTTCAGTCTAGTCCACACTGTCAAAGCAGAGGACAGAACATCTTTCCATCTGTTTTCTTTCAGTTTCCCACCATGCTTTGGGTGTGGAGGTGTATGAGGGGGATGAATCTGTCCTCCTGTCTTGCCAAGTGAGTGTCTCTGATTCTGAGAGGTCCACAGTGGTGTGGAGCCGCGAGGACCTCAAATATCCGACTGTTCATGTACGTCAGCAGAGTGGTGATGAACTCCTCGACCAAAACAAGAATTACAGGAACCGAACATCGATGAGGACTGATTCTCTGCAGACTGGAGACCTCAGCCTGACTCTGAGAAAACCCACCATCAGTGACAGTGATACCTACACCTGCACCGTCCGTAGGATGGGAAAACAACTGAGCCAGACTGAAGTAGAGCTGCTGGTCAGAGGTCAGTCTGTCTTGCTGCCTTCAGATGGCTGCAGGGCTTTGATGAACTGAAGTAAATGTGCACAAACCAATTAGATTGGCAGCAAAGTGATGTGACATGTTTCTACCTTTGTCCAGTCCAAGACAAAGCTGGTCAGGTTTGAGTTAGAAAAGGTCCAAGGAAAGTCTGAGTCCACAAATAAGATCAAAAGTAAAACACCAAGACAGAAAAATATTAGATGCTAGAGACAGTAAACTATGAACAAAAGCCCTGTTATTACCTGAAACTAGTTTTTATAAAGTAACATACGTGTTTTCAAAAGTCTGAAACTGAAAAAGAGTAGGGTGAGAACTCAGGGTAGAAGAGAACAGAAGTCAGGGTAGAAGAGGACAGAACTCAGGGTAGAAGAGGACAGAACTCAGGGTAGAAGAGGACAGACTCAGGGTAAAAGAGGACAGAACTCGGGGTAGAAGAGGACAGTATGTGGTGATTTCATTCAAATGTGTGATGTTGTTTGTGTTGACTACAGAACCTCCTCCAGTCTGGCCCTGGGTTCTAGTCCTGGCTGTCCTGACTCTCCTGGCTGTCGTCGGAGTCGTCCTGTACGTTAGACGTAAGAGGAAGAAGAAGAGAAGAGCAGGTGTGTTACAGTGTTCAGGCTCAGTTACTATCAGGACTTCTACTGTCCTGAATGTCCAGTAAAACCTGTGCTGTGTAGCCCTGAGATCCTGTATAGATAACAGTATACTAGATAGTACATGATTGGAATAAAGTAAACCTGGCCAGGTCGAGGACGATGAGAGGCATCACGTCTTCATTTCTATTCCTTTCAGCCTTCCAGGTCGGCATGACGGAGGTGACGGAGGGGGTGGAGTCTGTCCTGCTGCCCTTTAAAACCAGCTTTACTGGGAATGTCACAGTCAAGTGGATTCGCTCAGGTGCTAAACCCATGACAGTCCATGTGAATGAGAACGGCCAAAACAAGCCTCACAAGCAGGACAATGTTTTTAAAGGCCGCACAGAGATGAAGGACGACCTGCTGGGAAGTGGAGACCTCAGTCTGACCCTGAGTAAACCCTGCATTAATGACCGAGGGGTCTACATCTGCACTGTCTACAAGGATGGAAGACTCCTGACAGAGAAGAGAGTGGCGCTGTGTGTCAAAGGTCGGTCAGTGAGTAGAAGACAAATGAGGATTTAAATATGTGCTGCTAGTTTGTCCTCATGTGCACCAGTCAGAGTCTGAACTAACAGAAACAGTTTTTAGGACGTGATTTGAGCGGTCATATATTCTGTTCAGTGTTTAAATGATCACTGTTCCATTCAGCTGAGTTTAAACGTCTTCAAAGCTGCTCTGGAGAACTGGCGAGAAGGTTCGATGTATAACTTGTTGGATGAAGGCAGCAGAAGACGTTAGGTGACATCAGTCAACCAGTCGTGTATTATTGAATTAGCAGATCTCAGTCTGACTCCAACTCAGACACCTTCATGCTACGGAAGATGATAAAACTCAACTTTACAAACTCTCTTTGTAAGAACACAGTTCATCAAATGTCCACTGAACAGGTAAAACATTCCTTCATTTGTGGCTTCTCAGCTTTCCAGGTAGCAACAGTGGAGGTAACAGAGGGGGTGGAGTCTGTCCTGCTGCCCTTCATCACCACAGCTGGTCTACCTGATGACGTCACAGTGGTGTGGGAGGTCACAGTTCCCCAACCCAGGACTGTCCATGTGTATGAGAATGGCCAACACAACAGAAAAACCGACAAACAGGACATGGTTTACAAAGACCGCACGGAGATGAAGGAAGACCTGCTGAGAACTGGAGACGTCAGTCTGACCTTGAAGAACCCAAGGGTGGAGGATGGAGGTGTCTACGTCTGCAAAGTCAACAGAGACCTAGAAAACCTGAATCAGAAAAGAATGACACTTTGTGTCAAAGGTCAGTGTTGGGACATAATCTATCTTCACATTCTAACATTGTTGTCTCTCAGTATGCCTCATACAGCAACTGTCCATCCCTGCAACTCATCCCCTGGTTTCTGGTCCCCTCAGCCTGTCAGGTAGAGAAAGTGGAGGTGACAGAAGGAGTGGATTCTGTCCTGCTGCCCTTCCAGACCAGAGGTCAGCTGGCTGAGGACGTCACAGTGGAGTGGAGATGCTCAGACCCTAAACCCATGATGGTCCACGTGTATCAGAACGGACAAAACCAACATCACATACAGGACGAGAATTACAAAGGCCGCACAGCAATGAAAAGCGACCCGGAGAGAACTGGAGACCTGAGTCTGATCCTGAGTAACCCAAACTTTGATGACGGTGGTGTCTACATCTGCAACGTGAACAAAGATGGGAATATACTGACGCAGAAAATAGTCGTACTCTGCATCCAAGGTCAGTACAAATCCAGCACAATGTTCAGTCAGATCACAAATGAGTTGGTCTGGGAACAGATCCAGCTGTTGTGGAGTGTGTTTGAAAGTTGATTTCTCAGGTTTCACTGTGTGGTCTTCTCCTCCTCGGTGTCACAGTCTCTCTTCAAACACCTGAAACCAAAGAAGTTAGATCTGTTCTGATCCAATGATGACACCCAGTCATTAGCAAAAAATGAATCCAATCCTAAATGTCTAAATAGTAAAAGTATGTGAAATTCATGTAAAAGGGAAATCAGGGTCAGGTGTGTCGGCCAATGGGATGATAACAGGTGCAAGTCCGGGAGTGTCTGCCTTATCTAAAGCAATCTGGGTCTTCACTATCAGTAAAGCAGGTTTCATGTTAAATTATAGTTGAGGAATCAGATCACTGGAGAAATCCAAGTCTAACCTGCTTACTTGAGTTCATGTACACATTGAAAGTCTGATCCTGACAACACAGGTTTGTAGAAGTGTGTTGGGACTGGAACAGAGCAGATTTCTGAAGAGCTAAGAAGAGCCGTTGATATTCACCTGGCTTTCAAAGGAACTTCTAAAGAGTTCATAAATAAAATACAAATCTAAACACATCTAACCGAGCTAGACAGAAAACAAACTGCACAAAGTTAAATCTACAGAACAAAACAGGAAACTACTGAGAATTCTGTGCAGTTGTATGTTGAGATGATGTGATTTGCACATCAATACCAAGGAATGTGGAAATGTATATGATCCAGTATAATGAATTAGTGAAGAAGTCAGTAGCTGGTTTGGATAGGTTGGTAGCAGAGCTCTCCGCTGTCTGAATATAGGTTGATGGTTGTTGGCAGGAATGACGTCCTGGACCTTTTCCTTTTTCACACTGGGGCTGGAGAAGTCTCTGACTTAAGCTGCTCTGAAGTTTAAACAGCAGCTGTGCAGAGGATGTTCAGCAGTTTGTTCAGCATCCTCCTCTCAACAACCTGCTCCAAGGGCTCCAGTGAGGTCCCCAGCACAGAGCCAGCCTTCCTGATCATTTTGTTCAGTTTGTTGTTGTCCCTGGATCTGATGCAGCTGATCCAGCAGACAGCAGCAAAGAAAAATGCACTGGATACAACAGCCTTGTAAAAGATGTTCAACATCTAGTTGCACACATTAAAGAAGTACAGTCTGCTCTGTCCCTGTGACCAGCCTCTGTGTTGTATTTCCAGTCCTGTCTGTCGTCCAGGTGAACTCCCAGGTATCTGTACCCTCCTTCACCTCTACTTCCACTCCCAAAGTGGAGACAGTGTCTAAACAGTCTCTGTTCCTCCTAAAGTCCACAACCATCTCTGTGGTCTTTGTTACATTTAAAGTCTTGTGATTGTTTCCACACCACTTTACAAAATAGTCCACCAGCCTCTGTACTCTGCCTCCTCCCCACCACTGATACACCCCACGACCACAGAGTTGTCTGAGATGTCGATGACTGGACTTAGTATTGTTCTTAGAATTGTACTGAAGACCAGAGGTGTACAGAGTGAAGAGGGTCAAACAACAGGAGAACAACTGTGAACACACAAGTCGTTGTATGGCTGAGCTAAAGTCCTGACCTGAACCCTGTGGAAGGACCTGAAGCAAGAAGTTCATGTTGAGTTGAAGCAGTAGGAAGAAAAAGCCTGAAATCGAAGTGATGAGCAGTGGTAATAAACAGTTACTGGAAATGTTGAGGTTACTGCTGTGAAAGGGGCTCACACCAGTTCACTTACTTATGCTACAGAAAACATTTAAGATTGGATCATGTTCCACAATTAATGTGTGTTTCATTATTTTAAATACGTTGAGGGGTTGTGTAAAAATGTCATCATATTTATAATAACACAGAGGAAATTATTAACTAGTGTAGTATAAGAAGTGTAGTATAAGTAGTGTAGTATACGTAGTAGTATAAGTAGTGGACTATACTGTAGTGTAGTATAAGTAGTAGTATAAGTAGTAGTATAAGTAGTGTGGTATAAGTAGTAGTATAAGTAGTATAAATATGAGTTCCCAAACCTTCGAACAGCAGTGTGAATGAATCTTTTGTATTTTCTCTCATCTCTGCAGAGGACTGGAAGAAAACCATGGAAAACCTGTATCAAGAAGACACAGAGAAAGGAAACAGTGTTTTTTCCCAACTCATCGGATTTTTAAGTATGTTCACTTCCTGCCTCGTTAGCTTTTTCTCACCGCTGCTCATCTGTGGTTAAATGTTGAATCATCTAAATCCAGTCTTTCAGCTCCAATAGTTTGTCTCGGTTCCTCTGTTTCTGGTGCTTTGATCGTTTGGTCTGTTTCCTGTTTGTAGTTTTATTTCTTCTTCTTTCTTAGATCAGATCTAATCTCTCTGAGAAGGAATCTCATATGTGGTGTTTCTAATATTCTTACTGTACTTTATGGGTCATGATGACATCACATCCTGCTGGTTCATGTTAACTTGTTCAAGTAACACTAAACACAGTAGAAACACAGTAGAACGTGTTTTATTAAGCTGTTGTTTAAATACAAGTCAAACGTATTCAGGAGCTATTCCCCATCCATCAGTCAGGGTAATAAGGAGGTCTTACCTAAGGACCCCCTATTGGAGGTAGACCACAGCTGAACCCCAGTCTTCCACATGGAAGGTGGTGATCTTACCTCTACACTAACCAGCCGCCACCAGTCAGTGACTAACGTTGATCTTAGTGGTTAAAGCGGTGGTTTAGAGGT
Organism: Anabas testudineus; assembly: GCF_900324465.2. Classification (NCBI taxonomy): domain Eukaryota; kingdom Metazoa; phylum Chordata; class Actinopteri; order Anabantiformes; family Anabantidae; genus Anabas; species Anabas testudineus. Next base: position 10,314,210 of record NC_046627.1, read on the forward strand.
GAAAGGTAAATGTATTTAAAGATCTTTCTAATTCATTAATGAGACTTTTACACAGTAACTGAAATTATGTCAGAATGAAGTGAAGGTGTTTAAGGAGGTTCCCGGTCCTCTGAAACACCTCGTGGTGGTTTTGTCTCTGTGTTAATTTCTCACTGTTTACTGCTCTTTGTTTTTTTTCTCTTTTATAGATGAAACAGTGACATGCAGGACCAGAAGTAGCTCCACGGATCCAAGTCCCCTGATGGCTGATCCGTCTGTTGATCACTCTGTTGATCAGTGTGTTGATCAGTGTGTTGATTAATCTTTGATTATTGATCTGTGAAATCATCATATAATCATTTTGTACAGTGTTACTGTGAATGAAAAGCCAGTTTCCAAAGCCACTCTGTGTAAATCAGCCCCAAACCTGACCTGAACAGAACTGGGAACTGTTCCAAGTAAAATCAGAGCTAAATTTCAAATCCCAAAGAAAGAATTGTTCTGTTCCAGCGTTTTAACCAACTGCCCAACTGCTTCACACAGTCCACCATCGTGCCGCTGCCAAAAAAGTGAGCTGGTGATGAACCACCTGAAGGACATCACAGACCCACTGCTGGAACCCCTGCAGTTCGCCTACAGGAAAAACAGTTCAGTCGATGATGCAGCAAACCTAGGTCTCCACTACATCCTGCAGCACCTGGACCTCCCTGGCACGTATGTCAGGATCCTTTTTGTGGACTTCAGTTCAGCCTTTAACACGATCACCCTTGGAATACTTGACCATAAACTGACCCAGCTTACTGTACCTGCTCCCACGTGTCAGTGGATCAAGAGCTTCCTGACTGACAGGAGGCAGCAGGTGCGGCTGGGCAGCATCACATCTGGCACCCGCACCATCAGCACCGGCGCACCACAGGGGTGTGTCCTCTCTCCACTGCTCTTCTCCCTGTACACTAATGACTAATGACCCGTCTGTGAAACTCCTGAAGTATGCAGATGACATGACTGATCCGGGATGGTGATGAGTCTGCATACAGGCAGGAGGTGGAGCAGCTGGTCCAGTGATGTAGTCAGAACCAGCTGTAGCTGTAGTCAGAAACAACTGTCCTCAGACTTATGAAGCTACTTGATGAGTAGAGAAACGATTCCATCATACAACATGAAGTCCAGTTACCAGGACTCAAAGTCCAGATAAGATCAAAGTTCAAAACATTAACAACCACTGTAAAAGAAGAGAGAGGGCGATGTCTACGAAAAAGATTAAAGGTTAAATGGAACTAGATAAAGCATTTCCTGTAGAAAATGCACTGTGAATGCTGTAATGCTGAATCGATTCCCTGAAAAACTGCTGAAAGTTGATGAAACGTTTGAAAACGCTGCTGAAATTAGCTGAAGAGAAACAGGAACCGTTTAAACAGAGCTAAACATATGAAGAAGAAGCTACAACAGCTGAATGTTTAGTTAAAAAAAGCTGAAATAGATCTGCTGAAGTTAATAAAAAAGGTGAATTCGTCTAGACAGTTAAAGGTAAAGTTAAATGTTTAGTTAAAAAAAGCTGAAATAAATTAGCTAAGGTTGATAAACCATAGCTGAATTTATTTAAACAGTAATTTAGATAAAGGCTGAAACGTTTTAACGCTGCTGAAATTATCTGAAGAGAAACAGGAAGTGTTTTAACAGAGCTAAACATATGAAGATGATACTGAGACTGTAGGGGAGAAGCGGGAAACTTCCACTGGCAAGATTTTCACTTGTGAAAACTGATTTGGAGCCCTAAAAACAGGCTTTTTTCAGCAAAACTACGATAGCTATCGTCATAAAAAGTTAACCACGTGACTTTAATGCACCACTAGTGTGAATTTTACGTTTGAGGACTGAAAATTGTGGTCACAGGAGCGAGAGATCCGTTCAGCTTGTCGGACAGATTCTGAAACCGAATTTAACATTGGCGCTAATGGGAGAGCGGAGGGGGACTCCCGTCACTCTGAGGCTCACAGAGAAAAAACTATTTGTCTCTGAGCTTAGATAAGAAGCTTATCAGAACCAGGACAAGTATTCCTACTTGTCTGTAAAGAAATTATTCAGAAAGAGTGAAAATTGTGGCCATGCTGACAGTTTATTGAGAAAGATTCAGTCCCATTATAAAGTCAAAAATCATCATTCAATCAATTTAATTCAAGCATCACAGTATTTATCTGAGCAAAGCACATGGTTTGTACCAGGAGACTTTTCACCAGTAATAATTTCTTCTCCAGAACCTGAAATATGAACGAAGATACTGTATTATTCTAACAGGGAGGTATTTTTATTCATAGCAACCTAGAGGACAAATAGAGATAAAGTTGTGAAATAAATAAAAAGTGTATGAAATGCGAACATCTGACATGTTGATAAATGAAGCCACTACTTAAATTGACAGATTTTTGTAAAGTCAATCATTGTGTATTTATAATTACTTGCTATTTATGAATTATTGTGCAGAAAACACCCAACTTAAACGTTATGTCTTACAGGTGGCCCTATTTGAAAAAATCATAATTACTAAAATGCATGTAAATTAAGAAATCTGAATGAAACTATTCTAGACATAAAAGCTTTAGATTTTGTTACATGATCCACTGCACAGAAACACAAAACAACAATAATGAACAACAATAAGTACCTCTTTTAGTTCCAGTGTCTGACAACAGCATATGTTGACGTGTTTGGATCTGATACATGAGCCTCAGAAACTGAGAAGTAGAAGAAAAACTGTTAAAGTAAAAAATACTGTTTATACTAAACTATGTACATTTCACATTTCAAATATGGATATATGGATATAGGTTTCAAAATTATTATTAGATATTGGCACCTTCTTTAAAATACCTCTCCACTTACGCTTCTCTTATATACAGACACTGAGGTGAAACCACTCTGCCTCTGACTATTTGTAGAGGCGGCCTATTAAGATCATGTCAGCATGATGGTCAAGTAAAACTCACTAGAGTAAAAAAAAGTATATAGAGTAGCGTTTATTTTAAATCTGCTGCTGTTCTGTTTTTATAAACAGCAACATTTGTGTGAACACGTACCAGATAGAAAAAAATGTGGTTTCTTTGTTCACACACACTGAACTTTCTTTATTTTTACTTGTCTTTTTATAAATGATCAAACTTGTCAGTAATGGTGAGTGGTAATACCTCTTGTCTTCCCCTTTGTTGTGACAGTAGCATACATCACGTTGTTTGGATCATCTACATTTTCTTCTCCACATCCTGAAATATGAAAAAAAAAACTGTATTATTCAGAGATTAATACTAAGAAATTGACAAGAAAATTACTTGCTAGCTGTAGCTAGACGTATAAAGATAACAACATAACACATCTAAAAGTATATCAAACACTAAATGGTATGTGTAACTTTTTAATACTCAATTGGACCTGACTGTCGTGTTGGGATTTCAGAAGAAAAGCATGAAACTATACAGAGAAAAAGGAAAAAGAGAGAATATGAGCATGAACATCCAACTTTTTGATGTGAGACCACAGTGAGAACTGCACTACTGTGCCACAAATCATTACTAACACATTGATACCCTTGATTTTTTTTATTGATCATATATTTTATGGACAATTCAAGACTGGGGTTATGGCAAATAATGTGTATGACACCAGGCATAATAGGCATCTACTCATCAGATTGGGTTTAGGTAAGTAAAGCAGTTTGGTTAGGGTTAGATTAATACAGACATTGTGTGTGAAGTTACATTTTGCTTTCTTAAGCCAACCAAGTGTAGTAAGTTCATGAACCCAACCATTGAAATATTAATAAAACTGAATGTTGTACTGCAAGATTATATATTGAAACATAAAATGTAACACTGCTCTGTAGATGGAGTACTTCAGTGAACAAAATGCACTGCCTGTGTTCAGGGCATATTATTTACATTAGGAGTGAACACAAATAATGATGCTTTCACTGTCTCAGTAGGATATGAAAACATGGAGGAGATGAAAGTGATAATAACAGCATTATTCTCTAAGGGTTTTGCATTTCTTCTGAGTATTAGATAAGATCTTTACTGCTGTGTCCACAATTGCATATGAATAGTGGAAAAATATTATTTCAAAATAAAATTTTGAAAGAGATGTTGAACCTTACTAAATAAATTATTCATTCATTCACATTGATTCAAACATTTATTTGGATTTTCATATTTTGAAATAATTTCACTAAAATTGTTTTATAGGATTTATTTAAGATAATTAATGTAAATCATTTGCTTACATTTCTTAATCTAGAGCTAGACAGTCCTAATAGAAATGTATTTTCTGTACCTCTGTGTTTGTAACGCTGAAGTAGTCCCACGGCCAACAGCAGCACAACCACTGACAAAACAGTGAAGACAACTGACAACACAGTGGAGAGTTGAACGGATCCAGGGTGGAGAGGATTTGGAGAAGTCTCTTGGCCATTTTGAGTTGTTGTCCCTTGAGTTGAAGGATTATTATATGCTGTTAAAAAATGTACACAGTACACAAAAAGTAAGTATAATAAGTGAGAAGTTACAGAATAATGAGTGAGGAACGAACAAAGAAATGACCTAATAATTAATTAATCTATAGTCATTTAAATTAATGACCTGCAATGGTAGCATCTGAATGGATAGAAGAGAGGAGCTCAATGTATCAGTGGAACAAAACAATACAACAACAGTAGTACAAATATTCTAACACATGGAATTTTATAACATCACAGGAAGACTTTGATGAGGTTGGCTCTAATTTAGATTTTTAATAGTATTTTAATATTAAAATGTTTTATTGTATTAAACTTTTTTCTCGTACCACAGTTAAGGCAATACATACACAATGAACATACTGCAATTCCATTTAGTCATCTAGCTAGATGTTTAATTAAATTGAATGAAAGGAGAGATGGACCTTTAGACACAGCTTGGGGTTTAGTGTCTCTCCCTAAAACGTTTTGACGATTTACTTTAATTTAGTATTTTCTTCCTCTCTCATGCCTCACCTGTAACAGGCAGCCAGCTCTGTGGGGATTCACCTTGAGATCCTGAGATGCTGCATTTGTAGAATCCTTCATCAGACATAGAAATATTGTGAATGGTCATCTCTCCTGTATATTCAGTTTTAATGAAGTTGCCATTTTTATAGAAATCAGCTGGGAGTTTGGAGGATGTTCTCAGTTTCCTACAAGTTAGAGTCACATTTTCTCCCTCCATCACAGGCAGAGCAGGACTCTCCAAGATCACATCACCAGCTGAACAAACCAAAACAAAAAATTAACCTATGTGGTGTAATGTTTAATATTGTTACAGAAAATTACTACATTTGCACTTGGTCATAGTATGTAAGTATAGATTTTTATTTCAAACTACACTTTCAATATTTTATTATTAACAGGTGCTGAACATACCAATGACAGTGATGTTGACAGTCCTGCTTTTCTCTCCTTCTTCATTTTCACAAAAGTATTCTCCATTGTGTAAAACAAATGCAGCCTTGATTTCCATCAATCCTGTCGATGTTTCCCACTGAGGAGAATTTGAGGGATTCCTTTTCATCACACTCCATTCAGTTGGTCCATGGGAGCCAACACAACTTAATGAGAGTGATTCATATTCAAAAAACTGCAGCCTGTTTGGATTGATTTGAAGAGAAGCTCTACCTGTGACAAAAAAAAAAATTAAATGTTCAAGAGACCTAAAAGAGTTTCAAACTTGATTTTCATGCTGAAAAAATAAATGTTCTTAGTCAAGAGTGAAAGTTTTTTGCAATTTGTTTCAAAGTCTAATATAAAAATGTAAAGCTGAGTAGAAAATATTTGAATGACTATAACACTGAAATGAATCTCAACCTACCAGCTTCCTGCACATCAGGTCTTTTCTGACCTTGAGCAGTGAGCAGCAATAACAAATTCAACACTGGAGAGAAAACAGAACATAGCTGTATGTCAGATATAAATATCTTTATATGTAGAATTACACTGCTGATATATACATACCATAGATGACCATGACAAGTGTTACTTTGTTTTTAAAAGGTTAATTCAATGTACAAAATGAATGTTTGTTTCTAGTTATAGTCATAAACAGGCAAGTGATGTGCATTGATAATACACATTACCACTAAGTACAAATTACAGTTGCAAAGCACATTATGTGTTTGAAGTTAATTATATATTTGTCACAGTGTATATACAGTGCTGTATCATATATGAACACATTTAGATTTGTAAGGAGTAGACACAGTAAACACGAGGAGATCTTTTAAGCTATACTGCTCAATGAAAGGACCTAATCATACAGCTAATATATTTAACATTAATATTAAAAAACACAATTACATTTCATATTTGATTTTAAATTCTGAGAAACAAGAGAATCAGTACTTACAAAGTCTGATGTAGAACATTGTGCCCTCCATACTCTCTTGCTGCTGACTGAGCGTCAGACTGAGTAAAAGTAATATATGGTGTGTGTGAAGGACTTCCTCTTCCTGTGTCTTGAATGACAGAGAATAAAATCTAATAACAAGTGGTTAAAATGTACAGAAATATACTAAAATGTACATGGATTTCACTTAGATTAAAATATATCCTCACATCTCAATATTGGTTCACACGTGCAACAAGTGTATTCTGTCATGTTTCAGACTCTCTGCATGAGTGGTACCAGAGAAAAATTGGAGCAGATCATGGGCAGCAACACCACCCACCTCTTCAACTTTTGTACATGCAACATGTACACATTTCTATATATGGAACTAAAATATAGTGCAAACAATATGTATGGGATAATAGAACATTATTACTAAATAAAGACTTCTTTCTAAGATTTACAAATGTATCAAAACTGAAATCCCTAAAATGATAGAAATGGTTAAAAAATGTTCTATATAAATTTACATTTCTACTATTAAAATCTCTGGAAGAGGACAATGATAATATAAAATACATATTTATAGGAGCAGTAAATCTTTCATTTGTTTATCTTTAAGTTTATGTTTTCTTCCACAATTAACTTTCATCTTTGTCTTGTTCAATGTTTTCTCAGCAATAAAGGAGATTTTGATTAAAAATTAGGCTCAGTTGCAGAAACCAGTAGTCAGTGAGTATCTTTCATGATGCTGCCAAAATATGTTTCACTAACTAACTTCATGTCCTCTCTCACTATATCCATAGATATTCTCTTTGGTCTTCATGTAGACCTCCTGGCAGCTCTAACCTCAACATCTGATCGCAATTATATCCATAATCTCTCCTCTAACCATGTCCAAAACACCTCAATCTGGCCTCTGACTCCAAAACATCTGACATGGTCTGTCCCTCTCATTCTTGATCCTTACCATCCTTGTCACTTCCTTGTCCGGATACATTTTCCTCGACCAATGCTTTGCAGTGGGCACATGACGTAGTCTTCTCCCTGCACTCTTGTATGTCACCTCTCTGCTTTTTCTGGAAGAAAGTTTCACTGCAGCCATTTCACCCCTTTTGAGTTGTCTACCACCGTCTGCCCTTCTCTGTTCCTGTCCTGAAGACAAAACCTGTCATTCATGGTCTCATATCCATTGAAATCTGCACCATTCGCCACTCCCTCACATCTGGGGATGCTCTGCATCACATCACTTAACTCACTCCAGAATTTTTCAAATTCTTTAATTGTAACTCACATCATACCTGTGGGGCATAATGACTGACAACATTGATCATCACACAGTACCTTCAATATCCAGCTTCAGAGTCAACACCCTATCTGATACATTCCTAGAATAGATAGAATTCCATAGAACAACTTGAACCCTGATGCTAAGCTTCTAGCCTTGCTACCTTTCCATCTGGTCTTCTGGACACAAAGTATGTCCACCTTCCTTCTCTGCATCATGCAACCAATTCTCTAGCCTTTCATTGTGATAGTCCCTATGTTTAATGTTCCGGCTGTCAGTCCTACACTCTTGTTTCCAAATGTAGAACTGGAGGCAGAGCGTTTAGCTATCAAGCTCCTCTCCTGTGGACCCAGGTCCCAGTTTAGGTTCAGGAGGAAGACACCCTCTCTCCAATAAGACTTATTTATTTATTTTTTTTACAGTCTAGTTAGAGATTTCTGTTAGCTTATAGTTAGAGATGGATCAGGTGACTCTGAATCGTCTCTTAGTTATGCTGATATAGGTTATTCTGCTGGGGGAATTCTACTGATAAACTGAGCTCCTCCTTCTCTCTCCTATAGTTGTGTTTCCTCCTCTCTGTACTTTTCTGCAGGTATCCTTGGCCTTGGAGCTGTTATCTCCAGAAGCCAGTTACTGGCCCTACTGAATCAGCCAATCTATTTGCTGCTTGTTTTTTTGTTGCCTGCTGTTCTTTTCGCTTTCCTCTTTACACTCACCCCAACTGGTCGCGGCAAATGGCCCCCCACACTAAGTCTTAAACCTTAAACACTGCAATGTGTCTTGAGATAATTTCTGTTGTGATCAGGTGATATATAAATAAAATGGAATTAAATTGAATTGAATATATGGAAACATGTGATTCTGGTAATATATTAATTCATCACATGTTTCTGCTTCAGGTCAAACTTGAAATTATAACCTCAGAGTCTGACCACAAACAGTCAGTTAAAATGCTGCAGCAGCTGTTTTTATAAACAGTGTGAGAAGAAAGAGCAGATGGAACAAAGTGGTTTAACTGTTACCCTTTAATAAACCACTAACATTTAAAAAGGTCTCTGATAGCAGCTGAAGACAAAAGACAATTTTGGCAGAGAACTAAATAGTTTGTACTCTGCACTTTCTTTAGCTATGACGCTCAATGATGACCACTCAAAAATGTACACAGATGCAAACGTATTTCATTTTCTATTAATCTTGATACAACATTTAAAAATTACTCCTTTGTTAGATACTTTTATTCTTAAAGAACCTGAAGTAAAAACTTAGGTTTTGTTTGACCAATGACTGCATTCAAAACAGAAATATATTTTAACATAATACAAATCAAAGATGGAATTTTAAAATTGTACATGCTGACTAATTTAGAAGTGCATTTATGGTATGGTTGCATCTTGTACATAGTCTGCAACTTTGATTCCCTTCATCATTCAGTCAGATGTTTTCACTGTTGGTGACCTGAAAAAATAAAACAGTAGCCATTAAAAAAAAAAAAAAAAGTTGAGAGGGTGGGGTCAGAATTACATTCAGGTATTTGGTTTTTCAAGGTATGTAAATGGTTACAATTAGGGTAATAAGCTAGAGAATGCATTAAGTCAATGAGTTTTCCTCACAAATATAGAAAGAATGTGGATTCTGTCTGTCCGGTATTTCATAGATGGATGTGACATTCATCAAGTCAAAACTATTCTGAGACATTAGTAGTTGGCCACAGTGGTGATATTTATAGGCTGCAGCAACTCTATATTGGTAAACAAGTCTTCAGACATGTGAACAGACAGAGTAGATGGAACACGGTGGTTTAAGTGTTCCACACTCACATCTTCACTAAACCCAAAGCGTATCAACCATGTCTTTGATATACACATCTTATGAGCATGTTGATGACACCTATTTTAATCAATCTAGCTGTGGTCACTATCAACATGTTGACCCTATTTATATAGCTCAGTGTATAACAGTGTAGCTTCCAGTGCCTCTACTATGACTATACTGCTATCCTTAAAGACTGGTGATAATTAGTATTTAATAAATTTACTTTAGCATAAACCCAATTAAGAGAAATATTCCAGTATGGAAAATTTGATTGGGTTAATAGTAGGATTATGTCAAATAATTTGTGTACAAAATAGGTGTCTAATTTAAATGGTTATGGTTATGGTATAGTTAAAGTTACACAGCTAAATAAGATTAGAAAAACATCATAAGTATAGTTAAAACAAAGGTCTGTGATGGGATGAAAACTTTTAAACCTGTGTCCTAAAAATGAATTCCTGCACAACTGATCTCTGAACAGAATCATATTAGCATATTTTTGGAAAGAATGTAGCATCTTTCAGGGGTTCTTGAGAATGAAGTAAAATGTGCAGGACTGAGGAGTAGCAGAATTGACTGAGTCAGATTGGGTTTACGCAAGTAGAGCACTTTGGTCAGGGTTAGAGAAAAGTTGGGTTTATAAAGTAATTGTATGTAAAGTGACAAAAATGTTACTTGTTCTTTGTTTTTATTGGCTGGCTTTGTTAGCTAGCTAGACCCAAGCAAAGTGTCGTAAGTTCTGGAACCCAACAAAAAAACTGAGAGCTGTACTGCAAGATTAGATATTTAGACAAAAAATGTTAAAATACTGTTTGTAATATATTTCCTGTACCTCTATGTTTCCAACGCCGAAGTAGTCCAACCACCAACAGCAGCACAGACACAGACAAAATGGTGAAGACAACTGAGCGGAACACAGTAGAGATCTGAAAGGATCCACGGTGGAGGGGATTTGGAAAAGTCTCTTGGCTGTTTTGAGTCGTTGTCCCTTGATGTGTAGAGTTAATATATGTTGTTAAAAATGTACACAGTACGCAATCATTCTAGTTATAAAATAATGACTAATAAATTATTGTTTAATCAATTAAAAACTATTTAAAAAATATTTAATATTTAAGATATAATCAACCATTATAATCCCTGCATTTTATTTGACAATATTGCAGAAAAACTACAATGAGATTGCTTTAATTAAGATATTTTGTAGTAGTGTAGGTGTTATTATTATTATTATTATTATTATTATTATTATTATTATTATTATTATTATTCCTTCATTTCTCCATTAGTTTTTTGCAAATTCAACAAGACAATACATTAAATGTATTCATCTAGCAGACACATTTATCTAAATTAAGTTACAGATGAGGTGTATAAACACACAATTTTAAGTACAACTTGGTGTTTAGTGTCTCGCCCTAGAATACCTCCAGAGGATTTAATTTAATTTAATTTAATTTAATTTCTCACATGCCTCACCTGTAACATCAAGCCAGCTCTCTGGTGATTCACCTTGAGGTCCTGAGATGCTGCATTTGTAGAATCCTCCATCAGTCATAGAAATATTGTGAATGGTCAGCTGGCCTGTATATTCAGTCTTAATTAAGTTGTCATTTTTATAAAAATCAGCTGGGAAGTTAAAGGATGATCCCCGTTTCTTACATCGTAGAGTCAGTATTTGTCCTATCATCAAAGGTTGAGCAGGACTCTCCAAAATTACATCACCAGCTGAACAACAAAAGCCAAAATAACTAAATACATAAACAAATTAAACCAATTCAAAATCATGCAGTGATACAGTGATCAGTAAGCATTAATTAAATTTAATATATAAATAACCGCTAGGGTCCATTGTTTTGTAACTCAAATATTATAGTTGCACTTGTTATAATATGTAAGTATAGATTTTTATTTAAAACTTCACTTTCAACATTTTATTAGTTAACAGGGACTGAACATACCAGTGACAGTGATGTTGACAGTGTTGCTTCTCTCTCCTTCTTCATTTTCACAAAAGTATTCTCCACTGTGTGATACAAGGGTAGGTTTTATGTACATCAATCCTGTCGATGTTTCCCAGTGCAGAGAATTTGAGGAAAGGTTTTTCATCACTCTCCATTCAGTTGGTCCAACACAACTTAATGAGATGGACTCGTAGTCAAAGAACTGCAGCCTGTTTGGACTGATATGAAGAGAACCTCTACCTGTGATAGACAAAAGTAAGAAAATATAAACGAGAGGCTTATTACTCATTGGACTTCTAATAAAATGTAAAGTAAAATAGTGGAGTAGTTCATTAAAGTATTAAATTAATCTAAACTTACCTTTATTCAGCTCATTGGAACTGTTCTGACCTTGAGCAGTGAGCACCAAGAACAAATTAAACACTACAAAGACAGTAGAACATAGCATTATGTAAGATATGAATATATCTTCATATATTGAATTATATATTGTAACATACATACTACAGATGACGCTAATGTCACTATCAGACATTCTGATTGGTTTTGAAAAGGTTAATTTAATTAAATTATCACCATTAAGAACATTTAGTCTGTTTGAATGTTTCAGAATGAAATGTTTATTTCTAGTTATGTTATTAAACAATGATAATATACATCACTCAATTAAAAGGACTATAGAATGGGTCTTAGCTGTCACATGATGTTCAACAAAGTACAATAGTTGTTTGAAATTAAAATACAGTTAATTTTAAATTATACATAGGCTAGAGTGTATATGCAGTGTTGTGCCATAGTAACACGCAGATATGTTTAGGGAGTACAAAAGACACAAGGACGTTAATTAAGCTATACTGCTCATTTTAAGGACCTAATCATATATTTATTATATTTAACATGAATCATAAGAAACTTAATTAATACAATGCACATTTTTCACATTTGACTTTAAATTCAGAGAAGTAGGAGAATCAGTACTTACATAGTCTGATGTAGAACACTGTGACCTCCATACTGTCTTGCTGCTGAGTGAGCATTAAAATAAGTTGACGTAAACTACAGTGTAAGTAAAAGACTTCCTTTTCCTGTCCAGAGTAGAGGCCACATACATTTATAGCAGTACAACGTTATGATACCATTGCTACCTTACCAGTTGCTGTGTGGGAAAAAATACTTCTTAATTTTTTATTTGAATGTTTTATTATTTTATAAAATAATAAAACATTTCACTTTTAGCTTAAACCAAAAAATAATTTTTCACAATTGTCTGGAGGTTTACGTTACGTCTGTAATCTCCTACATCAAGCACTGCATAGACAACGTCACCATGGACAAACACATCTGACTGTACACCAACCATAGGTGGGGGTCCAAAACAAACCCAACTACACTACTAACTACTAACAACTAACTACAAACCCAGTGTCAATGATAGCAATGCTGTGCTTCCTTTTTGCCCACTCCAGAAGCAACTACATCACATCCATCGACCAACACTAGCCACATCTTTAAGGTGTGGGAGTATGATGTGAGGCGAGTGCTAAGGACAGTAAACCTTACAAAAGCAGCAGGACCTGACAACGTCACAGGTAGGGTGCTGAAGGACTGTGCAAATCTAATCATGGGGTCTTCATTAGAATATTCAACATGTCTTTAACACAGGCCACATTCCCATCCTGCCTAAACTCAACCATTATCACTATCTCAAAAAAGACCACCAACAGTTTAAATGACTGCTGGCAAGTGGCTCTCACTCCAGGTATTTTGAGAAATTTGTCAGAAGCCACATTATTCAAAAACCACCAACGTTTGACCCCCATTAGTTTGGATACAGGCATAATAGGTCGACAAAGGACACTATAGACATAGCCATCAACACAACTCTGACCCATCTGGAACAGAAGGATTGCTATGCCATGCTAATTTTTCATTGGTGTTAAGTTAGTAATTAAGACGATCATCCCTGGGAGACAGGAAACAAAATAAAAAAAAAAAAATTCCACAATCTACCTGCCTTTGCATTAATGACTTCCTCAGCAACCACCCACACATGGTCACAGCATGGCCTTACCTTTCCTTAGCATTCATCAGTTAGTTATGCTGCTATAGGTTAGTCTCCTGGGGGTCTAGGAGTCAGTCCGAAACAAAGAGAAAAGTTTGAGGCCCGGACAGAATGATTTTACAGCATTTTACCGCAGAAAAGGTGAGTAATTTTTAAAACAATGACTCTCTTACATATGAATAACTTCAAGGCCTGAGTAGATAGGTAGACAGGTAGATAAGAAAATGTTTGGACATTAACAGGGCAAGCATTTATATTTATTATATTAAAAAAAAGAAAAAAAATATTATTATTAATTATTAATATTGTTATTATATTATATTGTTAATTTTTAAAATGACTTACTGATTTGAAAAATAGGCAAACTCAAAGTGCAGAGTACAAGCAAAGAAAGATGAGCATTGACACAAGCAACAAAAAACTAGAGTCATAATTGTAACTGTGGTGACTGAGAGTTTATATAGTGTCCTTAACAACCTGGTGCAGCGGGTGAGTGAGTGGGCGGAGCCAGAGGAAAATGGAGAGAAAAAGGGCTTAAAGGAACTGGGAGGAGCTGAGTAAAGAGTGAGTGACAGAGAAAAAGGTTGAGACAGGTGTGTGTGTGAAAATTAACAAGGCACTGATGTAGAGAAACTCTACTTGTGTGTCTTAATTTAAGTTAATTTTGAAGTAAAACTCCTACTGATGCAGTTTCAACACAAACTTCCTGAATATTCTGGTGAAAGGCACAAAGTCGATGTCTGAATGTTCAACTGGAAGTAAACCTGTCACCTTTGGTCTTTTTCAATATAATAAAATTAGTTACTATTATTACAATTGCAAAATAAGTAGATCATGAAAGAAAAAAAAGATATCAGAACTCGTGTACAGTAGAGAATCATGACCTGTATCTTCCTGTTTTGTAATAAGCTTGTTTAGTCATGAAACCAAGTACATATGATCAGTATTATCTTTTGGTGGAGAAACTCCAGCGTTCTGTACCACTGAATCAATATGAAGCAGTTTTGTCGAAACTGTTTTTTTAAACCTTTTTTAGTAGTTAAAATTGCGATATCTGCTGGTCAAATCTGGGTATTACATTTACATAGGTGAAATACAGCTGAGACCATGTTGACACTGTTGGTCCAAATAAAAGTGCACTATGCTGCTGGTAGTAAAAATGTATGAAATAAAGGCTGCATCATCAAATTAGATCTTTTTAACATAGGTTTTACTACTCTGAACAAGCAGAGGGAGAAATTAATGTGATTTTCAACACCATTGCAAAATCTGCAAATCAAGCTTAAATCCAAGTCACTATCAAAATCATTCACTGCAACCTTAGATTCTTTTGATGGACATCTTAAATTAATTGTGTATTTCACTTGGTACAACATGCCAAAGAGTTATATTTTTCATTTTTGAATCTGTGCAAAAAAAACTTGCTGAAGCTAAACTTCATTCCTGCAGAGAACAATATTTGATGTCTAAACAGGATTCTTACCACCAATGTCATGATTGGTAGACAACTGCTCTACCTCCTGATCCACAGCCGCCCTCAAACATCTCGTTTATACAGAGCACCCTGAGAAACCATTAAATGTGTATTTGTCTGTTAATCCTACATACATTTTGTGAGTGTATTTAAATAAAACCACAGATAAGACAAACTGTGTGTCTACATCAACCTCATGTACTGTTTGTTTTTTAATATATCTTCACTTTGTGTCAAACAGACAACAAACAGCATCATAATAAATAAGAAGCAGAAACAGTTTGTACCAAGTAATTTATTTTTACTTTACAATTTATTATCATTTATTTAATGAAACACATTGCAGTCTTTTCTACTAAAGCAGATATTCATTAGCCTTCATTACATTATACATGGGATTTACTTTACTGTAAATAAATCATCACCAAACGTGTCCTTCGTACATTTTTCTGTTTTAGTTTTGCGTTCCTCCATGTTTCCCACAGTGTAGCAGTCCCACCAGCAGCAACACCAGACCCATCAACATTATGGTGGAAACTGTTCTTACGATGAGCAGAGTAGTAAAGAAGTGGTCGGAGCAGGGACAAGTCTCTCTGTGAAGATTATCTCCGAGAAGATTATTACACAAAACAATTGACATACTGTAGGTCAACACCATTTTTAACACTGTCTTTTATGTGTTTGTCAAGAAGAACATAGAAAGTATGTACGTAGTCAAACATAAAATATAATTGACAAATTTAAAGCTCAATGGCAAATGTTAAAATCTGCTGGCAAATATTCCTTTAATAATAGCATGGCGTGAATATGAAAACTCCACAGCAGAACACGTTTGTGTCTCTGTGATAGTAATTTGCAGGAACCTGAGTACATGTCATTGATCTGTACGTTAAATTTGGTCACTATAATTTGAAAATTATTATTCAGAACTTAATCTGTAATAATTGATTGATCATTGCAGCTATAGTGCTCAACAGTCTCCAACAAAGTCTAAGACAAAAGTGTTTGGTTGAAACTTTGTAGGTCTTTTGCATTGCTGCTGATATGTTTTGGCTAACCTGTTCTGTTTTTGTAGGGTTTATTTGAGTCCTCAGACTTTCTCACTGAGAGATGATAATTCGGGATCTGCACTAAAGTTTTAAATAACGTTCTATGAATTTAGTGTTTTTGTGCATTTCAGAAATTTGCACTGATTCACATGTTGAAAGTATATACTGTTTGTGAGATAATAGGAGTGAACACAACTAAATATATATTAAAAAAAAAAACATTAAAAAACATTAACAAAACCGTTAGACAGCTGCACAGTGTTGCTGTGGCAACACAATAAAATTTCTAATTTTGTTTTTTACAAAGTAAAACAGTGTTTTTATATTTACTGATGACATGTCTCACCTTTGACTAACAGTTGTTTCTCCGGTGATTCTCCAGCTCCAGAGACGCACGTGTAGAGTCCTTCATTACACTTACAAACACTGTGGATGATCTGTTCTCCTGTAGAGCTGCTGTCGATGTGGTTACCATTTTTATAGAAATCAGCTTGGAGGTGAAAGGGATTTATTTGATTTACGCAGCGCAAAGTCACAGTTTCTCCCTCAGTCACAGGAAGAGCAGGAAGAGCAGGACTCTCCAGCGTCACATCATCTGAACAATGTTATAAAAGGAAATCTTTAAAAATTAGCTGCTACAGTATGACTTTAAAGATAAACAATAAATTCACACTTCATATACGCCAAATACTGACATTAATACAGAGCAAAGTGAAAAAATATTCTTTATGATGCACTTCTAATTTCACAATTAAAAAAGTAAATGAAATAATTCATATTCAAAGAACTGCAGCCTGTTTGGATTAATATGAAGAGAAGATCTGACTGTGACAGAGAAAAGAAAAGAAAAAAGTTAAGAGACCTATTGCTAAATTTCTATATGCACTCTTTATGTAATGTACATATGTTGTAAATCTGCGTTTCGCTCATAATTTTCAAAAGGGAACTCTTTGAAGATGTCTCACATGAAAAGTGCAAAGAAGCTAATATTTAAATAGCACATAGGTAATATTTACCATAATGCCTATAATGTAAAGAATGCACTTCTTTGTGCATGTACAGTATTCAGATACTGAACTTACCAACTTCAGGAGCATATGTAATGTTCTGACCTTGAACACTGAGCAGGAGGCAAATGTTCAAAACTGCAGAGACAATGGAAGATATTAGCAAATACAAGCCTGTCTAGAATAGGATAAAATGTTACTACAAATATGATAAAGGCAACAAATGAATTAGAGTTAGACACATTAGGATATTTTGTCAATTGGCAGACACTTTTATTCATGAGGATAATTGATCTATTATGAAAAACAGCCTACTGAATAGAGCTACTTATCTTTTGACTTTGCACAACGCATTTGCTCTATTTTTGAGAAAGTTTGTTGTCCTGCACCAGTTATTTTGTCCAATGTTAAATGAAATGGAATTAATTAGGTAGATCTAAATGTCAAGTGCATTTAATAGACCTATACCAGATTTGAAAATTATTTGAATTCAGACTACTAGTGGAGACAGTACTCACACAATCTGATGGAGAACCCTGTTACCTCCATGTTGTCTTGCTGCAGACTGACTGAACACTAGTCGAGTTACAGGAGCTTATGATGTGGGTGAATAACTTCCTGTTCCTGTGCAGAGTAACAGTACTGATGATGGTTATCATTATTATTATTATTGATTGTAGCAGTATTACTACTAGTAGTAGCAGTAGTAGTAGTAGTAGTAGTAGTAGTATAATTTAGTTTATTTGCAGACATGACCTCTCATATCAACAAAATATTAACGATAACAATGTGTGAGACGTTTTTTCTTGATATTATTTTTGTAATTATAATATACTGTGAATGAAGGTGCAAAACAGATTTTACATATCGAGTTAAATTAATTTGTTGCTGCACATTATTTTTATTATTATTATAAACAATTATAATTGGCAGGTGAATACATTAATGCAACTGGTAAGACAGGATTATTTAGGGTATTACAAAATGTGCATTGAGGGAAATCCAGAGGGCTGAATGTGACTGTGTTTACATGACTGTGTAAAAAGAAGACACAAAAAGAGACAATATGGTGGTCTAGCATTTAAGGATACCCCAGCTTCTGGCAAATTGGAACAAAGGCCTGCAAGTTTGTAAATCTACTGTAAATATTTTTCTTTTTATTATAGTCAGCAAATTAAGGACTATGTTAAGACTTGAAAAATTCATAATTAGTAAAAATCAGCAAATCTGGGCTTTGGCTGCTTTGATTTGGACAGTTCTTTAATATAATTGCTTGGAGTGGCCTTTAATGTACAATATTGTACACTCTCTTAAGTTGATGATAACTTCTGTAATGTCTTGTCATGTCATTTGTTTAAGCCACAAGTACTCATATGAATGCAATTTCAATGCACTGAGTCGCTGGTACAGAAGAGACATAATAAGAAGAAAGGTGAAAAAGAGTGGATTTGTGCTATGGTTACTGAAAGTTCCCAAAAATAATACTGTACACTTACAGTCATTAATAGACACAATGTGGATACCATGCTGAAGATGAAAATATCATAAAAGTGTATAAATGTCATGGTTCCAGCCTCGTTGCTGCCAGTGCTTCCTGCCGTGCTTTTATTTAGGCAGCCTTCTGTTTCTCTTTCCCGGTATGGTCACATGCACTCACCTGATTGGTTATACCTGCTTTCCCCTGGAGTATAAATACCGGCCTGCTCACCTGTTTCCCCTGCCAGATAGTCTGTTTTCAACGCCTGAACACTATCCAGCATTTATCTTGGACTGACTCTTTTGGATTTCTTGGACTCTGCCTGATCTGGACCCCGTCTCTTGCCTGACCCCCTGGTGCTGTGAGTTCTGTCTTTCCCCCCCCTGCTCACGGTACCAAACCTGTACCTGGACCTGCCTGATTCCCTTTCCCGGACCTGTCCCCTTTCTACTCTGTCTACCCTGGATTCCCCCTTGTGGACCAGCCTGACCTGACCCTGCTTCCCCTCTGGTTCAGTGAGTTCTCCCTCTGTTCTGTTTCGCTCCCTTGTTGTCCCCTTTCCTGCTCTGTCTGTTTGGACTGCTTTTGTGTTTCGACCTGGATTGTCTTCCGTTGTGGATTTTGCCTGCCGGACTTAACTTTGAACTGCCTGCCTGTGTATGACCCGGATTACCCTCGACCTCCGAGCTAGCTCTGTAGATACTGTTTGGACTATTTTCTCGTTGTGCTTGTGTGACTCTGGTGTCTCTGTCCATGTGCTCTCTGGTTTTGACGTTGTCTTCCATTTTGCCCATGTGCTCTCTGTTGGTCGGCCATCTTGGATTTGAATTACTTCCGGTTTCCAACCAGACCACCATACGCACCCTACCTCGTCTCCTCCCACCTGGTGACTGTTCCATTGATTTACTGTGTTCTGTCACTTCTAAATAAACATTGTTCGCTCAGTTCTGTCCTGTCTGCTCTCTGACCATGGAGTCCATCCGGCAGCTCATGACAATAAATGTGTATTAGGAGATGAGCTCTAACATTACACAGTCCATATTGTTATTGCATGTATTGTTTTTCACAGTAACAGGGATATTGCACATAATATTCTATACTGAGTGCAGGACTGATGGCCTGTGGAATGAAACTGTTTCTGAATCTGGCTGTTCTGCTCTTCAGATTGTGGAACCTCCTGCCTGAGGCCAGGATAGAGAACAGTCCTTGATGTGAATGTGAGCAGTCTCTGGTGATGCTGTGGGCATGAGGCAGGCTGCGTTTATGTCTAATCTATTTTACTAACTACTGTTAACAGTAATCTACTCTTAAAGGAACAATGTTCACTAACGAACACACATTCACTGACATAATGTCTGAAAACAGTTTAAGAACATCAGTGGTAAGTGAAACTACTTGCGAAACAGCTCTATGTTGTGCCCTTGTGAGGCATCAAAAACAGAACCTCCTTGTTAATCAAAACCCAGCTTACAAAGCAAGAACATCACTATCCACTGAGAAAAAGAAGCAAGGAGACCTTTCACTGAGCCTCTCTGCACTGATAATGGACAGTCGAGCTTGTTTTTGGTAATTTGTCATGTTTTCATGTGCAGAATGTTCCTTCATATGTTTACACATAAACATATGATATTTTACTAAACCTTCTTCTCTTTTACATCATCAGGTTCTGCTCATCACCTGTCATAGTTGGAATGAACATAAACATCAAAGTAGTAGTTTTGCAGTGTGTCCAAAGGGCGTATATCCACATTCTCTCTGCTGAGATAATATCCTGGCCCTACATAACTCTGCAGAGTTTTCTTGTGCTGTTTGGTTTTTGCTGTCCATCAAAAAAAGTGATTTCTGCTCCCTGGTGCTGAAATTCGTGGCTGGTTAGTGTAGTGGTAACATCACTGCCTCCCTTGTGGGAGACTGGGGTTCAAATCCCAGCTGTGGCCTATCTCCAGTAGGGGTCCTTAGGCAAGACCTCCTCACGCTCACCCTGCCTACCATTGTACCCTACTTGTAAGTCACTTTGGATAAAAGCATCTGCCAAATGACTAAATGTAAATTCGCACCACACAGGGTACTTTACTTTAATTCTCCATGCAAATAATAAATTATTTTTCTCTGATTAATTCATTCAAATAAACATGTTTTTTCAACAAATCTTATTATTACTGTCACCAGCTAACAGCTCATGTATCTAAGAACCAGGTTTGATAACCTTTTTGGACAATTACCTGTCTGCCAGTCCTAAATTCTTTAGCAGTTTTCTATCTTAAACCTATGTCAAATTGTTACTTTAAACTTTCTCAAGCTTTGGAATCCGGAGTAGACATTTATGAATGTATCATCAAACATTATGTACAGTATATCACTGTAGAGATAAAGGAAGAGAGTTAAAAGAGTAACTGTAGAAAATAGTTTTTTGTTCACTAAAAGACTGTTCTCTAAATGATTGTGAAACCATTTTTAAAACATTTATTTCAGAAGTATACTGGCTCAGTTCTTGAATGAAACAGTTCTAATTCATCCACAACTTAGACAAAAGCTTTATCCAAAATCCTGACTTAAAGCTGACAGTCGACACTTTAAACACATTTTTATTGTTTTATTTCAAAACTATTGTGGTGGTAAAGAAAGTCACACTTACAGCAACTGTATCTCAAAGGGCTGGTCTTTATCACATTGCAATCCTTAACTAGAGTTACAGTGTTTTTGTTATGTTTGTTTTTTTATCACTAGCTCATATACAAAGAAATAAACCTTTCAGTTCATTTACCACAACTGTCATTTGCACAGGCAGTCAAATTATCACCTGCATTCTTAGAGTCTAATCTAAACACAAGATCTAAGATACGTCTTTTTAAAATAAACTTTGACATTAAAGAGGTATTTTTCATATTTTTTGTTTTGTCAAAGTTGCCAACTTTTATTGACCACAATTGATTTATAATGTCAATAAAATAATCAAACATCCAAGGGAGTGCAGCTCAAAGCAGCTCCTCTCTTTGTGTATTGTCTCTTATAGTTATGTTAAGTTTCTGTTGTCTGTATTTCTCTAACTCGTGTTTTGTGCTTTTCTGAGGTGATAGCCATACCAGGACCTTTCCGATCCCCTACATTTGTCATTTTTGGTGACTTTCTTAGGAGAAACATGTTACCATGGATACTGCATTGTTTTTTTTTTTTTTTATTAAATATGGCAACAGCTAGTGTGCTACTACCTATTACCACTGTAAAACACAGGCCAGATTCCAGGAGAGAGACCTGGAATCCACCAGAAGGTGAGGAGACGACAAAGCCAATGAGACACTGTCTCTCCAATAGAGTGAAGAAGTCCTTCATGACAGACCAATATGGGAACATGGATAAAATTTAGTCCTGATTAAAAATACAAAGAAGGCCATGCACATCACACTTGTCAGCCTTCATCACTCTCATCAAACTCAAATGACCTGGGTAACCTGATCAGCCTGAATTCTGAGTTTAATGAAACCAGTTAATTCTGTACTGTTCTTGCTTCTCATGGTCTTAAAAACTTTGCTATTTACTGTATCTCACACCCTTAATTGTACATTGTTATTATTACTGCTCTATTCAGTATTTTTGTACTATATTCATGATTAAATCTCTTCTGTTCTTTTTAACATTTGATCTCAGTTTTCCTCTGCTGCTGTGAAACTTGAATTTCCCCTTTGGGGGATCAGTAAAGTCTTATCTTGTTGTCATTGGTTTACTGTTTTATTAATATATAGTTATAGATCGTGTTGTAGATGTGTGTCTGTGTCAGGTCAAGCTGATGTTAAATGTTAATATTAGTAGTTGACCACACACAGTGTATTCATGGGCTGTAGCAGCTCTTTTCTAAACACCGTCTTCAGACACGTGAACAGGCAGATCATTGGATTAACTGCACTATAATAATAACCTGCTACTTTTTAAAAATATAGTGATGCTGTGAAGCTAAAAGACTTATAAACCACATTATTCATTTAGTTTGACCTGCAATGGGTAATATTTACAAATGTATAAAATCTACAAAATTAGCTTTAATTGTCTTAAAACTGCACTATTATTTATTAATAAGAATCAATCCACATCACCAGACCTCTATTTATCACACTACAGGCATTAACAAGGAGACACAAGTACAAAGCATCTGATGAATTAGATGTGTCGTGTTTAGTTGTAGCCACTGTAAATTGTATTTACTGCACCGAATTAGTCAGCACCTTAATACATTTTACCTTTCAATTATTGTTTTCTCATATTGTATTTTACAAAACTTGTATGTGAGTAAAAAAATAGCTTGAAAACAAATTACAAGAAAAAAATAAAGATTAAAAAAATGTATATCTTTATTTATTGTATTTTGCTTTTACTTTACTAGGACTAAGATACATTATTGTGGTGACAACACATTTGTATAAACAAGTGTATTTCTGTTTAATATGATTGTCTGTATCTACAATGTTCTTGAAAATCTGATGATGATTTAGCTCAAATTTATGGAAAAAAGAA
The DNA here is from genome assembly GCF_900324465.2 of Anabas testudineus. NCBI lineage: Eukaryota > Metazoa > Chordata > Actinopteri > Anabantiformes > Anabantidae > Anabas > Anabas testudineus. The sequence goes on from NC_046627.1 coordinate 10,337,211, forward strand.
ATACGATTCTGAAGGGTTCACAAACGTTCAAGCATCACAGTATTTATCTGAGCACAGCACATGGCATGTACCAAGAGACTTCTCTTCATACTGTATGTCACATAGCTCTTTTCATTCTAAGCAATCTAGAAGACACAGAGATATAGTTGTAAAATTAATAAAAAACGTATGCAATGCATGTTGATAAATGCAGCCATTACTTTAATTGATATAGATTTTTGTTAGGTCATTCAATGTGCATTTATAATTGCTCTATAATACAGATTATAGATTATAGATTATAGACTATATATAAGATAGACTATAGATATAGAATGTTTGTACTAATCATTGCGCAGAAAAAAAAACAGCTTAATAGTGATGTCTTACAAATGGCCTTATATTAAAAAAAAACATTTATTAAATTAAAAAATAGTATCTGTTTTAAACAATCTGAATGAAACTATTCTAGACATTAAATCTTTAGATCTTGGTACATGATCCACTGCACAGATAACAAAAAACAACAAAAATGAATAAGTTCCTCTTTTACTTCCGCTGTATGACAGCAGCATATGTTGACTTGTTTAGATCTGATACATGTGCATCAGAAAAGAGAAGTAGAAAAAAAAACTCCTTAAAAACGAAACTACTATTCATACTAAACTGTGTATATTTCACACTTCAACTGTTGATAAGGGTCTATGGATATAGGTGTCAAAATGAGGTATTGGCACCTACTTTAAAATGTCTCACCTCTTACACTTGCTTTATATACAGACACTGAGGTGAAACCACACTGTCTTTGACTATTTGTAAAGGAAGCCTATTAAGATCATGTCAGCATGATGGTCAAGTAAAAAAAGTATACAGCGTAGCCTATATTTAAAATCTGCTGCTGCTCTGTTCTTATAAACAGCATTTGTGTGAACACGTACCAGATAAAAAAAGTGTGGTTTCTCTGTTCCACTTAAGAAACCACAGGCACTTACAAATACACACAGATGTTGTGAGCTCATGAGAACTGTGACTGACTGAGTGGACACTGAATTTTCTTTTTATTTGCTCCACTTTTAACTAACAATTAAACTTGTCAGAAACGTTAAATTTAAATACCTCTTGCCTTACCATTCGTTGTGACAGTAGCATACATCGTATTGTTTGGATCATTTACATTTTCAACTCCACAACCTGAAATATGAACAAACACATTGTACTATTCCAACAGGAATAATAACAAATCAGTAAGCAAAATTACTTGTTAATGACTTGTTAACAGTAGATAGATAGGCTGAAACATGTAAAGATAACAATATAACAAATATAAAGTATACCAAAGCACAAATGGTATGTGTACTTTTTGATAGTGGAGAAAAAGGGAAGAGAGAAATTATGAGGACGCACATCCAACTTTTTGATGTGAGACAACAGTGGGAACTACACTACTGTGCCACAAATCATTACTAACACATAGAAATCCTTGGTTTTGTTCAGTGATTAACTATTTTTTATTCATCTACTCTAAAGCATGAATGGTTATAGTTTTGTTAAAGTTACACGGCTAAAACAGATGCAGACCAGAGTCTGTTTCCTGTCAGATTGGGTTTAGGGAAGTAAAGCACTTTGGCTAGGGTTAGAGAAAGGTTTAGATTAATAAAGACATTGTGTGTAAAGTAAATGTTACATTTTTCTTTCTTAAGCCGGCCCACAGGCTTATCTACGCTTCAAGTACGCTGTAGTTACAAAACTGAAAACTGGAATGCAAGATTAACGAACAAGTAATGACATAATAATTAATTAATCTATAAAAAAGTTAATGACATGCAGTGGTAGCATTTGAATAAACAGAGAAGAGGGGAGAGGAGCTCTGTGTATCAGTAGAAGAATACAACAACAGTAGTACAAATATTCTAACACATGGGATTTTATAATATCACAGGAAGACTTTTATGAGGTTAGCATTAAGTTTGATCTGTATTATTATTATATTATACATGTATTTATTTTTTCAGCACCACAGTTGAGACAATAATTACATAATGAACACTGCCACCTTAAGAAGACACCACAGTTACATTTAGTCATCTAGCTAGTTGGTAATTTAAATTGACGTGAGAACAAGAGGATTTAATTTAATTTAGTTTTCTCTTCCTCTCACATGCCTCACCTGTTACAGCCAGCCAGCTCTCTGGCGATTCACCTTGAGGTCCTGAGATGCTGCATTTGTAGAATCCTTCATCAGACATAGAAATATTGTGAATAGTCATCTCGCCTGTATATTCAGTTTAAAATAAGTTGCCATTTTTAAAGAAATCAGCAGGGAGTTTGGAGGATGTTCCCTGTTTCCCACAGGGTAGAGTCAGAGTTTCTCCCACCACCACAGGAAGAGTAGAGATGTCAAGGATCACATCCCCAGCTGAACAACAAAAGTAAGCATGAATTTAATTAAAAAATGACCTCATGGGTTTCATGTTTTGCATTGATACAAGCACGTACCATTTTTGCATAGAATAGATTAAGATTAAATTGAAAATAAACTTTCAACATTTCACTGAAGTTATCAGCTGCATTTTGCCATTTCTGTAGATTATAAAATTTCTTGAGTTAACAGTTACTGATCATACCAGTGACACTGATGTTGACAGTGTTGCTTCTCTCTCCTTCTTCATTTTCACAAGTATTCTCCACTGTGTGATGCAAAGGCAGGTTTAATGTACATTGATGCTGTCGATGTTTCCCACTGAGAACAATTTGAAGGAAGCTTTTTCATCACTCTCCATTCAGTTGGGCCATTAGAGCCCAACACAACGTAATGACATGGATTCATATTCAAAGAACTGCAGCCTGTTTGGATTGATATGAAGAGAAGCTCTACCTGTAACAGAGAAAAGAAGACGAGTTCAGTGAAAGAGGTGTTTCAAAACTTTGCTTCAAAAAAAAAAAAAAAGAAAATCTCACATAAAAATGTAAATATGAGTAGGAAACATTTGTTTGTGTATTAGTATATTGCATGAATCTCACCCTACCAGCTTTCTGCACATCAGAACTGTTCTGACTTTGAGCAGTGAGCAGCAAGAACAAATGAAACACTTGAGAAAAAACAGAACATAGCTGTGTGTCAGATATAAATATTTTTATACAGTGGCTTGTAAAAGTTTTCATACCCCTTGAACTTTTCCACATGTTCTCACACTGTGACCACAAACATAAATATATTTTACTGGAATCTTATGTAAAAGACCAACACAAAGTGGCTACAATTGTGAAGCAGAAAGAAAATTATACATGAGTTTATTTATATTTTACATATAAAAAACTGAAAAGTGCAGTGTGCAAAAGTATTCAGCCCCCCTGAGTCAATACTTTGTTGAACCCCCTTTTGCTGCAATTACAGCTGCAAGTCTTTTGGGGTATGTCTCCACCGGCTTTGCACATCTAGATACTGAAATCTTTGCCCATTCTTCCTTGCAAAACAATTCAAGCTGAGTCAGATTAGAAGTGAAGACTCCAACAGGTTTTCCTCCAAGATTGCCCTGTATTTGGATCCATCCATCTTCCCATCAACTCTGACCAGCTTCCCTGTCACTGCTGAAGAGAAGCAGCCCTAGAGCATGATGCTGCCACCACCATGCTTGACAGTGGGTATGGTGTGTTCAGAATGATGTGCAGTGTTACTTTTCCGCCACACATAGAGTTTTGCATTTAGGCCAAAAAGTTAAATTTTGGTCTCATCTGACCAGAGCACCTTCTTCCACACGTTTGCTGGGTCACTCACATGGCTTCTGGCAAACCGCAAACTGAACTGGACTTCTTGTGGTTTTCTTTTAACAATGGCTTTCTTCTTGCCACTCTTTCATAAAGCCCAGATTTCTGCATCTGTGATCAGTGCTCTCCTTGTTCTGCCTGTTAGTTTAGGTGGACGACCATGTCTCGGTAGGTTTGCAGTTGTGCCATACTTTTCCATTTGCAGATGATGAACAGTGGTCCGTGAGATGTTTAAAGCGTGGGAAATCTTTTTATAGCCTAACCCTGCTTTAAATTTTTCCACAACTGTATCCCTGACCTGTCTGGTGTGTTCCTTGGACTTCTTGATGTTGTTTGCTTCCCAATATTCTCTTAACAAACCAAAGAGGCTGTCACAGAACAGCTGTATTTGTACTGAGATTAAATTACACACAGGTGGACTCTATTCAGTCATTAGGTCAACATTCAATCAGTCAGCAACCATCAGGCAACTTCTGCAGGCAATTGGATGCACTCAGAGAAAAGGGGGCTGAATACTTTAGCACACTGCACTTTTTGTAAAAAATAAATAAACTCATGTATAATTTTCTTTCTACTTCACAATTGTATGCCACTTTGTGTTGGTCTTTCACATAACATTCCAATAAAATATATTAATGTTTGTGGTCACAATGTGAGAAAATGTGGAAAAGTTCAAGGGGTATGAATACTTTTACAAGCCACTGTATGTAGAATATAACAAGCTGCTGAAAAACACATACTTTCATGACCGAAACAGGAGAACATACTTGGCACCATCAGCAATTCTGATTAGTTCATAAAAGGTTAATATAATGTTAAATAGTAGTTATTGATTCAATTATCACCAGTAACACACTTGTATCTATTAAAAAGTTTTAGGATGAAAAGTATATATCAGGTATGGTATTCAAGTTGTGTTAGCCGGCAAGTGATATGTATTGATAATATACACTACCCAAGACTATAGTATGTGTGTTAGTATTCACATGCTGTACAAGTACAACATGCAGTTGAAATTAAAATAAAGTTAATTTATATTTTATATAGGCTACACTGTATATACAGTGCTGTACCGTATACAATGTGAAAGGAATACACACAATAGACACAAGAACATCTATTGAGTTATACTGCTTAATATATTAGGTGCTTTTAGTGAGTATATTTAATATAAATTGTATAAACCTATTGCATTAAATGCACAAATTTCTAATTCTAAAAGCAATTAGTACTTACACAATCTGATGTAGAACACTGTGACCTCCATACTGTCTTGCTGTTGACTGAGCATCAGACTGGGTAAAAGTCAAATATGGTATATGTGAAGTATATGTGAGTGGAAGAAGAAGGACTTCCTTTTCCTGTGCAGAGTGGAGGCCACGTCAGTTTGTAGCAGTATGACCTTTTTGTGGTACGTGCAGTTGCTCTGAGTGAAAAAAAAACATCTTATGTAGCTAGTTAACTGTCTAGAATAACCATGGAATAACAAGTGAAGCGAGGAAATGTCCATGCATTTCACTTTTAGCTTAAACTATAACTTCATATTATAAGGAAAAAAAAACAACAACAATGTTTCACAACAGGTGATTTGGGATTGAAACCTTTCAGACTTGCAGCAGGACATAAAGTGCTCTCTGTGCTCTATCCAACATCTGCTTGTGCTCCACTTTGCTCACATGCTCTGGTGAACAGATTTGTGATGTTTTCCAAAAATCCTTGTGAGATTTTCAGACACAGTCTCTTCCATTGGCCCTGAGTCATTTTTTTCTGGACCAGAGTTCAGTGTCTGCAACGTTTGTAGAACACAGCTGTTGTAGCTGAAAAAAATAAATGACTAGTTTATAAGCACTCTCCTAACCAAGTGGAAACCTCTCACAACAAAAAAGAAAAATAATCTCAAACCGGAGAAAGGTGAGCCCTGTCCGGTTTCCTACAGACAAACTTCAAGGTAACATAATAAACATGTATAAATAAAGGACAGCTCACTCATTGCATTTACTGAGCCTTGGCTCAACTAGAACGATGAGAATAATGTTCTACATATAGATGGTTTCATTCCCCACAGAGACTAGACCCTGATAGTGAGCTCACAGGAAATTAGCATGGCTAATGGTGAGGGATCTGAGAAGGAAAAGAAGAGGGTCAATAGGTCAATAACGCCGTTAAAACAATCAAGCTAAATTACAACAACAAAGGGGAGCAAACTTATGTTGCTCAGCAAGGCAAGGCCTAAAGAATACAGCTGTGAATTCTAATTCCTCAAACAGCAGGACCAACCATCCATCCAGTAGTTCAGACATTAGCACTCAGCTCAAATAAGTTATTTGCTTACTTAAACCCAGATACTCTGCTCGGAGCCCTCAAAACCACCAATATAAATACAGCTACAGTGGATGCATGTTTCAAGTTCAGTTCCAGAGCTCCCTGGCCTGCAGCAGAGTCCTTAAGCTGTGGAAACACCCCACAGTAATTCCCACCCCAAAGAAGGTTGGCATCATCAACGACCACTGCCCTGTGGCCCTCACCTCTTTGGCAATGAAGGTAATGGAGAGGGTCATCAAAATCCATATCATCAGTAAGATACAGACATCGATGGACCGTCTGTAGGGGAGTTGACGACGCCAAAGCATACATCAAAGATACCATTTTCAAAAACCCGGAACCCCCCAACACTGCAGCCAGACTTCTGTGTGCAGACTTCACATCAGCCACACATTCTGGCTCAGAAAATCTCTTGCCACTTACACCTGGATGAGCAGCTTATTCTGTGGAAAACACACTTTCTCACCAACCAGTTGCAGAGAGTTTAACTGGCTTCCCATAGGGCTGTGTCTCTCGCCGCTGCTCTTTATCTTCCAGACCCTATCACTGCAGAGCCTCCCAGCTGAACTATTACCTAGTTAAATGTTGTGGATGACACATTTCACACAAATGTGTGTGTGTGTACAGTTTATGGCTGTTTAATGCTTAATTTGTTTTTTAAATCTTTCAATCAACCAATCAATAAACGTATTGTCCCCATAGGGGCAAATGTTTTTGTAGAAGCACAGTAGCACATGACAGAGAAACCAGACACAGTCAACGTAGAGTACATAGTGGAAGAAGCTGGGAGGGGGGGACACTTTCATCACCATCCTCTCTTTAAGTTCAACATACTGACAGCTGTGGGTAGAAAAAAGTGTTTGTATCTGTTGGTTCTGGCTCATGGCTGCTAAGAATAGAACCAGGAGGCAGTACTTGGGATCTGTCAGATAGAATTGACTGTACTTTGTTCAGCAGCTGCTTCATATGGAGGTCAGACAGTGGCAGTGAAGAAAAGAAGGGAGGCAAAGCTGGAGGCAGCAGAATTTAAGATGTTAAGGTGCTCTCTGGCAGTGACTAAGATGGACAGGATCAGGAATAAGTATATCAGAGGGGCAGTGCATGTCAGATAGTTTGGAGATAAAGTCAGAGAGGCCAGATTGAGGTGGTTTGAAATTGTGACCATATCGGCAAACAGATGTTGAGCGCTGAGCTGCCAGGTAGGAGGTTTAGAGGAAGACCAAAGAGGAGATTTATTGATGTAGTGAAAGATGACATGAAGTTAGTTGGTGTAAGAAGATAACGTAGAGGATAGGGTTAAAGGGAGGCAGATGATTTGCTGAGGCAACAACTGAAAGGAAACAGCTGAAAGGAAAAGAAGAAGATGAAGAGTATAAAACCATAATGCTTCATGCACCTAACCTAGCTTTTCCTCTAGCACCACCATCTGGTCAAAATGTGTTTCTGCAATCATTTTGCTAGCTGCAAAATTAATGACAGACCCATTTGCACCCAACTTTGTGTATTGCTAATACACGTCTCTCAAATGTCTCTCAGTTTAAAAAAAATATGTATTACCTCATGCCTTTGTGCATCCTAAAATATTCTGCAATCTGAGCGTTATCCTTCACTGACCAGCAGCTCTGAATATCCTTATATTGTAATATATCTATATAATTTAACAAAAATACTTCTCAATGCACAACAAGTTTCTCCATCATCATTATTATTAAATATGTTTTTTTTATAAAGATTATATATTATATTTATTATATATTATTTTATTATTGTTTTTTTTTCATTCCAAGTTCTCACTTGATCACAGATTACTCCCAGCAATATAAGAGATTTTTATGGCTCAGCTGCAAAAAAAAAAAAACAAGGAAAACCGGAGTTGCGAAATACAAGACCACTGACAAAAGAAAAAGATATTTAAGAAAAAAGCAGAACTATAAGATGATCATCACAAACTGGAAAAGAAAAGAGACGTGATAGAGCAGCTGCAGAAAAAATGAGATTATGACAACATCTGTTCTACCAGAGACCAGAGTTCTGACCCAGAGTCAGACACGTTAAATGTGAAGTCACAAAACTTTGCTTTGCTTTGCTGTTTATTTTCTAATTTTCTAATCTGATTTTAAATGGTTGTTGTATGGCAGTTCTAAGTCAATATAAGACATACAATTTTTAGTGTGTTTGTTGCAGAAAAATTATGAGTACACTACTGTAAGCACACAAATTAGACTCTACATACTATGGATGGAAGTTATTTCAGTCCTAACAACCACCAGCAAGAGGTGTGGCCAGACGTGAATTGAATTATTATATAAAACCATAAAGTCAAAAGAAAAATATGTTTCTGTATTTTATACTGGTGCTATTAAATGGAGCTATACAGAGGTCCATATGTTTTGTCAGTGTAGAAAACAACCTGGTAAACAGAACGCTCAAATGTAAACCTGAAAGCTGACTTACTCCTCTTAAAATCTTAAAAAAAGAAAGAAAAAAAACAACTTGTTGAGTCTTCTACACAGACACTAGGGTGAAACACTGTCTACTATAACATGCTGCACAAGCTGCTACTCATTACAGACACTGACACATTCAGGGTCATTTTTCAATCAACCTGTTGCTCTGACACTTGTCTACGAAACATGTCTTGACTAAAAACATTGACCAACTCCCTGTTGAGCGTCATTGTTTCTTGTAATAAACACATGCTCATTATAGAAAGCCAAACACACCATCTCAAATAACTTGCTATCCAAACAGAAGTAGTAAGTCATGGAGTCTTAGTTTCAGTTATCCATTCTGGACTTGATGGAGCTAGCAGTTTACACTACACAGCATCACAATAGGACATGGGACCCTGGTAAGAACATTACTGTGTGTAAGTGAATAACACCTGGTGCACTAACATAATGTTTTATTTAAATTTCTCTTTCCACTATAGCCATCTCTGGAAAATATATGACCATAAGAGCAGAAAATCTTTCAATAGTGGATTTTTAAGTCTACAATAAACTTTTTTGTCTCATTCAGTGTTTGACATTTTATCAGCATTAAACGAGATTCAGCTGTAGAAATAGTTGTTTATTAATTTAAATTTCCATTAAACTACTTTTAAGATCAACTTTCAATAGTTGATCTTTCAATGGAAGTCTCCTGAAAGAAAAACTTGATCCAACTCTTTGACCATCAAATTATGTGTGAGTCTTCCTGCTTACAGAGAAGCATTATGTCTGATGTTTTTAAATGAAGTAGAGTAATTATATAACTTTAATTATTAACATGTCAGATACAGAACATGTTATTTGAGCCTGCATCATGTACCAAAAGCTGTCTCTCCTCCAGTATAAGTTGGAGCGTCTCCTAGAAAAAACAACATGAGACTGTTTCAAGTCTTCTACACAGACACCAGGGTGAAACACTGTCTACTTTAACCTACTGCACTGGCTGCTATATACACTGAGACATTCACTGTTATTTTTAAATCATCAACTCTAACCAGAGGATCACAGAGCTCAGAGACTACAAACCTGTTGCTCTGATCACTGTGTCTACCTGGATCCTCCATTTGTTTAACTAGCACAAAGAAGCCTGTGTTTTCCTCTTAGTAGTGATGGGCAAATGATACTGAGGCTTCGGAGCGTGTGTCACTCTTCCTGAAGCGCAGTGATTCGAATCACTGTATCGGAGCTTGTATCGAAACACCAGTGTCACGTTCAAGCTTCGAAGCTTCGAACGTCATCGCTGTTTCGTTTCGCGCTTCGTTCCTTCAAAATGTTTCGAAGCTTTTTATTGGAGTCTTTCAGTGTGTTTCATTGGCTCATGGTGTTTCAATGCATTCTGAGCCAGCCTGACAGGTTTTACAAATTCGAGTGGTTTGGTGCCAAACCAGCTATATAAGATGCATCATTATGCTTCAAATGAGGTTGTGAAGAGATAGAGATTTGGAGAGTGAGAGTATTTTGGCAAGTTTCATGGCGAGTACCACGGCGAGTAACACTAATAAGAGATGTTCTAAAGTTTGGGATCATTTTGACACTGCGACACTGAGCATGAGCCGACTGATCCTGCGACAGTAGAAAAAAATAGATTTCTCAATAAAAACCTGTGAAGACAACTAACTGCTTCTGCTTCTGTAAATAATCATTTCAAATCAACCATACAAGTCCTTAACTGACAAACTATTATGTTTAAAGGTTTCCTAGAAAAACACAAAAAAGATATGACCTTTTTCGACACAATTGTTAGGAAAGCCTCAGTGCTTCATGAGGCTTCATATGCCCACCACTACCTCTGAGCTGTTTCCTCATTTCAGGAGTAGACAGGTCAGACAAATAGTGGGGCTATTTTAAAATTCTTCTCATCACTTATAAATCACTTAATAATCAGACTCCATCTTATCTTAAAGAACTCATAGTTCCATATCTTCCAAGCAGAACTCTCTGTTATCATGCTGCAGGTTTACATGTGGTTTCTAGAGTTTCCAAATGTAGAATGGGAGGCAGAGCCTTTAGTTATCAAGCTCTCCACATTTAAGACTAGACTTAAAACTTTCCTTTTAATAATGAGGCTAACCCTAACCCTATGTAGAGAGGGTGTCTGCCTCCAGAACCTGAACTGGGAGCTGGCTCCACAGGAGAGAAGCATGAAAACTAAAGGCTTGACCTGGTGGCTCAATGGGTAGGTCATTGGCCTTAGATGCAGAACATTCATGGTTCAAACCCTGTCTCACACACTAGGTGTATCCTTAAAGACATTCTACACTAGCTCCCTGGGAGCTGTACTGTATGTGGCTGCCTGTTCCCCCCAGGTGGATGGGTTGGTGCAGAGGACAAATTTCATTGTGACATATGACTAATAAAGGCTTTCTTTTTTATAAAGCTTATAGTTAGAGATGGATCAGGTGACTCTGAACCATCTCTTAGTTATGCTGCTATAGCTTAATCTGCTGGGGGACCTCTACTGATAAACTGAGCTCCTCTCCTCTTTCCTGTATCAATTCAAATGCCACCATTGCATGTCATTAACTTTGTGTCTTCTCTCTCCTGTAGTTGTGTTTCCTCCTCTCTGTCTCCCTCTCTCTGTACTTTTCTGCTGGTATCCTCGGCCTGGAGCTGTACATCTCCAGAATCCAGTTGACCTGCCCAATGTTCTTGCTGCTTGTTGTTTTTGTTGCCTGCTGTTCTTTTCTCTCTTCTCTTTCTATATAATTCTGTATGCCATTATACTGTAAGGTCTTAAACCAGGGGTCTCAAACTCGCGGCCGATAGTATGTGGCCCCCGCCTTAATATGAAAATTTTATGTTAGTGTGTTTTATGTTAGAGCTTGACATGTATGGCAATTTACAGTGTTGTGTGCGAAGCTGAACAAACCTACTGTTGCAAGCTTTATGAAGGACCCCATGGCCAGAGATAACCCAGATTCGGAGGAGAGTTCAAAAAGTTTATTGACAACAGAAATAGAACCTAAACAAAGCAGGAGGGTTCAGCAGAGGCCCAAACGAGAGAAGGCGGTGTCAGGTGAGTACAGCGCTCTGGATGTGAGTTGCTGTGGGGAACCGGAGGGAATGACGACAATTCTAAGATGGCTGTAGAACAGAGGCTGAGGACTGAGAACCCTGAGACACGTGACTGATAAGGCGGGGTGGGGGTCACGGCCAATATGGCCGACCAACAGCGAGCATGTGGAGCAGATGGGGACAGTGAAAGCTAATGAAGTCCGGGGATATGCACAGGGCAGAACAATAAATCCAGTAGGCTATAATCATGGTCAGGGGCAAGCCAGGTCATACACAGTGAGAAAGTTTTAAAGGGAAGTCCAGCAGGCAAAATCCACAACAGAATAGACAGTCCAGGTCAAAAACACTAGGAGGTCCACACAGTTGAAACAGGGTAGGAACAAAGAGGGAGAGAACAGATAACACTCACATAACCAGAGGGGTTGAAGGGGTGCAGGTCCGAGAAAGGGAATCAGGCAGATACAGGTACAGGTCTGGTACTGTGAGCAGAGGGAAAAGCAGAACTCACAGAACCAGAGGGGTCAGGCAAGAGACGAGGTCCAGGGGAGGCAGATCCAAAATAAATCAGTCCAAATTAAACGCTGGATAGTGTCCGGGGGTTGAGGTTTGACTATCTGGCAGGGGAGAAAGGTGGGCAGGACTGTATATGTAGTGTTGGGGGAAACCAGGTGTAGTCAATTAGGTGAGTGAAAGTAATCAGACTGGGAGAAGGAAACAGGAAGTTGTCAAAATAAGGGCATGGGGGAAATACAGGCAGCAACGAGGCTGGAATCATTCAATTCAATTCAATTCAGTTTTATTTGTAGAGCGCTTTTTACAATTGACATTGTCACAAAGCAGCTTTACACAACCAAAGAACAGTACATGAACAGTGAATGTGTATGAATCATAATAATCTGATTGTCCCTGATGAGCAAGCCGAGGGCGACGGTGGCAAGGAAAAACTCCCTGAGAAGGCTACAGGAAGAAACCTTGAGAGGAACCAGACTCAACAGGGAACCCATCCTCATATGGGTGATTACATGCTGTGTAGGCAGCAGTCCAGTATAACAGTTAAAGTCTTTAAGTTAATGTGGAGTCCAGTTAGTTATTGCAGGCAGACTTGTTCCATTCCTTGACTATCGAGCGTTGAGTCGAGACCTCCAAGAAACAGCTTCCGACGTCCCCCGAGGCCGGGACCGACTTCATAGTAGCTTGTGACCAATCCAGTCTCCAAACGCATCCCAAAGGGCAAACGGTGGATCCAGGCGACGAGATCTCCAGCCAGAAGTTGGGCATCAGGACGAGTCAGACAGGTCCAGAGGGCAAAGGGAGGAATGACGGAATCATGACACCTACCAATCAGAATGCAGAGAAACATTTCTCAATGAGTGACAGTTAGAGCACCGTTGCCATGGGAGAGGAGGAGAGTTTTCTTCCCGCCTGGCTGCTGCCATGTTTCTATTAAGCACACACGGACATTCATCCCAGCGTGCTGCGTTCACAACACTTCAAAAAAAGTTTGTTTTGTTGTTGCCCAGCGGGACATTATATGTAAATACACACGTCAATGGCACATAGAGAGTTAAATCTATATATATAATTTATAATTCTTCTTCTTCTTTCGGCTTTTACCATCAGGGGTCACCACAGCGAATCATCCTTCTCCACCTAAATCTATCATGAACATCTTCTACCCTCACACCAGCCAACCTCATGTCCTCTGTTAAGACATCCATATATCTCCTCCTTGGTCGTCCTCTTGCCCTCCTGCCTGGCAGCTCCATCTCCAACATCCTTCTACAATATACTCACTATCCCTCCTCTGCACATGTCCGAACCATCTCAGTCTGGCCTCTCTGACTTTGTTGCTAACTCAGGCAACGTGAGCCGTCCCTCTGATGTACTCGTTCCTTATTCTGTCTAACCTGGTCACTCCTAAGGAGAACCTCAACATCTTCATCTCTGCTACCTCCATCTCAGCCTCTTGTCTCTGTCTCACTGCTACCGTCTCTAACCCATAGAGCAGAGCTGGTCTCACCACTGTCTTGTACACCTTTCCTTTGAGTCTTGCTGACACTCTTTTGTCACACAACACTCCTGACACTTTCCTCCACCCGCTCCAACCTGCCTGCACTCTCCTCTTCACCTCTTTTCCACACTCTCCATCACACTGAACTGTTGACCCCAAGTACTTAAACTCCTGCACCTTCTTCACCTCAGCCCCCTGTAACCTAACGCTTCTACCTTTAACCAATTCACATATAAATAAATAAATAAAAAACACGGCAGTTCATGTACCACAACCATGGTTTACACAGGCAGTCATGCTTAGAGGCTCAAAATATCACCAGCGTATGTAGAGTCTAATCTAAAAACAAGATCTAATATACGTCTATGTAAAATAGGTCACACGTCTGTTGAGTATGTGGTTTAATGTTTTACCTTAAGGTCAACAGCCAAGGTAAAAATAAGCAAGCAGCAGACGTACAGAAAGTCTAACAGCTTTTGTAACCACGTTACTGGAGAAACCTGACACAATCTGTGATGCATTAAAATAAATTCTAATTGAATAAACAAAATAAAAATAAGAAGAATAATTGCATGTGAATATTTGCTTATTATTGCTCTTTCTCGTATACTGAAGCAACACGTTGTTTGGGGAATAGTGAGTAGAAGACACAGAGCTCGTTCAAAACCACCAAATAAAAAAGGAACAAGCATGGTTAACATTGTGCTTTGAACACTCTCATTTCATTTATTTTTGTGTAACATTAGTTTCCCACAGTGAAGTAGCCCCACCAACAGCAGAAGCAGAGCCACCATCACTATGGTGAAAACAGTCCTCAGGATGAGATAAGTATGACAGGAGTGGTCTGAGGGGACATCAGTCTCTGTGTGAACTGCTGCAAAGACATGAAACAGTGTGTGTTACTGCAAAATGACATGACGATTCTTCATGATTATGACAATTCTTCAAAGAAATGATTCAATTAGACACCTAAGGTCATTATTATTAACCAAATATTGACAAAATATGATAAAATCATTGTGCAATGTTAAAAACCGATTTTTCTTTAATTCAGTGAATCATCAGTCATCCGGTGTATTAGCATAAAGGGGAAAAAGCTCAGCCCTGTCAAACAGTGTATTGTTTCTTTAATCTGTACAGAAATGAATGAATGATGTCCTGTGGTCCCCTCATCTCACCTCAAAAGATCCCAGGCAAACTTTTTCAGCTCTGAGGTTCCACGATGGTGAATTGACCTACCCGTCAATCTCAACTTACAAAGACATTCTGAAAACAGAATGTGAATCTGTCTCTACACTTAAAGAAAATAAAAAAAAACTTTTACACTTTTATCCCATAAAACTGAAATAGCTCTTTCTGGAGCACTTTACTCTTAGTTTGTCTCCTTGGATTAGATATTTGCTTTGTACCTCACTTGTAAGTCACTTTGAATAAAAGCATCTGGTATATATTTGTAAATGTAAATGTAAATGTAAATGTAGTATGTGAGCATTGAGCTCTTTATTATCTCACCTCTTCTGACACTCAGTTGGCTCTCTGGTGATTCTCCAAAGTCATAGATGCTGCACTTGTAGAGGCCTTTGTGAAATTTAAAAACCTTTTTAATGGTCATCTCTCCAAAGGAGCCAGTGCCTATGAGGAGGCCATCTTTATAGAAATCAGCCATGTGGGCAGATGATGTCTTCTTGATTCTGCAGCGCAGAGTCACAGCTTCTCCCTCCAGCACCGGGAGGACGGGACTCTCCAGGATCACAGAACCATCTGATCATGAAGATTTACAGTATTTCAAACATTAAATGTTAATTCATTTGTGATAAAAATGTCAAGATTGATAATAATATTTAACTCTCTCAAAATACTGACAATATCATGAAACCTGGTTCCAAATGGGACAAAACATGGCTCAACTTTGAACTAAAACCAGAAAAAACTGTCCTATTGCATCTATCTGATGTTTAATCGTGTATGAACAGTGAACATACCAGTGACAGTGATGTTGACAGTGTTGCTTTTGTTTCCTCCTGTCGTCTGACACCAGTATTCTCCACAGTCTGATAGATAAACAGGTTTGATGGCACAGACAGAAGGTGCTGTTGTCTCCCAATTACTGACACACATGCGACTTCTCCCTTGAGTCTCCTGAACACCTTCCATTCAGTCGTGCTGTTAGAGCTCTCACAGTTAAAAGAGATGGAGCCGTAGTCAAAGAGCTGCAGTCTGGTTGGAACGATCCAAGCAAAAGCTGCATCAGAGACAGTAAAAAATAAAGATTAAAAATTATAGACTTCAAAAGTGGCTTCAAGTAAACACAGCGCAAAACGTTAATGTAATTCAGTTATTATAAGTAATAAGTTGCTGGACTAAAGTGGGAAATCACACATTTTATCTATTATAAACCATATACACTTTACTGATATACTAAGTAGAAATGTTAAAATAATCCATGAACTGTAACTTACCGTCACCTTCAGCATAATTGTGAACATTTGCAACCAGCATCAACACTTTCAACACTGGGGAGACAAAGGGAAATCTGAATATAAAACATATTTTATATGTCTGGACTCTGACTAGTATTTGTATCAGTTGAATACAAACAAACATCAAAATTTCATGATTTTGACAAAAAATTTTGATTGTTAGGTAAAAACAGAAAGCATTAATAAAAAGACAAATGTGTTCCGCTCATTTAAGTCACATAATAAATGACAAATACCACATAACACTGTACTCACGCAGTCTGACGCAGAGAGTTGTGACCTCCATGTTGTCTTGCTGCTGACTGAACACTACAGCACAGACGTGGTAGTAGATGAAAACCTCCTCTTCCTATGGCTGATTTTGCACTTTGTACGTCACCTTCACCCACAGACAAGCATTAGTCACTATTGTTGGGTATAAAATATTCTAGCCTTTAAAGGTAGGCCAATCAATCCTTACGTCAAGAAGCATTTTAAAGAGAGAGATCTAACATTAGGACCACGCATTTAATCTACAATTGAGCAAAGCAGCAATGTTGTCTGCCAATGGCACAATTCTAGAATAAGAAAAGAGATCTGTTATTTTTCATAATCACCACTTCAGGAATGTTGGTTTTCATAATTGTGGCTAACATGTTCAGACCACAACACACTTTAATTAAAGTTGTTGTTTAATGGAAACTTTACTGTAGATCTTTTAGCAGCAGTCTTAGCGGCTGACAACAAACGCTCAAATATTGGCAGGTTAATAATAGTGTTGGTAGTTCAAGCAAGGCATTAACAAGACAGGTGGATTGTTAGAGAAAACAAGCCCAGTGCGTTTGACTTTTAGGATAAAGACAGAGCAGACGAGTAAGGCAGGGACCAACAAAAAGCTCTCAAGCAAACAGTTCCAGTAAGGAGGAAGCAGAAGCAGAGTGCAAATAGAAAAATAGACAAGGCTGAGTAGTTATATAAGATCATCTCTGTAAAAAAATTAACAATCACTCAATCTTGACTGCAAGCTTTGTGAATCTGCTGAGTCAAAATGTGAGTACAGGACAGTGGAGGCAAGAAACTGCAACAAGGGTCCATTGCAAATCTCCTACATTGTCATGATTCTGCTCCTGACTTCCTGTTCAGAGACTCTTAGTTTGTAACTCAAACACCACGTCCTGCCTGTGAACACTCTTCTCTTGTTTACTTTACACTCTGCTTTCTGGAAATTTCAGCTCTTGTTCTATTTTCTGTAAACACTGTGAGAAGAAAGAGTAGATGGAACAAAGTGGTTTAACTGTTACCCTTTAATAAACCACTAACGCTTTAAAAATAGTCTCCGATAGCAGCTGAAGACAAAAGACAATTTAGTTATCTCATATGACAAAGAGCTAAAAAGTTTCTATTCTGTACTTTCTTCAGATATGACGCTCAACGATGACCACTCAAAAATGTACAAAGATGCAAATATATTTAAATTTTTTATTAATCTTTATACAACATTTAAAAATTACTCTTTTATTTGATACTTTTATTCTTAAAGGACTTAAAGTACAAACTTAGGTTTTGTTTGACCAATGCCTTTATTAAAAACAAAACATAATTCAAACATAATACAAATGAAAGACTGATTTTGAAAATGTTACATGCTGACTGATTTAGAAGTGCAATGTATGGTTGCATCTTGTACATAGCATAGTCTGTAGCAGTGATTTCCTTTATCATTCAGTCAGATGTGTTCACTGTTGGTGACCTGGAAAAATAAAATAGCAATTAAATAGAAGAAAAAAAGAAAATCCTGTTGTTTTGTTGAGAGGGTCGGGTCAGAATTATATTCAGGCTTTTGGTTGTCAAGGTGTGTAAATGGGTACGATTAAGGTAATAAGCTAGAGAATGCATTATATAGAAAGAAAAGTTTGTGTGTCTCTGTGCGTCTATCCCGTATTTCATAGATGAAACGTGACATTCATCAAGTCAAAACTAACCTGTACCTTCTTTGACATTAGTAGTTGGTCACAGTGGTGATATTTAAAGGTTGCAGCAACTCTGCTTGCTGCATATCTTCAGACATGTGAACAGACAGAGCAGATGGAACAAGGTGGTTTAAGTGTTCCACACTCACGCCTTGACTAAACCAGAAATGTATCAGCCGCATCTTTGGTATGCACATCTTATGAGCCTGTCACACAACTGACAGCTATTTTAATCAAGCTAGCTGTGTGCACTACCTGCATGTTGGCTGTAGTTTTACACTACTAGTCTATTCCTTCATTTTTAGGCACATACATTTTACAGAAAACACCAAAGTATTTCTGCAGATAGTAGAGAAATGCATCAAGTAAACACAAATTAAACAGTGTCGCTTTTATTCCTGGCATTTAATAAATTAACTTAAACCCAAATACTGCATACAGTTCTACATTAAACATTTGATGTATGTTCTGCTCTAGTGGCATTTACTGTAAACACTAAGTTGGTCTAATACACAAAATAATACTGAGTTAAAATAACAAAATCAATACTATATATAACATCAAGTACCTGTCTCTTTCTTCTTTGTTGTTACAACAGTGTAGATCACCTTTGTATATTCTTCTACGTTTGTCTCTCGACTACCTGAAAATTTAAAAAAATAAATAAATACAGCCAGTAATAAAAAATGTACCCCAGTAATAATTTGTTTATTTTATTAATAAACAAAAGCAGGGTCCAAAAAAGCTCACAAACTCAAATAAACAAGACAAACGTACTGTAGAAACACCTTGAAGGGGAATACTGTACTATAATATGTAAATTGTGTCACTTGGGTTTTGTCATTGTGTTACCACATTTCACAATAACTACATATATGATATTAAGGTTATGGTAATAAAAACGTGGCCTTTGCTGTGATGGGACACAAACATGTGTCCTGCTTAATAACGGGATATGTTCAGCTGCCTTGACTTCCAAACCCTCACAGTTCACCACACTAGATACAATACTTTGTGCTTTAACTTTCAGTACAGGTACTGAATGTAAGTCATAATGACAGAATCATCGAATATGTAGATCATTCTAAGATGCTAATCTAGATATAGATATTTGTCTATACAAAGATAAGGGAAAGTATGTTTAAAGTAAGTTTTTGTTTTAATCCCAAAGTAAGTGAAACTTCAACAAACTAATTTTATTTTTTATACCTCTGTAGTGAAGATGTCCCAACATCAATCCAGCTGCACACAAAGTGGTGAAGACCACAAACAACTGGGTGGAGAGCTGAATGGAGATGGGTTGGGAAGGAGTAGGTGAAATCTCTGGACTGTTGCCAGGTGTTGTCCCTTGAGGTGCAGGAGAAATATATGCCACTGAAAGATTTTGATTTTTACAGTATTAGAGTTCGTGCATAGTGAATGTCAATCTAAAATTGTATCTTGAGAGGTAAAAACATGCAATCAGAAGTAAATGTGTCAAGGTACTCTAGGACATATGACCAAACTGTATAACTGCTAATGCTAATGCTAGCATTGTCATTAGGGACATACAGATGTGAATATTAATTGTAGAAGTAAACATCACTGGCTAAGAGTAGATGAGCCAGTAAAACATAAAGTCTCAAATTATTTGTAAGGAATTTCATATATGTCATACATTAGAATACTAAAATTTACACAGAACAAAGTGACTTTTTTTTTCTTTCTGGTGATGGACTTTAGAGTTAAATAAAAATATAACATTGTAATAAGTTTTACAAAATTCCTCTGTCTCACCTGTTACAGCCAGCCAGCTCTCCGGTGATTCACCTTGAGGTCCTGAGATGCTGCATTTGTAGAGTCCTTCATCAGACATAGAAATATTGTGAATGGTCATCTCGCCTGTATATTCAGTCTTAATTAAGTTGCCATTTTTAAAGAAATCAGCTGGGAGTTTGGAGGATGTTCCCTGTTTCCTACAAGGTAGAGTCAGAGTTTCTCCCACCATCACAGGCAGAGTAGAGATGTCAAGGATCACATCACCAGCTGAACAGCAATAGGCAAAGAATAAAAAAATACAAATCTTTAAAAAATAACAAATAAAACACAATCATGCAGTAACATTGCAATGAGTAAGCTTGAATGTAATTAAAAAATAACAAATTTAATACCAGTTTAATATTGTTACGCAAAAGTGTCATTTTTGGACTTAGTCATAATTTGTCAGAATACATTTTTAATGAAATTCACACTTTAAATATTCAACTGAAGTTATTAGCTGCATTTTTTTTTTGTCTCTGTAGAGTGTAAAATTTCTTATGTTAATTATCGCTGAACATACCAGTGACACTGACGTTGACAGTCCTGCTTCTCTCTCCTTCTTCATTTTCACAAAAGTATTCTCCACTGTGTGATACAAAGGCAGGTTTAATGTACATTGATCCAGTCGATGTTTCCCACTGAGTAGAATTTGA
Organism: Anabas testudineus; assembly: GCF_900324465.2. Lineage (NCBI taxonomy): Eukaryota > Metazoa > Chordata > Actinopteri > Anabantiformes > Anabantidae > Anabas > Anabas testudineus. Next base: position 10,357,677 of record NC_046627.1, read on the forward strand.
GGGACGCTTTTTTATCACTCTCCATTCAGCTGGACCATGAGAGCCCACACAACTTAAAGAGATGAATTCATATTCAAAGAACTGCAGCCTGTTTGGATTGATATGAAGAGAAGCTCTGCCTGTAATAGAGAAAGCAAAGAAAAAATAAGGAGACCTATTGCCAAATTTCTATATGCACTCTTTATGAAATGTAGATATGTTGTACATCTGAGGTTCTCACATAATTTTCAAAAGGGAACCCATTTCAGATGTCTCAAATGAGAGGTGCATAGAAGCTTATATTTAAATAGTACATAGGTAATATTTACGACCATGCCTATAATGTAAAGAAATCACTTGTTTGTGTATTTACTAGGTATAGTTACTGTACTTACGAACTTTAGGACCATATGAACTGTTCTGACATTGAACACTGAGCAGGAGGCAAACGTTCAACACTGGAAAGACAGTGGAAGATATCAGACAACTATAAACCTGTCTATAATAGAATAAGACATACTGATAATATTGCAGAAATAAACTACTAGTAATGTACCAGTTAACTTTATTCTGTACAGGAAGGTACAGTACAAAGTTCCCATTTCATTCTTGCTTGTGTTTAAAAAAAAATTAAAATTATATAAACATACACATATAGCTGTGTTGTTAAGACTTAGAAACATGATAAACATAAGAATATACATTGTGTTATACTGCCTACTGAAAAGAACCTAATTTTAAAGGAATGTTTGTAATCCTGCACCATTTACTTTATCCAGTGTTATATAAAACTAATTTAATTAATTATATTCACATACCTGATTAAAATGTATAAATACCTTTATTGAGGTAGATGTGAAAGTCAAATGCATTTAATAGACATATACCAGATTTAAGACTGATTTCAATTCAGGCTACAAGTGGAGACAGTACTCACACAATCTGATGCAGAACAATGTGACCTCCATGTTGTTTTGCTGCAGACAGACTGAACATCAGACTGAGCTACAGTAGTTTATGATGTGGGTGAATGACTTCCTGTTCCTGTGCAGAGTAAGAGTACAGATAATGATGAGGATTATTATTATTGATCATAGAAGTAGTATAGTTTAGTTTATTTGCAGTAAGGATGTCTCATATAAACAAAACATCAAGGATAACTGTGTAAGACTTATTTCTTCATAATTTCTTTTATTTCATAAAACACATTATGAACCAGATCAAAGTGCCTAATAAATATACTATATATTATATGTTTATACATTATACTCTATTTTTACAATATTTCTCACTCTGAAGTTTGTAATTAATATTATAAAGATTTTGTTCTATGTGTCTTATTTATCTATGTATTCATTACATAAAGAGTTTTTGTCTATTTTACTAACTGCTCTTAAAGTTATTCTACTCTTAAAAGAAAAATGTTCACTAATAATCACAGACTCAGAGACATAATAACTCAAAACAATTTTAGCACGTCAGTGATAAGTGAACTACTTCCCAAACACCCCTTTATTGCACTTTTTTTCTGATCATTGGAAAAGTGAAAATTCTCCTGATCCACTTGACTTTCATTTACAAAAACCCATTACTATGACTAATTCAAATGTGCTAGTCAAATCAATTCAAATCAAAAAGAAACAAAAAAAAGTCATGTTTTCTCTAGATAATAGATCCCTCTCAAATATCAGCTCTCTGCTGCAGAGTCCTGCAATAGAAGTGGACACACTGTGGATGGTCATCTCTCCTGTAGTGCTGCTCCTTGTGGAGAACCCATTTTTATAGAATCCAGCAGCAAGGGTGGAGGGACTCTCTTTCTTTATACACAAAGTCACATCATTACCCTTCATCACAGGGAGAACAGGGCTCTCCAAAAATAACAAAAGCATCTAAAAATGAAAACATGAGAATTCTTTAGTGTATGGGTTTGTGTGCTCGAATGACTCTCCGTGCTATGTTGGTGATGACTTATCCCATCAATCTCTAGAAAAGGACTCTGGCTATTGGGGCATGGAATTTCATGATGCTGGGGGAGAAAGAGCCCGAACGTGTGCGGGAAGTTGAGTGGTACTGACTCATACTCATGCTCATAGCTTGGGCTCTGGAGCCCAACTCCTCAAGAGAGGTTGGACCCTCTTCTACCCTGGAGTTTGCCCAAGGTGAGAGGCGGAAGGCTAGAGTGGGCTTGCTTATAACCCTTTAGCTCATTAGCCATGTGTTAGAATTTTCCCTGGTGGATGAAGATAGCTTCCTTGGGCCTTCAGGTAGGAGATAGGTCTCTTACTGTTGTTTGTTCCTACGGGTCAAATAACAGTATTCCTGTTTCTTTGGGTTTCTTGGGGTCTCTGGAAGGGGTACTGAATGGTTCTATGACTGGGGTCTCTGTTGTTCTGCTGGGCGATTCTAACGCTCACGTGGGCAATAACAGTGACACTTGGATGGATGTGGTTGGCAGGAACTGTCTCCCCGATCTGAACCCATGAGGTTTTGCTATTGGACTTCTGTGGTAGTCACAATTTGTCCATAATGAACACCATGTTCAAGCATAAGGGTGGCCATCAGTGCATAAGGCACCATGACACCATAAGGTTGGAGGTCGATGATCGACTTTATGATTGTAAGATACAGATTACACCTGTTGATCACTTGTTAGAACTTGTTGATGTCTCCCAGGTAGAAGCACATATTGTAGCAACTGTTTTAATCTTCATCATCAATCTCCATTCAGTCAGTCAGATCTTTGGAGCTGACAGGGAAATTACTGCTGTCAGTTTGGAACAACCTAAGGAAAACCTGCATCTGAGACACAAAGTATGCAATGTAATAAAAGTGTATTATTTATTATTAATAAATATAGTTTGAAAAATATTTTTTTGCAAAATAAAAACAATGAATTCTCCTTGAGGTGATGTATGAATATGACTTTTAGAAATGTTAGAAATTTAATTACTTTTGTAATTACTTTTGTAATTTATTTGTAAGGAACTTTTACTATAATAAACAAATCTATTGTGGTGTCAAACTCATAGCAACTGTTTCTTAAGGTGCTGTCATTACATTGTGATCATCACCTAGAAAGATTCTAATGATCATTCTCTTTATTTTTTATCACCAACTCACATGAGTATAAATTAAAAGTAAAATATAAATTAAAAGAACATACACTTTCAACAGGCTCAACTTATAACCTGCATATGTAGGGTATAATCTAAAAACAAGATCTAAGATTCACCTTTTTTAAAATAAGCCACATGTCTGTTGAGTATGTGGTTTAATGTTTTCCATTTAGGTCAACAGCCAAGGTAAAAATAAGCATTCAGCTAAAGTTCAGAAAGTCAACTACTTTACTAATGCAACCTGCTGCAGTTTTGTTACAAAAAAATAAAAATACAGTTATTATTATTTATTTGTTTGTTTTTGCTCTTTCCAGTCTATTGAAGAATTGCATGGCTTGGGTTACAGTGAGTGAAAGAGACAAGTTCATTCAAAACCAAACAACAACAAGACAACAGGACCTATGGGCTTAACACGTGGTTATCACTATGCTAACCATTGCAACACTTTCCTTTCATTTATTTTTGTTTAATTCTAGTTTCCCGCAGTGAAGTAGTCCCCCCAGCAGCAGAAGCAGAGCCACCATTACTATGGTGAAAACAGTCCTCAGGATGAGATAAGTATGACAGGAGTGGTCTGAGGGGACATCAGTCGTTGTGTGAACTGCTGCAAAGACAGTGGAACAACATGAAACAGTCAAATTGTTTGTTATTGCACAAAAAAAAACGATAATGTCAATTCTTTAAATCAAAGATCAGATTTACTGACACACCTAAGGTCGTCATTTTTCACCAAATATTGACATACATTTGCTAAAATCATTGCACAGTGTTAAACTCTTTTTAATACTTTAGTTGAATGTACTGGTGTGAATCACCAGTCATCAACTGCATTAGCATAAAGAGAATTTCCTGCTGAGCACTGAGTTCTTTAGTATCACGCCACTTCTGACACTCAGCCAGCTCTCTGGTGATTCTCCAAAGTCATGGATGCTGCACTTGTAAAAGCCTTCATTATATTTAAAAACTCTTTTGATGGTCATCTTTCCAAAGGAGCCAGTGCCGATGAGGAGGCCGTCTTTATAGAAATCTGCTTCTGCAGTGAAGAGTCACAGCTTCTCCCTCCAGCACCTGGGTGACAGGACTCTCCAGGATCACAGAACCATCTAATATTGAATTATAGTATGTAAAACTTTCAAAGTCAAAATACTTGGAATAAAAATGTCCAGACTGTGAAACCTGCCCTATAAAAATTGATGTTAGGAGAAAATTCAAAAATTCCAACTAGGACAAATCAGAATAAAAATAATTTTGAATCACTTTTTGAATTTAAGTCACATTTTGAAATTTCTTATTTACATTACTGGTTTCTGCCTTGCTTTAATAAATAATGTATGCTTTTAATATATTTTTTATTTGCATCAAAAATATGTTTTTTTTTGTATTAAGATAGTTAGTAATCATAATGTAAATGTTTTATAATAACTTTGTAATTAAATTAATTTATGTAAACTCTTACGCTTAACTGTGTATGAACAATAATCATAGCAATGACAGTGATGTGGACAGTGTTGCTTTTCTTTCCTCCTGTCGTCTCACACCAGTATTCTCCGCTGTCGGATGAATAAACAGGTTTAATGTCACAGGGAGAAGGTGCTGTTGTCTCCCAACTGACGCACATGCCGACTTCTCCCTTGAGTCTCCTGAACACCTTCCATTCAGTCGTGGTGTTTGAACTCTCACAGCTAAAAGAGATGGAGCCGTAGTCAAAGAGCTGCAGTCTGGTTGGAATGATCCAAGCAAAAGCTGCATCTGACGCAAAAGAGAAGAGCAACATGTAAATCACAAGTTGTTATAGATTAGCTGCTGAACTTTAATGTAATTCCATAATTCTAATTAAAGGAAATGATCTATTTAATAATCTAACTTACCGTCATCTTCAGCATAACTGTGGTGAACATTCACAACCAGCATCAACACATTCAACACTGGGAGGACAGAGACATACATTTGTATAAGCCAAACGAAAATCAACATAAGTTATCAATTTAAAAATCTGAGCAATACATAAAAACAGAAAACCTAAATAAAAAGAGTGACCGTGTTTAACTTGTCACAAAAGAAATAATAAATGGCATATGAGACAATACTTATACAGTTTCATACAGAGAGCTATGACCTCCATGTTGTCTTTTTACTGACTGACTGAAAAGTACAACATAGATACAGTCATAGATGAAAACCTCTTCTTCCTATGGCTGAGTTCGCACTGTGTACTGTACATCATCACATCAAGCATTAGTCTCTATGGGTGGGAACAAAACATTTCCTGCTTTTAAAGATTAGCCAGTGAATCCTTTCTTCAAAAAGCACGTAAGAAAGAGTGAGCTATCAGTAGCAACAATGCTGTGTTTTCCTTTTAAGTCTGCCAATGTCACATTGCTAGACTAGAAATAAAATTATTTTACATTCACTTCCCCCTTCAGAAATGTTTCCATAATTGAGGATATTTTGGGAACTAATGCAGTGGTTCACACTACAACACACCTAAATTAAAAGGTTGCTTAATGGAAACATTACTATAAATAAGATAAAATAAGATAGATCTCTCAACACCAAACATCTTACCTGTAGACAATATGACAAACTCTTAAATGTTGGCAGGTTAATATCAGTATTGGTGGTTCAAACAAAGCATTAACAGCAGACCTGAGGATTGAATTAGGCAGGGATACACATAAAAGCATATAAATAATTTGTGACTTTTGGTGACTTTGCGAGGAGGAGCATGTTTTCATGTTTTTTATTATGTGTGGCAATAACTAGCCTGCTATTAGCTACTAGCTATTAACACTGCAAAACACAGGCCTGATTCCGAGAATCTACCTTGAAATCACCCAGGAAATGAGAAGGAGAGCAAGTGTCTGAGACAATGTCTTTCCAATAGAGAGGCGAGTCATCTGTGCTGATCATGGATCAGAACTGTACATGGATGAAATAATTTAGTCCTGACTGAGAATATCAGATTTCTCAGCCTTCATCACTCTCATCAAACCCAAATGACCTGGTTAACCTGATCAGCCTGAGTTCTCCATTAATGAAAACAGTTAATTTGGTGCTGTTCTTACTTCTCATGTTCTTACGAACTTAGTTTTTTACTGTATCTTACATCCTTAATTGTATATTGTTATTTTTGCTGCTCTATTCAGTATTTTTGTACTGTATTCTTGATCTCTTCTGTTCTTTTTACCGTTTTACTGTCAGTTTTACTCTGCTGCTGTGAAACTTGAATTTCCCCTTTGGTGGATCATTAAAGTCTTATCTTGTGGTCTTTGGTTTACTGTTTCATTAATATACAGTTATAGTTCATGTTGCAGATGTGTGTCTGCTTCAGGTCAAGCTGATGTTATATGTTAATATTAGTAGTGTTGACCACACGCAGTGTATTTTTGGGCTGCAGCAGCTCTGTTCCTCTGAACAGCACCTTCAGACATGTGAACAGGCAGATCAGTGGTTTAACTGTTGCACCATGATAATAACCCGCTAAACACAGTGATGCTGTGAAGTTAAAGGCCTTATAAACCACGTCATAAGTAAGGTCATTCCATTTTAATATGACTTTAACAGTGAATGTCAAACTTTTAACTATTAATAACAAACTATAATATAATAGAAAATTGTTATCCTTTACTTTGCCCTGCAATGGGAAATACTCACAAATACATAAAATCTACAAAATAAGATTTTATTTTCTTAAAACAACTGCTCATTTGACTCTTGGTTCAAAAAGCAAGACAAGTTATGAGTGATTAAAATACTGCTTTAACTGAATGTGAATTATTGATAAGAATCAATCCACATCACCAGACCTCTATTTATCACACTACAGGCATCAACAAAGAGACACAAGTACAAAGAACCTGATGAATCAGATATGAGTCATGTTTAGTTGTAGCCACTGTAAATTGTATTTATTGCTTTGAATTAGAAAGCATCTAATTACAAATTATCTTTCATTTATTGTTTTCTCATTTTGTATTTTACATAATTCAATTTCAATTTACAATTTAATGTATTAGCCTTTACTAAGACTTTACATTACTAAAACGTCTATATTATTTTGGTAACCTAAAGTATTTTTTATTATAATACTTTTTTGACTAATACATTTAGGAATTTAACAATAGGTGTATTTTTGTTTCATTAGATTTTCAGTATCTACAACTTTTTTGAAAATTTGATCATGATTTAGATCAAATTTATGGAAACAAAAAGATACAATTCTAAAGGGTTCACAAACGTGCAAGCATCACAGTATTTATCTGAGCACAGCACATGGTATGTACCAAGAGACTTTTCTCCAGCAAGAATTTCTTCTCCAGAACCTGCAATATGAACAAAGATACTGTATTATTCCAAAAGGGAGGTCTTTTTATTCATAGCAACCTAGAGGACAAATAGAGATATAGTTGTGAAATAAATAAAAAACTTACAGTATGCAATGCGAACATCTGACATGTTGATGAATGAAGCCATTACTTAAATTGACATAGATTTTTGTTAAGTCATTCATTGTGTATTTATAATTACTTGCTATTTATGAATTATTGTGCAGAAAACAGCCAACTTAAAGATTATGTCTTACAGGTAGCCCTAGTTAAAAAAAAATCATAATTAGTAAAATGCATGTAAATTAAATAATCTGAATTAAACTATTCTAGACATTAAAACTTAAGTTGTTGGTATATGATCCACTGTCTGGACAGATAACACAAAACAACAATAATGAACAACAATAAGTACCTCTTTTACTTCCAGTGTCTGACAACAGCATATGTTGACTTGTTTGGATCTGATACATGTGCCTCAGAAACTGAGAAGTAGAAGAAAACTGTTAAAGTAAAAACTACTTTTTATACTAAACCATGTACATTTCACATTTCAAATAAGCAAATGTTAGATGTTGATAAGGGTCTATGGATAAAGGTTTCAAAATGAGATATTGGCTCCTTCTTTAAAATGCCTCTCCACTTACGCTTCTCTTATATACAGACACTGAGGTGAAACCACTCTGCCTCTGACTATTTGTAGAGGTGGCCTATTAAGACCATGTCAGCATGATGATCAAGTAAAACTCACTAAAGTAAAAAAAAGTATACAGAGTAGCCTTTATTTTAAATCTGCTGCTGTTCTGTTTTTATAAGCAGCAACATTTGTGTGAATACGTCCCAGATAGAAAAAAATGTGGTTTCTTTGTTCCACTCAAGTAACCACACAAACTTACAACTCACACACACTGAACTTTATTTATTTTTACTTGTCTTTTTATAAATGATCAAACTTGTCAGTAATGGTGAGTGGAAATACCTCTCATCTTCCCCTTTGTTGTGACAGTAGCATACATCACGTTGTTCGGATCATCTACATTTTCTTCTCCACAACCTGAAATATGAACAAAGACACTGTATTATTCAGACATAAATACTAAGAAATTGACAAGAAAATAACTTGTTAACAGTAGATAGGCAGGTGTCGGCTGGTTAGTGTAGTGCCGAGATTACCGCATCCCATGTGGGAGACTGGGGTTCAATCCCAGCTGTGGCCTACCTCCAGTAGGGGTCCTTAGGCAAGACCTCCTTACACTTGCCTTGTCTACCCTTGTACCCTACTTGTAAGTCGCTTTGGATAAAAGCGTCTGCTAAATGTAAATATGTCAAGATAAGACACATTTATAACATAGTCCCAATTTCAATTGTGTTTGTTTACAAAATATATAATTGCCATAATACTTTCTAATAACCACTGAAGGAATTTAAAACAAAGTAAAAACATATCATACAGTTTGTAGTCTGTACATATGTTGCATAGTTAGAAAGTTATGTTGATGAAGTACCTGTTTTCTTCTTTTGCTTCTTGACATATACAGCTGTTTGTGGAACAGCCACACCAACCTGATCATAGGCTGAAACATATAAAGATAAGAATATAACAAATACAAATCATAATCAAACACTAAAGTGTATGTGCGACTTTTTAATACTCACTTGGACCTGACTCCGGTGTCGGGGGCTCATACGAAAAGCATGGAACTATGTGGAGATTAAAAAAAAGACAATTTGAGGATACACATCCAACTTTTTGATATGAGACAACATTGAGAACTGCACTATTATGCTACAAATCATTACTCACACATAGAAACCCTTGATTTGTTTAATTATTATCTGTTTTAATTAAATCTTTGCATTTGAAGACTGAGGTTATGGGAAATAATACGTATATATGACTCTAAGGCATCTACTCTAAAGTATGAATGGTTTTGGTATAGTTAATGTTACATGGCTAAACAGCGGCACAATCTGCAGGGTTTACAAACCACAGACCCAAGTGGGTCCCTTGTCAGATTAGGTTTAGGGAAGGAAAGCACTTTAGTTAGGGTAAAAGAAAGGTTTAGGTTAAAGACATTTTATGGGAAGTAAAATTTTTCTTTCTTAAGCCGACCAAGTGTATTAAGTTCCTGAACCAAACCATTAAAACATTAATAATGCTGTAGTCAAAAAACTGAAAATTTTACTGCAAGATTAGATATTGAAACATAAAAAGTAACTGTGCTCTGTAGATGGGGTAGTTTACTTTTCTGTACTTTTTACATTAACAGTGAACACATACATTATATTTTCAGAAATGTTTCTATTTAAAAGTGTGTTTGTTGACACTTGTGCCATTATGTCAGATAATGATGCTACCAGTGTTTCAGTATGATATTAAAACATGGAATAGATGAAAGTGATGATAGCAGCATTATTCTCTAAAGGTTTTGCATTTCTTCAGAGGATTAGATCAGATCTTTATTGCTGTGTCCATCATTGCATCTGAATAATGGAAAAAAAGATTATTTCAGATAATAATTTTGAAATTAAAAGAAATATTCAACCTTAGAGTCTATGTAAATTATTAATTCATTCACATTGATTCAAAAATGTATTTGGATTGAAAAATGATTAAATAATTTCATTATAAATTGTTATATAGAATTAATTTAAGTTTATTAATGTAAACGTTTAACAGTCCTAATAGAAATGTTTTTTCTGTACCTCTATGTTTGTAACGCTGAAGTAGTCCCACGGCCAACAGCAGCACAACCATAAACAAAACGGTGAAGACAACTGATAACACAGTGGAGAGCTGAACGGATCCAGGGTGGAGAGGATTTGGAGAAGTCTCTTGGCCATTTTGAGTTGTTGTCCCTTGAGGTGAAGGATTACGATATGCTGTTAAAAAATGTACACAGAACACAAACAGTAAGTATAGTAAGTAAGTAGTTATAGAATAATGAGTGAGGAACTAACGAGGGATGACCTAATAATTAATTAATCTATAATCATTTAAGTTAATGACCTGCAATAGTAGCATTTGAATGTATAGAAGAGAGGAGCTCAATGTATCAGTGGAACAAAACAATACAACAACAGTAGTACAAATATTCTAACGTATGAGATTTCATAATATTACAGCAAGACTTTGGAGTTTATTTTAATTTTGATCTTTATTATTATTATAACATTTATTTAATACTGTATTTTATTATATTATACTTTTTTTCCTGTATCAAAGTTAAGGCAATAATTACACTGCGACCATTAGAAGATACTCCAATTCCATTTAGTCATCTAGCTAGTTAATTTAAATTAACTTACAAGGAAGGTGCACAACCATACACCATTAGACACAGATTGGGGTTTAGTGTTTCACCCTGAAACACTTCGACGTGAGAACAAGAGGATTTACTTTAATTTAGTATTTTCTTCCTCTCTCATGCCTCACCTGTAACAGCCAGCCAGCTCTCCGGTGATTCGGCCTGAGATCCCGAGATGCTGCATCTGTAGAATCCTTCATCAGACATAGAAATATTGTGAATGGTCACCTCTCCTGTATATTCAGTTTTAATTAAGTTGCCACTTTTATAGAAATCAGCTGGGAGTTTGAAGGATGTTCTCAGTTTCCTACAAGTTAGAGTCACAGTTTCTCCCTCCATCACAGGCAGAGCAGGACTCTCCATGATCACATCACCAGCTGAACAAACCAAAACAAAAAAAAAATTAACCTTTGTGGTTCAATGTTAAATATGACATAAAATTACTACATTTGCACTTGGTCTTAATATTTAACTATAGATTATTAATTAAAACTAAACTTGAGTTAATTATCGCTGATCATACTAGTGACAGTGATGTTGACAGTGTTGCTTCTCTCTCCTTCTTCATTTTCACAAAAGTATTCTCCACTGTGTGATACAAAGGCAGGTTTAATGTACATCAATCCTGTCGATGTTTCCCACTGAGGGGAATTTGAGGGAAGCTTTTTCATCACTCTCCATTCAGTTGGTCCATGAGAGCCAACACAACTTAATGAGATGGATTCATATTCAAAGAACTGCAGCCTGTATGGACTGATATGAAGAGAAGCTCTGCCTGTGACAAAAAAAAAATGTTCAAGAGACCTGTTAGAGTTCCAAACTTGATTATTACTCTGAAAAAAGCACTGTTCACCAGTGCTTTATCTGGTGTTCACTTATGCTCTTAGTCTGAAAGTTAAACTTCCTTGCAATTTGTTTCAAAGTCTAATATAAAAATTTAAAGCTGAGTAGAAAACATTTTAATGAATATAACATTGAATGAATCTCAACCTACCAGCTTCCTGCACATGGAACCGGTTCTGACCTTGAGCAGTGAGCAGCAAGAACAAATTCAACACTATAGAGACAACAGAACATTATGGCAGATATAAATATCTTTATACGTAGAATTACACTGCTGATATACACAAACCATAGATGACATTTAGACATTCTGCTTCGTTTTTAAAAGGCTAATACAGTGTTTTATAGTAGTTAATAATCACATTATCACCATTAACACAATTCAGTCAATTTGAATTTTTCAGAATGTAATGTTTATTTCTAGTTTTAGGTTTTAAACAGGCAAGTGATGTGTATTGATAATACACACTATGACTAAGTACAAATTACAATTGCAAAGCACAATATGTGTGTTTGAAATTAATTATATATTTACCATAGTGTATATACAGTACTGTACCATATATGAACACACTTACACACTGTGTAGGGAGGAAACCAAGTAGACATGAGGAAATCTTTTAAGCTTTACTGCTTAATGAAATGACCTAATTATATATTTAGTCCATTTAACATGAATCTTAAGAAACCTAAATTAAATAAATGCACATATTCAGATTTGACTTTAAATTCACAGAAATAGGAACCAGTACTTACACAGTCTGATGTAGAACACTGTGACCTCCATGCTGTCTGGCTGCTGACTGAGCATCAGACTGGGTAAAAGACTGGGTAAAAGTATAATATGGTGTGTGTGAAGGACTTCCTTTTCCTGTGTCTTGAATGACAGAGAATGCAATCTAATAACAAGTGAAGAGAAAAAATGTACAAAAATGTACAAAAATGTACAAGTATTCTACTTTTAACTTAAACTATATCCTCACATCTCAACAGTGGTTCACACTTGCACAACAAGTAAATTCTGTCATGTTTCAGACTCTCTGCATGAGTGGTGGTGGAGAAAAATCTTAGCAGACCATAGGGCAACTTTTGTACATGGAACATATATACATACATGTATACATTCCTATATATGGAACTGAAATATAGTGCTTATTTTTCAAACAGTATGCATGGGATGATCATCCATTATCACTAAATAAAGACTTCTTTCTAAGATTTATTAATGTATCAAAACTGAAATCACTCAAATTTAAACAGAAATGGTTAAAGAATCCTTTAATTTGCATTTCTTCTATTAAAATCTCTGGTAGAGGATGATGATAATATAAAATACATATTTATAGGAGCAGTGAATCTTCCATTTGTTGATCTTTAAGTTTATCTTGTCTTCCACAATTAACTTTAATCTTTGTCTTGTTCAGTGTTTAAGATTTTCTCAGCAATAAAGGAGATTTTGATTAAAAATTTGTCTCAGTTGCAGAAACCAGAAATCAGTGGGTATATTTTATGATGCTGGCAAAATATGTTTCACCAACTAACTTCGTGTCCTCAAAGATTGTCCCGTTGGTCTTCCTCTAGACCTTCTGCCTGGCAGCTCCAACCTCAGCATCCATTTACCAATGTGTTCACAATCTCTCTCTCTCTCTGACTTTATCTCTAAACATCTGACATGGTCTGTCCCTCTGATGGACTCATTCTTGATCCTTACCACCCTCGTCACTCCCAAAGAGAACCTAAACATCTTTAGCTCTGCTATCTCTGGCTCTACCTCCTGTCTTTTCTTCATTGCCACCGTCTCTAAGCCGTACAGCATAGCTGGTCTCACCATTGTCTTGAACACCCTTTCTTTCATTCTCATCTGACGCTCTTCTCCACCCATTCCATATATATATATATATATATATATATATATATATATATATATATATATATATATATATATATATATATATATATATATATATATATATATATATATATATATTGATTGATTGATTGATTCATACAAATGTACACATACACACCAGCTGCATATACAGAAGATACACTCTACTCAGAAAACTAAACCTTAACCAGATGTGTGTGTGTGTGTGTGTTTGTGTGTGTGTTCATGAGGGCTATTGCTCTATTGTAAAAACTGTCTCTGAGTCTGTTTGTCCGTGACCTTAGCACCCTGAGTCATTTTCCAGAGGGCAACCATTCTCCCTGCCGTGTCCTGCAGTTCATTGCAACTAAGCCTGACAAGTTTGGGATCAAGTTTTGGGTGGCTTGCGACTTGAAATCCAAGTACATTTGCAATGTCCCATATCTTGGCAAAGACCCTAGTTGTCCCATTGGCGAGAGATGTGTGTTGATCTCTCCCCAAGATGGCAAAGTGAAACATAAGTTTGGTTGACGTGGCTCAGCATGGCCCCACCTGTGGTGCACCTTGTTTACATAACACAAGTATCATTCACACCTGGTTTAGGATATTAGCTAAAAGCCTTCCAGCCTTTTGGCTGGCCGGTGGGTTTTATAGGTAGAAAAGCCAAATGGCTGCTCTGTGAGACTTCTAGTGTTAAAAACCCGGTGTCCTGGGTGTGTGCAGTCTTTCATGATGTTGTGTGCCCTCCTAAGACAGCGGGTGCTGTAGCGGTCCTTCAGTGAGGGAAGAGGGTAGCCAATGATCTTTTGGGCAGTGTTTATGACCCTTTGTAGCACCTTCTTGTGTGTCATGATGCAGCTTGAAAACCACACAGAGATGCAATATGTTAACTCTCAACGGAGCAACGGTAGAAGGCAGCCAGCAGCTCTCTCTTCAGGTTGACCCTCCTTGAGGATCCTCAGGAAGTGAAGACGCTGTTGGGCCTTTTTCATTACCTCTGCGGTGTTTGAGCTCCATTGGAGGTCTTCATCTATGTGCCACCAAGGTACTTGAAGCTTGGCACCCTCTTCACACAGTCTCCATTAATAAGGATGGACTGCAGATCAGACTTCTTCCTCCTGAAGTCCATGATCACTTCTTTGGTTTTTGTGGTGTTTAGGACCAAATTGTTGTCTGCACACCACCCCACCAGCCACTGGATCTCATCCCTGTATTTTGTCTCATCACCACCCGAGATAATCCTCACCACAGTGTCATCGGCAAACTTATTAACGATGTTGTCAGGGTGTGTGCTGACACACTCATACGTGTACAGGGTGTAGAGCAGAGGACTCAGCACACAGCCTTGTGGGGAACCGGTGTTTAGTCTCAGGGCTGTGGAGAGATGAGGACCCACTCTGACTCTCTGTACTCTGTTAGAGAGAAAAAGTCTCTGATCCAACAGCAGGTGGAGGGAGGAACAGGAACAGGACAGTCTGTCCGGTAGAATTGTGTTAAATGCAGAGCTAAAGTCGACAAAGAGCAGCCTAGCATAACACCCTTGTGTTTAGCTCTGTAGACAAACTGCAGTGGGTCGAGTATGGGTGGGAGGTAGGACATAATGTGACATAGGACCAAAATACTTCATTATGACAGGTGTCAGAGCTACTGGTCGGTAGATATTGAGGCTGCTGATGGAGGTCTTCAGCAGGACCTGGAACTCATTAGTCATCCAGGGTTTCCGATTGGAGTACACCCGGAGACGTTTGACCACAGTGACGCTGTCAACGCAAGAGTTGATGAAAGAAAGCTTGGCTGTAGTATGCTCCTCTAGGTCCTGGTGTGTGAACACATTCCAGTGTGTCCTCAAAGCAGTCCTGCAGCTGTTGTGAAGCACCCCTTGTTGCACATTTAATGTGCTGATCAAATTTGGGGAACGCTGACCTTAAATGTGGCGGCTGGTTAGTGTAGTGGTAACATCACCTCCTCCCATGTGGGAGACTGGGGTTCAAATCCCAGCTGTGGCCTTCCCTCCAGTAGGGGTCCTTAGGCAAGACCTCCTCACACTGCCCTGCCTACCATTGTACCTTGTACTGATTTGTAAGTCGCTTTGGATAAAAGGGTCTGCTAAATGACTAAATGTAAATGTAAATCAGCATAGTGAGAGCTCTGCTGGGTGCTTATTGCATTGTGCACCACATTCATAGCTACATAAGCATCAACTCAGATGTATATAACCATTACCATGACTGCATTTAACAATCAAATATTCCACTAAGCTGAGAAGATCCTGACAACTGTATCTATACTGTGCCCAGCATCCGATGACACCAAACCAAACGTACACACAAAGTAAATACAGTAGATAAAGCACCATGAGTGAGGAGCAGTGAGCCGCAGCGTCTGTGCGTTTTGCCATCTTGTCATCAAAAACACAGAGCTACCAAGCCCCTCTACTGTGGAACCAGCTCCCAGTTCAGGTTCTGGAGGCAGACACCCTCTCCACATTTAAGACTAGACTTAAAACTTTCCTTTTTTATAAAGCTTATAGTTAGAGATGGATCAGGTGACTATGAACCATCTCTTAGTTATGCTGATATAGCTTAGTCTGCTGGCGGACCTCTACTGACAAACTGAGCTCCTCTCCTCTCTCCTTTCTCCACTATCAATGCAAATGCCACCATTGCATGTCATTAACTTTGTGTCTTCTCTCTCCTGTAGTTGTGTTTCCTCCTCTCTGTCTCCCTCTCTCTGTACTTTTCTGCTGGTATCCTTGGCCTTGGTGCTGTTATCTACAGAATCCAGTTACTGGCCCTACCAGCCCAGCCAGTGTATTTGCTGCTTGTTTTTTTGTTGCCTGCTGTTCTTTTCTCTTTCCTCTTTCCACTCACCCCAACTGGTTGAGGCAGATGGCTGCCCACCCTGAGCTTGGTTCTGCTGGAGGTTTTTCCTCTTCACTGTAACCTAGTGCTGCTCAACCTACCTCAAGGGTATCTAAAAATTATCGGTATTGTTATATTTTGTAAGGTCTTAAACCTTAAACACTGTAATGTGTCTTGAGATAACTTCTGTTGTCTTCAGGTGCTATATAAATAAAATTGAATTGAATATATGTAATTATGTTAATGTATTAATTCACCTTTACATATCTGTCACATGTTTCTGCTTCAGGTCAAACTTGAAATTATAACCTTAGAGTCTGACCACAGAGAGTCAGTTAAAATGCTGCAGCAGCTGTTTCTGTAAACAGTGTGAGAAGAAAGTGCAGATGGAACAAAGTGGTTTAACTGTTATGCTTTAATAAACCACTAACATTTTAAAAATAGTCTCTGATAGCAGCTGAAGACAAAAACAATCTTGTATTGTCATATGACAAAGAGCTTAATTGTTTTTACTCTGTACTTTCTTTAGATATGACGCTCAAAAATGTACAAAGATGCAAATGTATTTCAATTTTTTATTAATCTTGATACAACATTTAAAAATTACTCCATAGTTGGATACTTTTATTCTTAAAGGACTTGAAGTACAAACTTTTTTTTTTTTGTTTGACCAATGACTGTATTGAAAACTAAACTGAATTAAAACATAATACAAATAAAAGGCTGAATTTCAAAATTGTACATGCTGACTAATTTAGAAGTGCAATGTATGGTTGCATCTTGTACATAGTCTGTAACAGTGATTTCCTTCGTCATTCAGTCAGATGTGTTCAGTGTTGGTGACCTGGAAAAAACAAAACAGTAGCAATTACAAAAAAAAAAAAAGTTGTTTTGTTAAGATGGTGGGGTTAGAATGACATTCAGGCTTTTGGTTTTTCAAGGTATGTAAATGGTTACAATTAGGGTAATAAGCTAGAGAATGCATTAAGTCAATGAGTTTTCTTCACAAATATGCAAATAATGGGGATTCTGTCTGTCTGGTATTTCATAGATGAAACGTGACATTCATCAAGTCAAAACTAACCTGTACTTTCTTTGACATTAGTAGTTGGCCACAGTGGTGATATTTAAAGGTTGCAGCAACTCTATATTGGTAAACAAGTCTTCAGACATGTGAACAGACAGAGCAGGTGGAACAAGGTGGTTTAAGTGTTCCACACTCACGCCTTGACTAAACCCAAAGCGTATCAACCATGTCTTTGATATGCACATCTTATGAGCATGTTGATGATACCTATTTTAAGCAATCTAGCTGTGTACACTGCCCACATGTTGGCTCTATTTTTATAGCTCTAACAGTCTAGCTTCTAGTGATCCTCCTATGCCTATACTCCTATCCTTAATGATAATTGGTATTTAATAAATTTACTTCAGCATTGACCAAATTAAAAGAAATATACCAGTATGGAAAATTTGATGTATTCTGCTCCACTGTTATTTAACTCACTAACTTATTATATTACACTGTTGTTACAACAGTATAGATCACCTTCGTATATTCTGCTAATTTTCCATCTTGACTACCTGATAGAGAAAAAAGAAAAATTCTAATTTGGTCTAAATTATTAAAATATGTATGGCTATATTAGGAGTTATGTCAAATAATATGTGGACAAAATAGGTGTCTTCACTAAAGTATACAGGGTTATGGTATAGTTAAAGTTACACAGTTAAATAAAGTTAGGACAACATCATAAGTATAGTTAAAACAAAGGGTCTGTGATGGGATGCAAACTTTCAAACCTGTGTACTAAAAATTAATCCTTGCACAACTGATCTCTGAACAGAATCATATTAGCATATTTTTTGAAAGAATAAAGCATCTTTCAGTGGTTCCTGAGAATTAGGTAAAATGTGCAGGAGTGACAAAAAGCAGAATTTACTGAGTCAGATTCGGTTTAGGCAAATAGAGCACTTTGGTTAAGGTTAGAGAAAGGTTTGGTTTATAAAGTCATTGTATGTAAAGTGACATAAAATGTTACTTTTGTTTTTATTAGCTGACTTTATTAGCTATCTAGACCTAAGCCAAGTGTCGTAAGTTCTGGAACCCAACAAAAAAAAACTGAGAGCTGTACCGCAAGATTAGATATTTAGACAAAAAATGTTAAAATACTGTTTGTAATATATTTCCTGTACCTCTATGTTTCCAACGACGAAGTAGTCCAACCACCAACAGCAGCACAGACACAGACAAAATGGTGAAGACAACTGAGCGGAACACAGTGGAGATCTGAACGGATCCACGGAGGAGGGGATTTGGAAAAGTCTCTTGGCCGTTTTGAGTCGTTATCCCTTGATGTGTAGAGTTAATATATGTTGTTAAAAATGTACACAGTACGCAAAACCTTCTAGTTATAAAATAATGACTAATAAGTGATTGTTTAATCAATTAAAAACTATTTAAAAAATATTTAATATTTAAGATATAATCAACCATTATAATCCCTGCATTTTATTTGACAATATTGCAGAAAAACTACAATGAGATTGCTTTAATTAAGATATTTTGTGGTAGTGTAGGTGTTATTATTATTATTATTATTATTATTATTATTATTATTATTATTATTATTATTATTATATAATTATTATTATTCCCTCCATCAGTTTTTTTCAAATTCTAGAAGACAATACATGTATATTTAGTCATCTAGCAGACACATTTATCTAAATTGAGTTACAGATGGAGTGTATAAACAAACATCTTTACAAACAGCTGGGGGTTTAGTGTCTCGTCCTAGAAAATTACTATGATTTACTATAATTTAGTTTTTTATTCTTCTCACATGCCTCACCTGTAACATCCAGCCATCTCTCTGGTGATTCACCTTGAAATCCTAACATGCTACATTTGTAGAATCCTTCATCAGACATAGAAATATTGTGAATTGTCACTTCGCCTGTATATCCAGTATTAATAAAGTTGCCATTTCTATAAAAATCAGCTGGGAGTTTGGAGGATGTTCCCCGTTTCTTACAATGTAGAGTCCCTATTTGTCCAATCATCACAGGTTGAGCAGGACTCTCCAAGATCACATCATCAGCTAAACAACAAAAGCCAAAAATAAGTAAATAGATAAACAAATTAAACCAATTCAAAATCATGTAGTGATATTGTGATCAGTAAGCATGAATTTAATTTAAAAATAACCACTAGGGTCTAGTGTAATACTACATTAGCACTTGTCATAATATGCAAGTATAGATTTTTATTTCAAACTATTCTTTCAACATTATATTAGTTAACAGGTGCTGATCATACCAGTGACAGTGATGTTGACAATGTTGCTTCTCTCTCCTTCTTTATTTTCACAAAAGTATTCTCCACTGTGTGATACAAGGGTAGGTTTTATGTCTATCAATCCTGTCGATGTTTCCCACCGAGGAGAATTTGAAGAAAGGTTTTTCATCACTCTCCATTCAGTTGGTCCATAAGAGCCAATACAACTGAATGAGATGGACTCGTAGTCAAAGAACTGCAGCCTGTTTGGATTGATATGAAGAGAAGCTTGGCCTGTGATAGATTTAAGTAAAGAAAATATAAACGAGAGACATATTACTAATCGGATAATAAAATGTAAAGTAAAACTTTATTAAAGTATTAAATGAATCTCAACTTACCTTTATTCTGCTTATTGGAACTGTTCCGACCTTGAGCAGTGAGCAGCAAGAACATATTAAACACTATAGAGACAACAGAACATAGCATCATATCAGATATAAAAAGCTTCACATCTTGTATTACAGTGTATATTGCTACAAACATACTATAGATGACACTAAGGTCAATATCAGACATTCAGGTTAATATGGTGTTTTTAAGATACAGTTCATTTTAAATTATACATATGCTAGAGTGTGTATACAGTGCTTTACCATGTAAGAACACACAGACATGTTTAGAGAGTACAAGAGACATAAGGACTTCTATTAAGCTTTATTGCTTACTGAAAGGAGCTAATCAAATATTAGTATATTTAACACGAATCTTAAGAAACTTAATTATCAAAATGCACATATTTCAGATTTGACTTTAAATTCTGAGAAAAAGGGGAATCAGCACTTACATAGTCTGATGTAGAACACTGTGACCTCCATACTGTGTTGCTGCTGTGTTGAGTATCACACCGAGTAAAAGTAAAATAAGGTGTAAGTCAAGGACTTCCTTTTCCTGGGCAGAGACACCACAACAATTTATAGCAGTATAGTATAGCTACTATTGCTAAATTACCAGTTGCCGTGTGGGAATATATTTATGATTTAGCTAGTCATGAATGACAGAGAATTAATTTAACAACATTTTTTTATAATATTCATTTTAAGCAGCAGAGAGTCATAATTGTGGTGAATGAGAGTTTATATAGTGTCCTTAACAACCTGGTGCAGCAGGTGAGTGGGCAGAGCCAGAGGAACATGGAGGGAAAAGGGTTTAAAGGAACTGGGAGGAGCTGAGTAAAGAGTGAGTGACAGAGAAAAAGGTTGAGACAGGTGTGTGTGAAAATTAACAAGGTACTGATGTAGAGAAACTTTACTTGTGTGTCTTATTTTAGGTGAAGTAAAACTCCTACTGATGCAGAATATTCTGGTGAAAGGTACAAAGTCGATGTCTGAATGCTCAACTGGAAGTAAACCTGTCACCTTTGGTCTTCAGTTAATTAAATTAGTTACTGTTATTACAATTGCAAAATAAGTAGATCATGAAAGAAAAACTGGGGGAAAAAAAACAGTAGATAATTATGACTTGTATCTTCCTTTTTTCAATTAGCTTCTTTAGTGATGAAACCAAACACATATGATCAGATTTTATTTATTATTATCCGTTTCTAGTAGTGGAGAAACTCAAGCGTTTTAAATCAAGATGAAGAAGTTGTAGTTAAAATGGCGACATCTGCCGGTCACATCTCTGTATTACATTTACATAGGTGAAACAAAGCTTTGACCGTGTTGACAGTGCTAGTCCAAAGAAAAGTGAACTATGATGCTGTTAGTAAAAATCTATCCAATAAAGGCTTCATCATCAAATTAGATCATTTTAACAAATTAGATCATCTACTCTGAAAAAGCAGAACAAGAAATGCATGCAATTTCAAAACCACTGAAAAATCTGCTTCATATCACTGTTACATAATGAAGCTTCAATTGAAATGGTCACATGATTTTGTGTTTGATTTTATGTGGTGAAGCAAGTTTTATCTAGCCAAATAACTTATGCTTTTAAAACCTGATACCGTTCCAAGCAGTCTGTTTTGATCAGCAGTAACAGTAATTGTGAAAAGCAAACACTCAACTCGTGTTTCACTTGGTCAAAGATGCCATGACTGGCCAAAGATGTTTATTTTTCATTTTTGAGTCTGTGCAAAAATAACTTTAAAGGCTGAAGCTAAACTTCATTCCTACAGAGAACAACACAAAACATGATTCTAACCACTGATCTCATGATTGATAGACAACTGCTCTACCTCTTGATCTACAGCCGCCCCCAAACATCTCGTTTCTAAAAGGCAGTTTGAGAAGCCATTAAATGTTTATTTGTCTGTTAATCTCACATACTGTACATTTTGTGAGTGCATCTAAATGAAACCCCAGAGAAGACAAACAACAAACTGTATGTCTACATCAACCTGTACTGCTTGTTTTTTAATATCTCTTCAGCTTGTGCCAAAGTGACAACAGACAGAATCATATTAAATGAGGAGCAGAAACTGTTCGTACCAAGTAATTTATTTTTACTTTACAAGCCATTATCATTTATTTAAAGAAACACTTTGCAGTCTTTTCTCCCAAAGCTGAATTTCATTAGCCTTCATTACATTATGCAATGTATTTACTCTACTGTCAATAAATCTATAAACATCACTAAACGTGTCCTTCGTACATTTTTCTGTTTTAGTTTTGAGCTTTTATCTTTGCGTTTCTCCAAGTTTCCCACGGTGAAGCAGTCCCACCACCACCAGCAGCAGAACCACCATCATTATGGTGGAAGCTGTTCTTACGACGAGCAGAATATAAAAGAAGTGGTCGGAGCAGGGACAAGTGTCTCTGTGAAGATTATCTTCTAGGATTATTGCACAAAACAATTGACATAGGTCAACACCATTTTTAACTCCACTGTTTTTTATGTGTGTGTCAAGAAGAACATATATGTATTTTGGCAGTAAAACATAAAATATAATTGACAAATTTAAAACTCAATGGCAAATGTTAAAATCTGCCGGCAAACATTCTTTCAACAATAGCATGGCACAAGAACCTTTGCATTCCTGCTGATATCTTTTAGCTTACCTGTTCTGTTTTTGTATGGTGTATTTGAGTCCTCATATTTTGTCCCTGAAACATGATGCTTCGGGATCTGCACTAAAATTTTAAATAAAGTTCTATGAATTTAGTGTTTTTGTGCATTTCAGGAATTTGCACTGATTTACTCTCAAATATTGAAAGTATATACTATTTGTAAGATAATGGGAGTGAACACAACCAAATAAGAAAAACAAAACCATCAAAAACCATTAACCAAACCATAAAATAGCTGCACAAAGTTGCTGTGGCAACACAATGAAATTTCAAATATTTTTTACACAGTAAAAGAGTGTTTTTATATTCACTGATAACATGGCTCACCTTTGACTAACAGTTGTTTCTCCGGCGATTCTCCAGCTCCAGAGATGCACATGTAGAGTCCTTCATCAGACTTAGAAATACTGTGGATGATCAGTTCTCCTGTAGAGCTGCTGTCGATGTGGTTACCATCTTTATAGAAATCAGCTTGGAGGTGAAAGGGATTTCTTTGATTTCCGCAGCGCAAATTTACAATTTCTCCCTCAGTCACAGGAAGAGCAGGACTCTCAAGCTTCACATCACCTGAACAATGTTATAAAAGAAAATCTTTAAAAATTAACTTGTACAGTGTGTTGGACTGAAAAACAGATAAACAATAAATTTACATGCCAAATACTGACTAATTAATACAGAACAAAGTGAAAAAATATTCTTCATCATGCACTTCTAATTTCACAATTAAAAAAGTAAAAGAGATTATTTACTGTTTAATAGTTAATTAATACTCCTCTGTCTCACCTGTTACAGCCAGCCAGCTCTCCGGTGATTCAGCTTGAAATCCTGAGATGCTGCATTTGTAGAATCCTTCATCAGACATAGAAACATTGTGAATGGTCACCTCTCCTGTATATCCAGTATTAATTAAGTTGCCATTTTTAAAGAAATCAGCTGGGAGTTTGGAGGATGTTCTCAGTTTCCTACAAGTTAGAGTCACATTTTCTCCCTCGGTCACAGGAAGAGCAGGACTCTCCAAGATCACATCACCAGCTGAACAAGAAGAACCAGAAAAAAATGAAAAAATCAAATACAATTACTACTATAATGCACTAATATAGTGATAAGTTTGATTTTTAATAACCGTTGGGGTCCAATGTTTAGTATTGTTACATTCGAATAAAATACTTGCACTTGATGATAATATGTCAGAATAGAATCTTAATTAAAAGTACATTTTAAATAGTATGTTATGTTTTTTGAAGTTACCAGCTGCATTTTGCCACTGACGTAGATTATTACAATTCCTCGAGTTAACAGTTGGTGATCATACCAGTGACAATGATGTTGACAGTGTTGCTTCTCTCTCCTTCTTCATTTTCACAAAAATATTCTCCACTGTGTAAAACAAATGCAGCCTTAATGTCTATCAATCCTGTCGATGTTTCCCACTGAGGAGAATTTGAGGGATTCTTTTTCATCACTCTCCATTCAGTTGGTCCATGAGAGCCAACACAACTTAATGACAATGATTCATATTCAAAGAACTGCAGCCTGTTTGGGTTGATATGAAGAGAAGATCTGACTGTGACAGAGAAAAGAAAAGAAAAAATGAAGAGATCTATTGCCAAAATGTAGACATGTTGTCTATCTGTTGTTCGCTCATAATTTTCAAAAGGGAACCCACTGAAGATATTTTATATCAAAAATGCACAGAAGCTAATATTTAAATACTACATAGGTAATATTTACCATAATGCTTATAATGTAAAGGATTCACTTCTATGTGCATGTATTGTATTCAGATACTGAACTTACCAGCTTCAAGAGCATATGTAATGCTCTGACCTTGAACACTGAGCAGGAGGCAAACGTTCAACACTGTACAATGACAATGGAAGATATTAGCAAATACAAGCCTGTCTAGAATAGGATAAAATTTTACTACAAAAAGGATAAAGGCAATAAAATGAATTAGAGTTAGACACATTAGGACATTTTGTCAATTGGCAGACACTTTTATCTGTGAGGATAATTGATCTATTATGAAATACAGCCTACTGAATAGAGCTACTTATCTCTTGACTTTGAAGTTCATGCATTTGCTCTATTTTTGAGAAAGTTTGTAATCCTGCACCAGTTACTTTGTCCAATGTTAAATGAAATGGAATTAATTAGGTAGATCTAAATGTCAAGTGCATTTAATAGACATATACTAGATTTGAAAATGATTTGAATTCAGACTGCTAGTGGAGACAGTACTTACACAATCTGATGCAGAACCCTGTAACCTCCATGTTGTCTTGCTGCAGACTGACTGAACACTAGTCGTGTCACAGGAGCTTATGATGTGGGTGAATAACTTCCTGTTCCTGTGCAGAGTAACAGTACTGATGAAGGTTATCATTATTATTATTATTGATTGTAGCAGTATTACTACTAGTAGTAGTAGTAGTGTAATTTAGTTTAATTGCATTGATGACCTCTTATATCAACAAAATATTGACGATAACAATGTGCAAGACCTTTTTTATTTATTTGATTAATTTTTTGTAATTATAATATACTGTGAATGTAGGTGCAAAACAGATTTCACACATTGAGTTAAACTCATTTGTTGCTGCACATTATTATTATTATTTTAAACAATTATAATTAATCAATAATAATTTGTGAATACATTAATGCAACTGGTAAGACAGGATTATTTAGGATATTACAAAATGTGCATTGAGGGAAATGCAGAGGACTGTGTGAAAAGAAGACAGAAAGAGAGAATATGGTGGTCTAGCATTTAAGGATAGGCCTGCAAGTTTGGAAATCCACTGTTAAGATTTTTCTTTCTATTATAGTCAGCAAATTAAGGACTATGTTAAGGCTTGAAAAATCCATATTACGGTAATAAAAATCAGCAAATCTGGGCTTCGGCTGCATTGATTTTGACAGTTCTTTAATATAACTGGTTGGAGTGGCCTTTAATGCACAATATTGTACACTCTCTTAAGTTGATGATGACTTCTGTAATGTCTTGTAATGTCATTCATTTAAGACACAAGTACTCATATGAATGAAATTTTACCCAATTTTAAACATTTAAACATTTTTACTGTTTTATTTCAAAACTATTGTGGTGGTAAAGAAAGTCAAACATACAGCAACTGTATCTCAAAGGGCTGGTCTTTATCACATTGCAATCCTCAACTAGAGTTACAGTGTTTTGTTTTGTTTTGTTTTGTTTTTTTTATCACTAGCTCATTTATAAAGAAAGAAACATTTCAGTTTGTTTACCACAACTGTCATTTGCACAGTGAGTCAAATTATTACCTGCATTCTTAGAGTCTAATCTAAACACAAGATCTAAGATACGCCTTTATGAAAATAGGTCACACGTCTGTTGAGTATGTGGTTTAATATTTTACCTTAAGGTCAACAGCCAAGGTAAAAATAAGCATGCAGCAGACCTACATAAAGAGGGAGCAGGTTCACCCTGAACATATGTGACAGACATAAAAGGTCTTTAAAAGCCTTGGAGAATGATATGTTGCCTGTACAGTAACATTGTTCAGCATGACAGGCTATACAACTGCATCCTGAGTGACTTGTGCAGTAGGTCGTGGGTTTCTCATGGTGCATGACAATTCCTGGCCTCATGTGGCGAGAGTATGCAAGCAATTCCTCCAGCCCCAAAGTCTGCCCCCTCTTCAGTATCTTCTCCAGCTAAGGGGTTTGCTAACGTGTCAGCCCCGGCTCTTAACACCAATGCAGAGAACCTTCTCCTCCACTACTGCCTTTGTCAACCTCTGTCCTGTGTCTGGCCTCTTTATTATGTCTATTATTACTAAACCCTTAGATATACAGTAGATCGTAGTGTGGTAAGTAACTGTGCAGCCTAAATATTATTTGCATAATGAATTAATGGACAATCTTCACCAGTTAGCTCTAAAGTACAGTTCATCCAAACAGATGTTGCTGCAGACATAACATATTTTCTTAATTTCATCTCTCCACACTTCTTTTATTGCGTCTGTTCATGTATCTTTAGTGGGGATAACTAGTGGCAGAATAAGGGTATTATAGAGACAGAGGTTTCTCGTTTTCAGAATTTCAGATGGTCCTGAAACATTCTGTTTTATTATGTACTAGGTATGTCTCAAAAGATTTGATATAATGAAAATAAAAACAAAACAGGCATGTGTTATAGAGAAAAAGACAGAGACTGCATATGCAACAACTGTTGCATATGCGGCAGTTGGGTCCTTCACAAGTCAAAGCTTAATGTGAGGAACTCGTGACTTGATTTCGCCAATAGGCATGTGAAAGACACCATGGTCATGTGGACAAGGATTCATTGGTATGATGAGACCAAAATCATGCTTTTTCATCAGACAAGATGCTATGTTTGGCACACACCAAACACGACACAACACCACAAACACATCAACACCACTGTGAAACATGGTGGTGGTAGCATCATGCTGTGGAGATGCTTCTCAGCAGCTGGCCCTGGAAGGCTTGTTAGGGTAGAGGGTAAGATGATTGGGCAAAATATGGTATAATCCTGGAGGACAATCTTATTCAGTTAGCAAGACAACTACAGCTTGGGAAAATATTTGTTTTCCAGCAAGACAATGACCCGAAAAATACAACAAAAGCTGCACAGAATTGGTTTACATTGTCCAAATGTGAAAGCCTAATTGGGACGTATCCACACAGACTCCATGCTGTGATTTCAGCTGAAGGTGCATCTACTAAATACTGACCTGAAGGGGGTGACTATTAATGCAAACACTGATTTCATATTACATCATTTTATTTAATTGACATTACTTTGCAGAAACCTGACTTCACTTTGACATTAAAAAGGTATTTTTCAGATTTTTTTGTTTTGCCAGTTTCGCCAGCTTTTAGTGACCAAATTTTATTTATATTGTTAATAAAATAATCAAACATTCAAGGGGGTGCAGCTCCAAGCAGCTGCTCTCTTTGTGTGTTGTCTCTCATAGTTTTGTTAAGTTTTTGTTTGTCTTTTTCTAACTCGTGTTTTGTGCTTTTCTGAGGTTATAGCCATACCAGGAACTCTCTGACCGCCTACATTTGTCATTTTTGGTGACTTTCTAAGGAGGAACATGTAACCATGGATACTGCATTGTATTTTTTATTCATTTTATTTTTTTTGCATGATGATCACATAACAATATGGGACATGGATGAAATTAAGTCCTGGTTAAAAATACAAAGAAGGCCTTACTTACATCAGACTTGTCAGCCTTCATCACTCTCATCAAACTAAAATGACCTGAGTAACCTGAGTAACCTGATCAGCCTGAATTCTGAGTTTAATGAAACCAGTTAATTTAGTACTGTTCTTGCTTCTCGTGGTCTTACAAACTTTGCTATTTACTGTATCTCACATCCTTAACTGTATATTGTTATAATAGCTGCACTATTCAGTTTTTTTTTACTCTATTCATGATTAAATCTTTTCTGTTCATTTTAACATTTGATCTCAGTTTTACTCTGCTGCTGTGAAACTTGAATTTCCCCTTTGGTGGATCAGTAAAGTCTTGTGTTGTGGTCATTGGTTTACTGTTTCATTAATATATAGTTATAGATCGTGTTGTAGATGTGTCTCTGCTTCAGGTCAAGCTGGTGTTAAATGTTAACATTACTAGTTGATCAGACAGTGTATTTCAGGGCTGTAGTAGCTCTTTTCTAAACAGCACCTTTAGACATGAGAACAGGCAGATCTAATATCTAATAATAACCCACTAGCTTTTAAAAATAAAGTGATGCTGTGAAGCTAAAAGCCTTATAAACCACATTATGGTTAAGGTCATTCCATTTTAATATGCTTTTAACATTTAATGTCAAACTTCAAACTATTGATAAACAAAGTATAACATAATTATCCTTTAGTTTGCCCTGCAATGGGAAGTACTCACAAATGTATAAAATCTACAAAATCAGCTTTAATTGTCTTAAAACAGCTATTTATTAATAACAATCAATTCACATCACCAGACCTCTATTTATCACACTGCAGGCATTAACAAAGAGACACAAGTACAAAGCACATGATAATTAGATGTGAGTCATGTTCAGTTGTAGCCACAGTAAATTGTATTTACTGCACTGAATTAGTCAGCACCTTAATACATTTTACCTTTCAATTATTGTTTTCTTTTATTGTATTTTGCAAAACTCTGAGCTTGAAAACAAATTTCAGGAAAATATAAAGGTAAAACAAATTTCTATCTTACTTAATTGTATTTTGCCTTTACTTTACTTGGACTAAGACAAATTATTGTGGTAACTTCACATTTGAAAGTGTATTTTTGTTTCATTTGATTTTCAGTATCTAAAACTTTCTTGATAATCTGATCTTCTTCTTCTCTTTCGGCTTTTCCCATCAGGGGTCGCCACAGCGAATCATCCTTCTCCACCTAACTCTATCATGGGCATCTTCTACCCTAACACTAGCCAACCTCATGTCCTCTGTTAAGACATCCATATATCTCCTCTTTGATCGTCCTCTTGCCCTCCTGCCTGGCAGCTCCATCTCCAACATCCTTCTACCAATATACTCACTATCCCTCCTCTGAACATGTCCGAACCATCTCAGTCTGGCCTCTCTGACTTTGTCGCTAACACAGGCAACGTGAGCCGTCCCTCTGATGTACTCGTTCCTTATTCTGTCTAACCTGGTCACTCCTAAGGAGAACCTCAACATCTTCATCTCTGCTACCTCCATCTCAGCCTCTTGTCTCTTTCTCACTGCTACCGTCTCTAACCCATAGAGCAGAGCTGGTCTCACCACTGTCTTGTACACCTTTCATTTGAGTCTTGCTGACACTCTTCTGTCACACAACACTCCTGACACTTTCCTCCACCTGCTCCAACCTGCCTGCACTCTCCTCTTCACCTCTTTTCAACACTCCCCATCACACTGAACTGTTGACCCCAAGTACTTAAACTCCTGCACCTTCTTCACCTCAGTCCCCTGTAACCTAACGCTACTTTTATTGTCCTCTATTCTACATGTAATCTATTGTACTTGAGTACTTGTGTCTGTGTGAAACGTTTATCTTCTAGTGATTGAGTTCAGAAGATAAAACATATAAATATAATAAGAAAAATCTACATTATAACACAATCTGTTATTTTACACCCTCCACTAAATGTGACCTACTGTAATAATAGAAGTTTAAGTTTAATAAAAGTTTGGCACACATTAATTTGTTGAAATAAATCCAATTATATATAAAATTCTACAATCTTATATCACTTACTGTATGCCCTAGTATTGTACGGTAATATGGTAAGTTATACTATACTAAGTTAATGACTTAAAACTATGTTTTTACTACTTTTATCAAATAAAAAACAAATAGATTAAAAGTACATTACTTTAAGTAGATTTGAATTTTAAGGACATTTTATATAGAACTATTTCAGATTTAAGATAAATTTTAAATTCTAAAGAGTAGAGACTCTACTCGCTACTCACACAATATGACGCACAGAGCTGTGACCTCCATGTTGTCAGCTTCTGACTAACTGAACATAAGACTGAGTAAAGACATGTAGAAAGTATGAAGGACTTCCTTTTCCTGTGAGGAGGCCACAGCAGTTTAGAGTTTGTGTCTGACACACACTGTTTCTGTTTGACAGAAACATTTGTGGAAAAGAAAAAAAATGTATTTGGTGCTGGGGGGTTTGAACATACCTATAAGCAAAAAGTTAGTATATTTGGCCTCTGCTATCTCTATTTTGACTTTTCTTCCTTCTACAATCTACTCTGTAATCTACTGTAAGTTTATGTTAGTTCATACTTCTATTACTTTGAGCATAAGATAAAACAAGAATTTTAAACTAAACTAACTATGGATGAATTGAGAGGTTTTTCTTTTTTTTTTTCTTTTTTTTATTTTGAACAGTAAAAATGCAAATTTCAATAAAACATAAATAAAATAAAACTGCTAAATGTAACTAGTTTGCATATATATGTGGTACTATTCATACCTATTCACCTTTTGTAAATATACTGCAACTCTTCCAAGCAATATGCATGATAAAATAGTCCATAATCAATAATTAAAGACATCTTTATAAGCTTTACAAATGTATTAAAATGGAAATCACAAGTATTTAAATAAAAAGTCACAACATCAGATCTGTATTGGCATTTACTGTTTGTGTGAACAAGGGCGGATAAAAAAATGTGTGAATATATGTTAATATGTTAATTTACCATTAACCACATCGTCTGTGTGTCTATTTATATGTGGATTCTGTCTGTGCAGTATTTCATATTTGAAATGTGACCTTCATCAAGTAAAAACTCATCTGTACTTTCTTTGACATTAGTATGGTCACAGTGGTGATATTTAAAGGCTGCAGCAACTCTGCTTGCTGCATGTCTTCAGACATGTCAAGAGACGGAGAAGATTGAACAAGGTGGTTTAAGTGTTCCAAACTCACGTCTTGACCAGACCATGAAGTTTATCAACCACGTCTTTGGTATGCACATCTTCTGAGCATGTCACACAACTGATACATATTTTAACCAAGCTAGCTGTGTAGACTACCTGCATGTTGGCTGTAGTTTTACACTACCAGTCTATTCTTTCATTTTAGGCACATACATTTTACAGAAAACACCAAAGTATTGCTGCAGATAATAGAGAAATGCATCAAGTAAGGGCTTTTGTACTTGGCATTTTATCATTAACTTTAGTGTAAATCCAACTCAGGCATACATTCCCGCATTAAACTTTTGATGTATGATCTGCCCTAGTGACATTTACTGTAAACACTGTTCTAATACACAATGTAATTTTGAGGTAAAATAACAATATACATATTATTTATAATATCAAGTACCTGTCTCTTTTTTCTTTGTTGTTATTACAACAGTGTAGTTCACCTTTGTATATTTACTTTATAAATATACACATATATGATGACAAATAACGGTATGGAGAGCTGAATGGAGACAGGGTGGGAAGGAGTAGGTGGAATCTCTGGACTGTTGCCAGGTGTTGTCCCAGAGTTCATGCATAATGTTTCAGGCAATCTAAAATTGTATCTTGAGAGATAAAAACATGCAATCAGATGTAAATGTGTCAAGTTACTGTGACATATGACCAAAACTAATTGCATCCTTATTATTTTCATCTTAAGTTATTGTGCCAATAACCTCACAGATTCAATTCATACATTTGAAATTTGTGCTTGAATTACATTACATAAACACATACAAACATGAACACATAGAAACATGATAAACATGAGGATCTATTGTGTTATATCGCCTACTGAAAATAACCTAATTTGAAGATTATGTTTGCAATGCTGAAAGTTAAATTAATTAATTATACACATACCAGATTTGAGACTGATTTAAATTCAGACAAGTGGAGGCAGTAGTCACACAATGTGATGCAGAACAATGTGACTTCCATTTTGTCTTGATGCAGACTGACTGAACATCAGACTGAGCTACAGTAGTTTATGATTTGGGTGAATGACTTCCTGTTCCTGTGCAGAGTAAGAGTACTAATAATGATGAGGTTTTTATTATTATTATTATTATTATTATTATTATTATTAATCATAGTAGTAGTAGTAGAAGTAGTAGCTTAGTTTATTTTCAGAAAGGACCTCTCATATGAACAAAAAATAAGAGAAGAGAGAACAGAACAATGTGCATTTGAAGATTCCAATTTCCAAAATAAAGAAGTGTGCTAAAATGTTTAAGCACCATATACTTATCTCTCTTCTTTTTAGACACTGTCATGCAAACACAGTCATATTCAGCTCTCTGCTTTAAATAAGCCATTTGCTACACATCTCAAACATTTACTTCACCAAATGAGCGTTCAGTGATAAACTGATATTGTAGTCCAACAAGGGGACCTAGAATGGAGGAGACATGTTTGAAAAATGATTAAGTGACTGAATATGTATTTTGTAAAAATGAAAATCTTACTTTACAGAATTTAATCCTGTGTAGCTTTAACTTAACTTTGTCAAATTGTTTTTGGGCATGCCAAAACAGGACAGTAAGTCTTACAGCTTGTGTAGATAGAACAGTGAAGGTTAACACATTTGTGATGGAAAAAATAAACAGTGAAAACATTATGTGATTATTTAATAATGTGATTGATGCTTTTTAGTCTACTAAAGCAGATTTTCATTCAAAAACAAATTAACAAGAGCAACTACGTAAATGCTGCATAGTTATTAGCATGCTGACTAGATCAGTATTCTCCTTACTATCATTAATTTTTGTGTAATTCAAGTTTCCCACAGTGAAGTAGTCCAACCAGAAGCAGAGCCACTATCACTATGGGGAAAACAGTCCTCAGGATGAATGTGTGAATGCCTAAACTGTGTGTTTTACTATTTACATGCCACTGACAATGATGTTAACTGTCTTACTTTCTCTTCACTCCTCCCAGTTCACACCAGTACTCTCTACTCTCACTTTCCAGAAATGCAGTTTTAATTTCACAAGGTCCTGTTGATGATTCCCAGGTAGAAGCACATATTGTATCAAATCTTATATGATTAGCTAAGGCAGAAATACAGACTTAAAGTCGTAAAGTGTGTATGTAACATGACACAAAATATGGACAATAGTTTTATTTTCTACGAGCAGTTAATCATGTAATTTCAATTTACCATCATCCTGAGAATAACTGAGGTGAAATTGTGCAAACAGCAGCAACAACAAATGAATCACTGCAGAGATAAAGGACGTTTTGTATCATACATCAAAATGTAAATTATATTTGTTCTTATATTAGTTTTATCTTGAGTTAAGCAGTTTACCACTTGCTATAACTTTGTCATCAAATAATGATAAAAAACAGCTCATTTTATTTGTAACAAACATCAGTCATCAATTGAACATTATTTCAGTATAAGTGAATTGAAACCTTGTTTTCAGAGACAAACTGTCTCAGTACTCACACTGTCTGAATGTAATGTTGGTACCACAGACTGGATCATTTCATTAGTAGGTATGAACTTGTTCTTCCTTCTTCTTCTAGTGACTGAGGCAACATTACACTTAAATTACTATTGAGCCTCTAACATTTGGGATTTTCTAAATTAATATTGTTCGAACTCCTTCACATCTCAGACAAAAGTTTTTACTTAATTTAAAAATTGACAATCAAAGCAAGTGATTGTTAAAGTGCTGGTCACATTTGATGATCTCCTAGAAAAATATTAATAATTATTCTGTTTTTTTTTTTTTTTTTTTTAACAGTTTTATATCAACAGTTCACATATATTTAAATGAAAATAAAAAACACGGCAGTTCATATACCACAACCATGGTTTTCACAGGCAGTCATGCTTAGAGGCTCAAAATATCACCAGCCTATGTGAAGTCTAATCTAAAAACAAGCTCTAAGATACGCCTTTTAAAATAGGTCACACGTCTGTTGAGTATGTGGTTTAATGTTTTACCCTCAGGTCAACAGCCAAAGTAAAAATAAGCAAGCAGCAGACGAATGAATTAACAGTCATCAGGTGTATTAGCATAAAGGGAAAAGACCAGCTCTGTCAAACTGTGAAATTACCCCCCTCAAAGTTAATCAAATAACATGTTATGTCTTGTTTTTCAACACTTTTCCGCTCTTTCTCTACATTTCATGACAAAAAAAAAAAAAAAAAAAGACTTTTACACTTTTACCCCATGAAAATGAAACGGCTCTTTCTGGAGCGTTTTACTCTAAAGTTTGTCTCCTTGTATTAGATATTTGCTTTGTACCTCAATCGTAAGTCACCTTGATTAATAGCGTCTGGTATATAAATAAATGTAAATGTAGTATGTAAGCACTGTGCTCTTTAGTATCTCACCTCTTCTGACACTAAGCCAGCTCTCTGGTGAGTCTCCAAAGTCATAGATGCTGCACTTGTAGAAGCCTTCGTTAAATTTAAAAACCTTTTTGATGGTCATCTCTCCAAAGGAGCCAGTGCCTATGAAGAGGCCATCTTTATAGAAATCAGCCATGTGGGCAGATGATGTCTTCTTGATTCTGCAGTGCAGAGTCACAGCTTCTCCCTCCAGCAACGGGAAGACGGGACTCTCCAGGATCACAGAACCATCTGATCATGAAGATTTACAGCATGTCAAACATTAAATGTTAATTCATTTGTGATAAAAATGTCCAGATTGTTAATAATATTTAACTTTCTCAAAATACTGACAATATCATGAAACCTGCTTACAAATAGGACAAAACATGGCTTAACTTTGAACTAAAACCAGAAAAAAACTGTCCTATGTGTATGAACAGTAAACATACCAGTGACAGTGATGTTGACAGTGTTGCTTTTCTTTCCTCCTGCCTTTAAAGATAACCAGTGAATCCTTTCTTCAAAAAATCTGTAAAAAATAGAGAACTATCAGTGGCAGCAATGCTGTGTGACCTTTTAGATCTTTTTCTAGTCTGCACAATGCTAGACTAGTAAAAAAGTTATTTTCCATTCATTTTCCCCTTCAGGAAAATTTCCTACATTGTGGATGTCCTGGGAAAGAATGCAGTGGTTCACACTAAAACACCTATAACAAAGTTCTTCAAACATAAAAATCTGTAGCAAACAGTTCCAGTGAGGAGCAAGCAGAAGCATAATTCAAAGAGCAAAAATGACTAGACTAGTCATATTTGAGTATCTCAGTAGGAATTCTGACAAGCCCTCAATTTTGGCTATATAAACCACCTCTCTCACACTTACATTGCTCTGCTGTTCTTCACATAACTAAATCTTCATCATATCTTCTGCCTAAACTCTGTAGCTCTGATTGTGTATATGTTTCTGTTATGACTTCAGATCTCGATCTCTGCCCCAAGCACTATGACTCTGCCTGACTTCTCTGGTTTTAGACCCTTTCTTTTTGGACTTCTGATTTAAGACCCAGACTGAACATTTCCTGTGCATTTCAAATTATTAACTGTGTGTTTTTTTGGGGTTCGATTTTTGGATTTTTGATCAACCATTTTTTGCTTGGTGTTTTCTCCACTCCCCTTTAGTGACTATGCAGCAGACAACAACTCTAGAGGCCACCTTGGGTACCTGTGGCTCAATAGGTAGAACAGTTGACTGCCAATCACAGGATTGGTGGTTCAATTCCTGCCTGCCACGTCACATGCCAAAGTGTCCTTGGGCAAGATTCTGAACCCCCTAGTTAGCCCCGGTGAGTCAGGTCAGATCAGCTGCATAGCAGCTCTGCCATCGGTGTGTGAATGGGTGAATGAGACGCAGTGTAAAGCGCTTTGAGTACCAGCTAGGTAGAAAAGCGCTATATAAGTGCAGAACATTTGCCTTTATGTTTCTTGTCTCTCTCTTGTTGCACAACTCATCTTGTTCTGACTTCTCCACTGCTGCCTCTGTCTGTAGGTTCCAGGAGAACCCAGAGTTTCTAAACTCATTGGCCAACTTGGAATAGAAAAGTCTGGGGGACATATATATATATATATATATATGTGTATATATATTGATGAGCAGTAAAGTGAATGTATTAAAGTGTTACAGATTAAATCTCCTTTTCCGATAACCTAATGATATCAGTCCCTAATAAAAAGTGTTGTTAATGCTGGTCCTCTCACACTGGCATCAGTCCTTTTCAGTTTTTCTGTCTAACCTGCTATCTGGTTACTAGTGCTGCTATGGAAAACTTTGAGTTTGAAAAAGTAAATATTGAATATTGTGGATTATTCAGAACGAAACATGTACTGGGAACACACAACTGACTTATATATATATATATATATATATATATATATATATATATATATATATATATATATATATATATATATATATATATATATATATATATATATATACCTGAAATCGACCAGGAAATGAGAAGGAGAGTCCCTGAGACGAAGGCTTTTCCAATAGAGTGGAGAGTCATCTGTGCTGATCATGGACCAGAACTGTACATGGAGGAAAGAATTTAGTCCTGACGGAGAAAACAAAGAAGGCCATGCTTACCTCAGACTTCTCAGCCTTTATCAATCTCATCAAACTCAAATGACCTGGTTAACCTGATCAGCCTGAATTCTCAATTATGAAACTAGTTAATTTAGTGCAATTTAAAGTTGTTGCTCCTCATGATTTTACAAACTTTGTTTTTTACTGTATCTCACATCCTTAATTGTATATTGTTATTATTGCTGTTCTATACTGTATTTTAGTACAATATTCTTGATTAAATCTCTTCTGTTCCTTTTAACATTTGATGTCAGTTTTACTCTGCTGCTGTGAAACTTGAATTTCCCCTTTGGTGGATCAGTAAAGTCTTATCTTGTGGTCATTGGTTTACTGTTTCATTAATATGCAGT
The DNA here is from genome assembly GCF_900324465.2 of Anabas testudineus. NCBI lineage: Eukaryota > Metazoa > Chordata > Actinopteri > Anabantiformes > Anabantidae > Anabas > Anabas testudineus. Next base: position 10,394,672 of record NC_046627.1, read on the forward strand.
TATAGTTCATGTTGCAGATGTGTGTCTGCGTCAGGTCAAGCTGATGTTAAATGTTAACATTAGTAGTTGACCACACAGTGTATTTTTAAGCTGCAGCAGCTCTGTTCTACTAAACAGTGCCTTCAGACATGTGAACAGACAGATCAGTGGTTTAACTGTTGCACTATAATAATAACATGCTACCTTTTAAAAATACAGTGATGCTGTGAAGCTGAAAGCCTTATAAACCACATCATGACTGATGTCAATCCATTTTAATATGCCTTTAACAGTACATGTCAAACTTTAAACTATTAATAACAAACTATAATATAATAGAAAATTGTTATCCTTTAGTTTGCCCCGCAATTGGAAGTACTCACAAATGTATATATATATATATATATAATATTATATAATATAATATATAATACTAATAAAATGAAGTGTAATTGTCTTAAAATTGTGGCACTCATTTGACTCTTGGTTCAAAAACCAATACTAGTTTGTTATCAAGTGCTTAAAATTCTGCTTTAAACATGAATTATTAATACGAATCATTCTACATAACCTGACCTCTATTTATCACACTGCAGGCATCAGTAGTAGTACTGGTACAAAGCACCTGATGAATTAGATGTGAGTCATGTTTAGTTGTAGCCACTGTAAATTGTATTTACTGCATTGAATTAGTCAGCACCTTACTACATTTTACCTTTCATTTATTGTTTTCTCATATTGTATTTTACATCATCTAATTTCAGAACACAAAAAAAGCAAAGCAAAAGCACATTTAAGGAGAAAAAAAAAGTTTAAAAAATTGTGTATCCTAATTTATTGTATTAGTCTTTACTAAGACTTCCAAATTATCAAAGTATTGTGTTAACCTAAAGTATCTTATCTTATTATAGATACAATAATTTCATTTACTTACTTTTGACACACACATTTAGTAATTTAACAATAGGTGTATTTTTGATTCATTTGATTTCCGTTTCAACAACTTTCTTGAAATTCTTATCATGATTTTATGGAAAAAAGAGAAACAATTCTAAAGGGTTCATAAACGTTCAAGCATCACAGTATTTATCTGAGCACAGCACATGGTATGTACCAAGAGACTTTTCTCCATCTACAATTTCTTCTCCAGAATCTGAAATATGAACAAAGATACAGTATTATTCCAACAGGGAGATCTTTTTATTCATAGCAACCTAGAGGATATATAAAGATATAGATGTAAAATAAGTTAAAAAAAATATATGCAATGCGAACATCTGACATGTTGATGAAATAAGCCATTATTTTAATTTACAGATTTTTGTTAAGTCATTCATCATGTCTTCACAATTTCTTCCTATAATTGCTATTTAGGATATTTGTTCCAATTATTGTGCAGAAAAGACCACATTTATTATTGTTATTATATTGTCTTACAGATGACCTTACATAAAATAAAAATTGGAAAAATACATACTAATTAAATTATCTGAATGAAACTATACTAGACATAAATCATAAAATGATCCACTGCACAGAAACACAAAACAACAATAATGAACAACAATAAGTACCTCTTTTACTTCCAGTGTCTGACAACAGCATATGTTGACTTGTTTGGATCTGACACATGAGCCTCAGAAACTGAGAAGAAGAAGGAAAAATGTTAAAGTAAAAATAAAACTACTGTTTATACTAAACTATGTACATTTCACATTTCAAATAAGCATAAGTTAAGTGTTAATAAGTTCATATAGAAACAGAATATTTTATATATGAACAAAATGTTTTTGCTCTCTGCTAAAGTTGGTTCAACTATTTTAACCAAATTAACTAACAAAACACATGTCCTATTAGTAGGTCCTTTGTGTTAGGTGACTCGGTCAATGTCCCCTTGGTATTGGTGAGATATTGGCCTCTACACTTACGCTTGTCTTATTTACAGACACTGAGTTGAAACCACACTGTCTTTCACTATCTGTAGAGGTGGCCTATTAATATCATGTCAGCGTGATGGTCAAGTAAAACTCACTAAAGTAAAAAAATATATACAGAGTCGCCTTTATTTTAAACAGCATTTATATGAACACGTACTAGATATAAAAGGTTGGGTTTGCTGTTCCACTTAAGTAACCACACACACTTACAACTCACACTTCAACTTTATTTCTTTTTGCTCCACTTTTAAACTATTAAACTTTGTTGTGTAAAAATACCTCTCGTCTTCCCCTTTGTTGTGACAGCAGCATATAACACATTGTTCGGATCATCTACATTTTTTTCTCCACCACCTGAAATGTAAACAAAGACACTGTATTATTCAGATATTAATACTAAGAAATTGACAAAAAAAAGATTTGTTAACAGTAGATAGACAGGTGTCAAGTCAAGACACATTTTTAACACAAATTTCAGTTGTATATAATGTATTAATAAGTAGCCCAACACTAACACATTACTACTATAATACTTTCTACTAAGTACTGATGGAATTTAATACAAAATAAAAACATTTCATACAGTTTGCAGTCTGTAGACATATTGCATAGTAAGTATTGGACATGAAAGTTATGTTGATGAAGTACCTGTTTTCTTCTTTTGCTTTTTGACATTAGTATATACAGCTGTTTGTGGATGCACCACACCAACCAGTTCATAGGCTGAAACATATAAAGATAACATTATAACAAATATAAAAGTACAGTGGCAAGAAAAGCTTTGTGAACCTTTTGGAATTTCATAGTGTTCTGCATTAATTGGTCATAAAATGTGCTCTGATCTTCATCTAAGTCACAACAATAGAAAAACGTCTGCTTAAAATATGTTACACAACATTATATGTTTTCATGTTTTTATTGAACATAACATGTAAACATTCACAGTGCAGGGTGGAAAAAGTATGTGAACCTTTGGACTTAATAACTGGTTGACCCTCCTTAGGCAGCAATAACCGTTTACTGTAGTTGCAGATCAGACCTGCACAACGATCTGGAGTAATTTTGGACCACTCCTCTTCACAAAACTGTTTCAGTGTAGCAATATTCTTGGGATGTCCATCCTCTGTGGAGCTTCAGTTGGTGGACAGATGGTCTTACGTTTTCCTGCAAAATGTCTTGATCAACTGTGGAATTCATTTTTCCATCAATGACAACAATCCGTCCAGGCCCTGAGGCAGCAAAACATCCCCAAACCATGCTGCTCCCTCCGCCATGTTTGACAGTAGAGATGAGGTTTTGATGTTGATGTGCTCTGTTATTTTCTTCTCCACAATTAGTATGTTTTTTCCAAACAACAAAATTTTGGTTTCATCTGTCCACAGAATATTTTGCCAGTAGTGCTGTGGAACATCCAGGTGCTCTTTTTCAAACTTCAATGCAATGTCTTCCTCCATGGTGTCCTCCCATGTACTCCATTCTTGTTTGATGTTTTCCTTATTGTAGACGTGTCAACAAAAATGTTGGCATGTGCCAGAGACTTCTGTAAGTCTTTAGCTGACACTCTAGGATTCTTCTTTACCTCATTCAGCATTCTGCTCTGTGCTCTTGCAGTCATCTTTACAGGACGACCACGCCTAGGGAGAGTGGCAACAGTGCTGAACCTTCTCCATTTGTAGACAGTCTCTCTCACCGTGGACACATGAACATCAAGGCTTTTGAAGATACTTTTGTGACATTTTCCAGCTTCATGCAAGTCAACAATTCTTCATCGCAGGTCTTCTGAGAGCTATTTTCTGAGAGGCATGGTTCACATCAACCAGTGCTTCTTGAAACCAGTAAACCCAAAACTTTAAAGGGCAGACAGCTTTCAGCAACACATCCAATATCATCACACTGATTGGACTAAAGGTTGGCTCACTCCTGACTCCAATTAGTTCTTGGAGAAGTCTCGAATAACCCTGCACTGTGAATGTTTACATGTTATGTTCAATAAAAACATGAAAACTTATAATGTTTGTGTAGTATTATTTTCAGCAGACTGTGTTTTTCCATTGTTGTGAGTTAGATGAAGATCAGAGCACATTTTATGACAAATAAATGCAGAACACCATGCAATTCCAAAAGGTTCACAAAGTTTTTCTTGCCACTGTATATTAAAGTTTAAGTGGTATGTGTTGACTAACTTTTTCATACTCACTTGGACCTGACTCTGGTGTTGGGGGCTCAGAAGAAAAGCATGAAACTATATAGAGGTAAAGGAAAAAAAAACTATTTGAGTCTACACATCCAACTTTTTAATGTGAGACAACAGTAGGAAATACACTACTGTGGCACACACCATTAATAACATGTAGAAAGACTTGGTTTTGTTCAGTGATCATATATATTTTTTTATGTGTGAATTTGAAGACTGGTGTTATGGTAAATACTATGTGTATACAACAGGCCTCAACTCTAATTTATGAATGGTTATGGTATAGCTAATCTTACATGGCAAAAATATTTTTAGGTTAGTAAACATAAGTATGGTTAATACAAAGGATCTGTGATGGGATGCAAACTTTCAGCACTGTGTCTTGAATAATTATTTCCCTCCCTTTTGATCTGAACAAAATCATATTAGGATTGTGGTATGATACAGCATATCTTTGGAAAGAATGAAGCGTGTTGCAGGGGTTCTTGAGAATTAAGGAAGCACAATGTGCAGGGCTGACAAACAGACCCAACTGGGTCCCCCGTCAGATTGAGTTTAGGAAGTAAAGCACTTTGGTTAGGGTAAAAGAAAAGTGTGTGTGTGTGTGAAGTGACTGTCACATTTTTCTTTCTTAAGCCAGCCCACAGGCTTACAAGATCTAGACTTCAACCAAGTGTAGTAAGTTCCTGTGCCAATTAAAACATTAATACCACTTTAGTCACAAAACTGAAAACTGGAATGCAACATTGGATATTGAAACCTAAAGCTGTGCTTTGTAGATACTTCACTGTTTGAGTACAGGGCATGCTAACTATATTAAGAGTGAACACATACATTATAGTTTTAGAAACGTTGCAAATTGTGTTCGTTAACACTCGTGCCACTATGTCAGATAATGATGCTTCCATTGTTTCAATACAATATTAAAACATGAGCAGATGAAAGTGATGATAACAGCATTATTCTCTAAAGGTTTCAGATCAGATCTTTATTGCTGTGTCCATCATTGCATCTGAATAGTGGAAAAATCTTATTTCAGAATATAATTTTGACATAAAAGAGATGTTGAGCCCCAGAGTCTATGTAGCTTGTTAATTGATTCACATTGATTTAAAAATGTATTTGGATTGAAATGTTTTAAAAATAGTTTTGCTATAAATTGTTGTATAGGATTCATTTAAGTTAATTCATGTAATTAATTTGATTACATTTTTTAATTGCTAGACAGTCATAATAGAAATGTATTTTCTGTACCTCTGTGTTTGTAACGCTGAAGTAGTCCCACGGCCAACAGCAGCACAACCACAGACAAAAAGGTGAAGACAACTGATAACACAGTGGAGAGTTGAACGGATCCAGGGTGGAGAGGAATTGGAAAAGTCTCTTGGCCATTTTGAGTTGTTGTCCCTTGAGGTGGAGTAATATATGCCATTAGAAAATGTACACAGTACACAAACAGTAAGTATAGTAAGTTAGTAGTTATAGTTAATTAATTAATTAATTAATTAATTAATTAATTAATTAATCAATAATCCTTTAAGTTAATGTTAATTCAATGGTAGCATTTGAATGGATAGAAGAGAGGAGCTCAGTGTATCAGTAGAACAATACAATACAACAACAGTAGTACAAATATTCTAACGCATGGGATTTTGTATCACAGGAAGACTTTGGAGTTTACAGCTTTGGGTTTAGCGTCTCATCCTAAAACACTTCGACATGAGAACCAGAGGATTTACTTTAATTGAGTATTTTCTTCTTCTTACATGCCTCACCTGTAACAGCCAGCCAGCTCTCCGGTGATTTACATTGAGATCCTAAGATGCTGCATTTGTAGAATCCTTCATCAGACATAGAAACATTGTGAATGGTCATCTCTCCTGTATATCCAGTATTAATTAAGTTGCCATTTTTATAGAAATCAGCTGGGAGTTTGGAGGATGTTCTCAGTTTCCTACAAGTTAGAGTCACAGTTTCTCCCTCCATCACAGGTAGAGTAGGACTCTCCAAGATCACATCACCAGCTGTAAAAACAAAACAAAAAATTTACCTCTGTGGTTCAATGTTACGTACAATTACTAAATTTGCACCTGGTCAAAATATCTAAGTATAGAATATTAATTTAAACGACACTTTCAACATTTTACTGAAGTTATCAGCTGCATTTTGCCATTTCTGTAAATTATAACATTTCTTGAGTTAACAGTTGCTGAACATACCAGTGACACTGATGTTGACAGTGTTGCTTCGCTCTCCTTCTTCATTTTCACAAAAGTATTCTCCACTGTGTGATACAAAGGCAGGTTTAATATCCATCAATCCTGTCGATGTTTCCCACTGAGGAGAATTTGAGGAAAGCTTTTTCATCACTCTCCATTCAGTTGGTCCATGAGAGCGAACACAACTTAATGAGATGGATTCATATTCAAAGAACTGCAGCCTGTTTGGATTGATATGAATAGAAGCTCTGCCTGTGACAGAGAAAAGTAAGGACATAAAAGTAAGAAACCTAGTTCCAAGAGTTCCAAATTAGATTTTTTCTCTAGAAAAATAAGTTCCATGCTGAACACAAAGTAATGCTGTTTTGGGTGTTCATTCATTGATCTTAGAGTAAATAATTAAAGCTTCTTGTAGTCTTTTTTTTTAAGTTAAAGAGATATAAAAATATAAATATTATAATATTATATATATATATATATATATATATATATATATATATATATATATATATATATATATATATATATATATATATATATATATATATATATATATATATATATAATATAATATAATATTAAATAAATCTTAACTTACCAGCTTTCTGCACATCAGAACTGTTCTGACCTTGAGCAGTGAGCAGCAAGAACAAATTAAACACTGGAGAAAAAACATTGTCAGATATAAATATCTTTATATGTAGAACTACACTGCTGAAACACACATACTATAGATGACAGAAATGTCACTATCAGACATTCTTATTAGTATTTAAATATAATATAATGTTTTATAGTAGTTAGTAATCAAATCATCATCATTAACACAATTTTGTCTGTTTTAATGTATGATGATGAAATGTTTATTTCTAGTTATGTATTAAACAGGAAAGTGATATGTATTGATAATACACACTACTCAATTATAAGGACTATACAATGTTTATTATAGTCACATAATGTTCAACAACGTACAGTTTGTGTTTAAGTTAAAATTAAGTTAATTTTAAATTATACATAGGCTAGAGTGGAGTGTATGTAAAGTTCTGTACCATATACAAACACACAGAGATTTGTAAGGAGTAGACACAGCAAACACAAAGACATCTATTAAGCTGCTAAATGAAATAAATAAAATCTATATATAATGATATATTTAGTATGGTTAACATGAATCTTAAGAAACTTAATTAATTATATGCACATTTTCAGATTTTACTTTAAATACAAATATGTGAATCAGTACTTACACAGTCTGATGTAGAACACTGTGACCTCCATACTGTCTTGCTGCTGAGTGAGCATCAGACTGAGTAAAAGTAAAATAGTGTGTAAGTTAAGGACTTCCTTTTCCTGTGTAGAGTAGAGGCCACAACAATTATAGCAGTACGACTTTATGCAACTGTTGCTACCATACCAGTTGCTGTGGGGGATTTTTATGTATTTTTTATGTTTCTATCTTGTGAATTACATAGAATACTTTTTTATTAATTCATAAAATAATAATAATAATAAATGTTTTTTTTTTAAGTTTCACTTTTAGCTTAAATAAATAATAATGTTTTACAGCAGCTTATTTGTGACCGATAAGGACATTCTGGTGTGTTTCAGACTTGTTGTGTGAGTACCAGAGCAGGTACCAGGTACTGGAAAAGGACATAGAGCAATGAGCTCTCCCTTTTTAAAAAGCCACCCTCAGTAACATGCTCAGGTGAACAGGTCTTTTCCAAAAGATGTTCTGAGATTCTTGGACCAAGAAAATTCATCAGCCTTGAGAGCTGTCTTATTGACTTCTGTGAAGGTAAGGGATGTTTTCAGCTCTATGATTCAAAGTCCTGATAACGCTTACTTTATATTGTAGTGGGTAATGGGAGCTCAGCTTATGGGGTCTTATATTTAACTAGTCCTAAAAACAGGCCACTGTCGCATCCTGCCTGAACTCCACTATTATCCCTATCCCAAAAAAGACCACCATTATCAATTTAAATGACTGCTGGCAAGTGTCAGAGCCACATCATGTCGCTGAGAATTCCTCAGCGACCACCCACAGATGGTCACAGTACGGCCTCACCTTTCTCTAGCAATCATCCTTAACACTGGCTCCCCACAGGCTTGTGTGCTGAATCACCTACTGTAAGCACTTTAGTTAGGGTAAAAGAAAGGTTTAGATTAATAAAGACAGTGTGTGTGTGCAGTGACTGTCACATTTTTCTTTCTTAAGCCAGCCCACAGGCTTACAAGATCTAGACTTCAACCAAGTGTAGTAAGTTTCTGTCCCAATTAAAACATTAATACCACTTTAGTCACAAAACTGAAAACTGGAATGCAACATTGGATATTGAAACCTAAAGCTGTGCTTTGTAGATACTTCACTGTTTGAGTACAGGGCATGCTAACTATATTAAGAGTGAACACATACATTATAGTTTTAGAAACGTTGCAAATTGTGTTCGTAAACACTCGTGCCACTATGTCAGATAATGATGCTTCCATTGTTTCAATACAATATTAAAACATGGAAAAGATGAAAGTGATGATAACAGCATCATTCTCTAAAGGTTTCAGATCAGATCTTTATTGCTGTGTCCATCATTGCATCTGAATAGTGGAAAAATCTTATTTCAGAATATAATTTTGACATAAAAGAGATGTTGAGCCCCAGAGTCTATGTAGCTTGTTAAGTGATTCACATTGATTTAAAAATGTATTTGGATTGAAATGTTTTAAAAATAGTTTTGCAATAAATTGTTGTATAGGATTCATTTAAGTTAATTCTTCTTCTTCTTCTTTCGGCTTTTCCCATCAGGGGTCGCCACAGCGAATCATCCTTCTCCACCTAACTCTATCATGGGCATCTTCTACCCTAACACTAGCCAACCTCATGTCCTCTGTTAAGACATCCATATATCTCCTCTTTGGTCGTCCTCTTGTCCTCCTGCCTGGCAGCTCCATCTCCAACATCCTTCTACCAATATACTCACTATCCCTCCTCTGAACATGTCCAAACCATCTCAGTCTGGCCTCTCTGACTTTGTCGCTAACACAGGCAACGTGAGCCGTCCCTCTGATGTACTCGTTCCTTATTCTGTCTAACCTGGTCACTCCTAAGGAGAACCTCAACATCTTCATCTCTGCTACCTCCATCTCAGCCTCTTGTCTCTTTCTCACTGCTACCGTCTCTAACCCATAGAGCAGAGCTGGTCTCACCACTGTCTTGTAGACCTTTCCTTTGAGTCTTGCTGACACTCTTCTGTCACACAACACTCCTGACACTTTCCTCCACCCGCTCCAACCTGCCTGCACTCGCCTCTTCACCTCTTTTCCACACTCCCCATCACACTGAACTGTTGACCCCAAGTACTTAAACTCCTGTACCTTCATCACCTCAGCCCCCTGTAACCTAACGCTTCTACCCTGATCCCTCTCGTTCAGACACATGTATTCTGTCTTACTACGACCGACCTTCATGCCTCTTCTTTCCAGAGCAAACCTCCACCTCTCCAGCTGTTCCTCTACCTGCTCTCTACTCTCACTGCAAATTACAATGTCATCCGCAAACATCATTGTCCAGGGAGATTCCTGTCTGACCTCATCTGTCAGCCTGTCCATCAACATAGCAAACAAGAAGGGACTCAAAGCTGATCCTTGGTGTAGTCCCACCTCCACCTTGAACTCCTCTGTCTGACCTACAGCACATCTCACCACCGTCATACTTCTCTCATACATGTCCTGAACTACTCTGACGTACTTCTCTGCCACTCCCGACGACCTCATACAGTACCACAGCTCCTCCCTCGGCACCCTGTCATACGCCTTCTCTAAATCTACAAAGACACAATGCAGCTCCTTCTGACCATCTCTGTACTTTTCCATCAACATTCTCAAAGCAAAAACAGCATCAGTGGTGCTCTTACGGGGCATGAAACCATACTGCTGCTCACAAATCTCCACCTTCTTCCTAAGCCTGGCTTCCACTACTCTTTCCCACAGCTTCATTGTGTGGCTCATCAACTTTATTCCTCTATAGTTGCTGCAGTTCTGTGTGTCACCCTTGTTCTTAAAGATCGGAACCAGAACACTTCTCCTCCATTCCTCAGGCATCTTCTCACTCTCTAGAATCCTATTGAACAAACTGGTTAGAAACTCCACTGCTGCCTCTCCTAAGCACTTCCACACCTCCACAGGTACGTCATCAGGACCAACAGCCTTTCCACTCTTCATCCTTTTCAGAGCCTTCCTAACCTCATCCTTTCCAATCTCTGCTATTTCCTGCTCCACAACATCCACATCTTCCTCCCTTCTTTCCCTGTCATTTTCCTCATTCATCAGATCCTCAAAATACTCCTTCCATCTTTTCTGCACACTCTCCTGGGTTGTTAGCACCTTTCCATCTCTGTCCTTAATCACCCTTACCTGTTGCACATCCTTCCCATCTCTATCTCTCTGTCTGGCTAGCCTGTACAAGTCCTTCTCTCCTTCCTTTGTGTCTAACCTGTCATACAGCTCATCGTAAGCTTTCTGTTTGGCCTTTGCCACCTCCCTCTTCACTGCGCTTCCTTGTACTCCTGTCTACTTTCCTCAGTCCTTTCTACATCCCTCTTCCTTCTAGCTAACCTCTTCCTCTGGATGCATTCCTGTACTTCCTCATTCCACCACCAAGTGTCTTTACCTTCTTTCCTCTTTCCAGATGACACACCTAGCACCTTCCTACCTGTTTCCCTGATAATCTCTGCTGTAGTTTCCCAGTCATCTGGAAGCTCATCCTGACCACCAAGAACCTGTCTCAACTTCTGCCTGAATTCCTCACAAGTTTCTTCATTCTTTAGCTTCCACCACTTGGTCTTCTTCTCTGTCTTCCCTCTCTTCTTCTTCCTGACCACCAGAGTCATCTTACACACCACCATGCGGTGCTGTCTGGCTACACTCTCTCCTACCACCACTTTGCAAGGATTCATTTAAGTTAATTCATGTAAATAATTTGATTACATTTAATTGCTAGACAGTCATAATAGAAATGTATTGTCTGTACCTTTGTGTTTGCAATGCTGAAGTACTACTGTACACTCTCTGTACACATGACCGCACCCCATGCACCCAAGCAACTCCATTGTGAGTGTGCAACCTGGAAAGGTTGCTGATCTATCACAGGGACCAAATAAAGAGACAGACAACCATTCATACTTGCATTCACATGGGCAGTATAGCCCATAGGTGGGACATTCAATGTCACCCAGCGATGACTGGCTTTACATCTGACTCCATCACATTTGTGCTTTTGACTATGAAAATATGACCTTATAATTTTGTGTAAATAATGATTTGTAATATGTGACCTTCTTAATTTTTGCTTTTTATCTACTATAGAAGTCCCATCAGCCTTACACCCAGTTCCTCAACAAAATAGTAAAAACACAACATTTTGTTCAATACATGGCTTTTATGTAGTGCCAAATTAAAGTAATCTCAAAGTACTTTAAAGTGTTTAATGTTTAAGACCTTCTGTACTGTATACATAATTATTTATAAACTCAACAACCCTACTTGAGCAATAGGCACTAGGTGACAGTAGACAGGAAAAAAAAATCCTTTAAAGAAAAACTTTCAGCAAAATCAGGCTCTGGGTGAGTGGCCACCTGTCCTCACCAGTTGGGGTAAGTGGAAAGAGAGGTAGGGGGAAAGAAGCACAACTAAGGAAGAAAGAAAGTTATTGAAATGTAAAGGTGACATTTAAATGAGGAGAGGAGCTCAGTTTATCAGTAGAGGTCCCCCAGCAGAATAACCTATATCAGCATAACTAAGAGATGATTCACAGTCACCTGATCATCTCCAACTATAAGCTTTATAAAAAAGGAAAGTTTTAAGTCTAGTCTTAAATGTAGAGATGGTGTCTGCATCCAGAACCTGAAGTGGGAGCTGGTTCCACAGGAGAGGGGCTTGATAGCTAAAGGCTCTGCCTCCCATTCTACATTTGGAAATTCTAGGAACCACAAGTAAACCTGCAGTCTGAAAACGGAGAGTTCTGCTTAGAAAATATGGAACCATGAGTTATTTAAGATAAGATGGAGCCTGATTATTAAGTGATTTATAAGTGAGGATAAGAATTTTAAATTCAATTCTGGATTTAACAGGGAGCCAATGGAGAGAAGCTAACGTAGGAGAAATATGATCTCTCTTGCTAATTCCAGTCAGAACTCTGGCTGCAGCATTTTGGATTAACTGGAGGCTCTTTAATGAGTTATTGGGACATCCTATTAATAAGGAATTACAATAGTTCAGTCTGAAAGTAACAAATGCATGGCATGGACTAGTTTTTCAGCATCAGTTTGGGACAGGATGCTCCTAATTTTAACTGTTTCTCAGGTGGAAAAAGGCAGTTCTAGAGATTTCTTTGATGTATGAAGTGAAGGAGATATCCTGATCAAAGATGACTCCGAGATTTCTTACAGTGTGAGGGAACGGGACAGATACGGACTAAACAAGTACAAAAAGGATACATTTATTAACAAAACTGAGGGGACACAGGGAACACCAACAAAGTATCAACTAAAAGAGACCCGAAAACACGGTGGATAACAAAAACCAGAAACAGACGGACAAAGTATCAACGGAAAACAATGCAGTATTGCAGGCAAAATATAAATTATCAAACTAAACACACAAAGAACCGACTAACTTAACAAAGGACTAAACCCACAGACTAAGACATACAATGTAACAAATGAACATCACTGCCGAGGGCAGGCAACACAGGAACCAAGAAACAAACCAAACAATACAAAGTAACAACACAAAATCACTGCAGTTGCAGGAGAAAAAACAAACTCACGTAAGGAAAATAGTCCAACGAACAAAAGAGGAACTTGATGGACAAACCAGAGTTGCTGACTAACACGAGCATGGGGAGGACACAACACGATATGCCATGACATGAGTTGACACAGTATAACAAGACGAACCAGAAGAGAACAAAGGACTGAGGGAAGCTTATAAAACAAAAGAGGACCACAGGTGAAATGAATCAGTCAATTAGGAGTCCATGGGTTGAGTGGAGGAGGAGGTGCAGGAAGGGAGAAACAGGGTGACAGCAGGGGGAGACAAAAACGTCCAACTAGGCAGTGATGAGGCCTGAGGCCTGAATCTTGACATACAGTATTACTTGAGGGCAATATTAGGTCATCTATGGTGAGAACGTGATTAGACATACAGTAGTGTCTGTGAGATTTTTAGGACCAAACAAACTAACCTCTGTCTTGTCTGGATTTAGGAGAAACAAATTGGACGACATCCAAGCCTTTATGTCTTTAAAGCAGCTTAAAGTTTGCTTAGTTGTTGGTTTCTCTCTGGTTTCATAGCTCAGTATATCTGGGTATCATTTGCATGGAAATGGAAATGTATTTATTTTATTAGAGTGCTTCCTACTAACATTCCCTAAGGGGGACATATGTATGTTGAAAATAATCGGTCCAAGCACAGGAGTGTAGAGAGAAGTCCGATGTCTGATGGAGGATCTACTTTTTTTTTCCAATAGTTGTGATCATCTTTATAAAGAAATTGATGAAGGGTTACTTCTGAGGGTTAGGGGGGTACTAGACTAGGAGCTATGACTATTTATCAGCCTGCCTACAGTACTAAAAAGGAGCATGGGGTTGTTCTTTGTTAACGCTATTAATTAACGCTATTAATTATGAATAATGTGGTACTAAACTACGGATTTGTGAACTGTACCATGGAGCTGGTTTTCTCTGATTCACTACCTTCTTTTTAGAGGGGCAACAGTATCAAAAAATGGGAGCCCAGGACTTAGTCTTGGGCGCCACTGATGTCAGGATTTAGGTCTCCTGATAAACTCCATATTTCTAGATGCACCATCTAGAATCGGATGCCGTCTCTTCTAATAATCTCAGGTTTTGTCTCTGAGACCCACATTGTTTGCAGTGGTTAAATGATGTCATGCAGTTAAACATGTCTTCACTGGTCAGATTGAGAAGGGGTCCAGAGAAAACTATGGAGTCTGACATAATTTTAGCAAAGTTACTGTTGGGTCCAAAATTACCGCAACACTTTTCATACACTAAGAGATGGAGACAATAAAGCACAACAAGGACACTTGGCCTTTTTACTTGCAAGGGGAGCCGGCCTGAGGTCTTAGCATCAAGAATGCTTCACCCAGGATTTCCCATCTCTGACTCCATCCGTTCCCCCTTTGTGCAAGCTTTTTATTACAAATGAGACACACCCTGAAGTCACAGATGGGGGCTGGTATGGTTAAAGGATGATCATTTTACAAGGAAAAAGAACTCCATATAAGGATAAAACACTGCTCATACGTGTATAGCAACAAGAACTGGTCAACTCTGAGAATGCTGACCTTTTTCTGACCTGTCCTTTTTATGTCTGTGTGCAGAGTGCAGCATCAGCAGAGTATAACATGTTCCTGTTGCTGACAGGATTAAACATCAAAAACATATATCCTTCATAATGACAAGAAGTAAGAAACAATAATCAAACAAAAATGTAATAAGAGAATTAGATAATTATCACTGAGTAAATCATATTTACTCTAACAGTTACATTGATTCCACATTAATTTTAGTGACTTCCTGTGTGAATTATTATCTTACTGTATTTACGTTTATCTTTGCACAGGAGTTTTAAATAGGATTTGACACGCTTTTCCCAGGGAATTCACCCTAATTACTAAATTAGTTAGTGAGGCTGCAGCATTATGAATAAGATTGTTGACTTGTGCTGGAGTAATGTTAGGGGGACTGCCCTCCTATGAAATAAAAGATGGAATAAGTTCCTTAAATTTGTCAACAGCATTTTCACAGAAACATCTACTGTAGTGAATCTTATCTGTAGGTTTAGTAAAGTCTGGTACTGTAAATTCAAATGTAATTAAGAAATGGTCAGATAAAAGAGGGTTTTGGGGAAAAACTATTAACTGATCAACTTCCACACCGTATGTCAGAATAAGATCAAGGGTGTGATTAAAACAGTGAGTGGGTTTATTTACATTTTGGGTAAAAGCAATGGAGTCTAATAGTGAATTAAATGCAGCGTTGAGGCAGTAATCATCAACATCTACATGGATATTAAAGTCACCCATATAATATAATATAATATAATGACTTTATCTGCACTAAGAACTAAATCAGATGGAAACTCAGAGAATTCAGTTAAAAACTCAGAGTAATTCAATTCAATTCAATTCAATTTTATTTGTATAGTGCTTTTTACAATTGATTTTGTCACAAAGCAGCTTTACACAACCAAAGAACAGTACATGAATAGTGAATGTGTATGAAAACTCACTGAGAAGGCAACAGGAAGAAACCTTGAGAGGAACCAGACTCAACAGGGAACCCATCCTCATATGGGTGATTACATGCTGTGTAGGCAGCAGGCAGTTAATGTCTTTAAGTTAATGTGGAGTCCAGTTAGTTATTGCAGGCAGACTTGTTCCAGTCCTGGACTATTGAGCGTCGAGTCGAGACCTCCGAGAAAAGCTTCCGACGTCCACTGAGGCTAAAACCGACTTCATAGTAACGTGTGACCAACTACAGTCTCCAAACACATCCCATAGGGCAGACGGTGGATCCAGGCGGCGAGATCTCCAGCCAGAAGTTGGGCATCAGGACAAGTCAGACAGGTCCAGAGGGAAAAAGGGTGGAATGACGTGTAGCTCGACAGAGAGACAGGAAGAGGGAAATAGAGAGGTAGAGAAAGAGAGAGATGGCAGTTAGTTGTATTCGCAGTGAGATAAAGTTAGAGGTGAATGTATATTTAGAATAGTGCAGCAGGGACTCCGGCAGGACTAATTATGACAGCCTAACTAAAAGGGTGAGCCAGAAGGAAACACAGACATGAGGGCTCCCTGGGATGTACAGCAACCGATCACTTCACCATTAACAAACCAGAGTGATCAGTGAGAGTTGGGAAGACAGCATCTAAACATACCAGTTCACCGTAATGCTCTACGTCCATGAGTCCTTCCCAGATCTATTTAAAAACATGCTTGACTAAATAAATAAATAGGTTTTTAGACTAGACTTAAACACTGAGACTGAGTTTGAGTCCCGAACCCTATTTGGAAGGCTATTCCATAACTTTGGGGCTTTGTAAGAAAAAGCTCTGCCCCCAGCTGTAGTTTTCATGATACGAGGTACTGACAGGCAGCCAGCATCCTTTGATCGAAGTACGCGTGGTGGATCATAAGACACTAGCAGTTCACTTAGATACTGCGGCGCAAGACCATTTAATGCTTTAAATGTCAAAAGTAGTATTTTAAAATCAATGCGAAATTTCACGGGGAGCCAATGAAGTGTAGATAAGATAGGCGTGATGTGCTCGTATCTTCTGGTTCTAGTGAGGACTCTCGCTGCTGCATTCTGAACTAACTGAAGCTTGTTTATGCACCTGGTTGAACAGCCAGACAGTAAGGCATTACAGTAGTCCAACCTAGAGGTGATGAAAGCATGGACTAATTTTTCTGCATCATTTAGTGACAAAAATTCCTTATTTTGGCAATATTTCTGAGGTGAAAGAAAGCTGTCCTGGTGATATTATCTACATGAGCTTCAAATGAAAGACTGGAATCTAGAATCACACCAAGGTCTTTTACTGTTGGACTAGATGTAAGAGAAAGGCCATCGAGAGTTACGGTGTGATCTAAGATCTTGCTTCTAGCTGCATATGATCCTATAACTAGTACTTGTGTCTTATCAGGATTTAGCAGAAGGAAGTTAATTAGCATCCAGTCTCGTATATCCTTTACACACTGCTGAACTTTATTAAGCTTTCTGATCTCATCTGGTTTTGATGAAACATATAACTGTGTGTCGTCAGCATAACAATGAAAGTTAATACCATGTTTACGGATAATGTTGCCCAGAGGAAGCATTAGAGGGAAAAAGTAGTGGGACTAAAACTTGAACCCTGTGGAACACCAAACTCCACTGGAGAGCATGTGGAGTAATCGCCATTTAGATCTACATACGGATAACGATCAGTCAAATAGGACCTAAGCCAGGAGAGGGCCGTTCCCCTAATTCCAACAACATTTTCTAGTCTGTGAAGGAGAATACTATGGTCAATGGTGTCAAAAGCTGCACTGAGGTCGAGTAGCACAAGCATAGTGACGCAACTCTGATCAGAGGCCAATAGGAGGTAATTTACTACTTTAACAAGGGCCGTCTCTGTGCTGTGATGAGGCCTAAATCCTGACTGATAGAGTTCATGTATGTTATTTCTATGAAGATACGAGGATAGCTGCCCAGCTACTATCTTTTCGAGAATCTTTGAGATAAAGGGGAGGTTTGATATTGGCCTGTAATTTGACAGCTGACAAGGGTCGAGATCAGGTTTCTTGATTAGCGGTTTAATAACTGCTAATTTAAAACACTTTGGGACATACCCACAGCTGAGTGAGGAATTTATGATTGTCAGCAGGGGTTCTATTATTTCTGGCACTATCTGTTTTTGAAAGTGTGTCGGTATAGGGTCTAATGTACAGGTTGAAGATTTTGCAGAAGAGATGAGTGAAATTAGTTCATTCTCTTCAAGAGGAGTAAAGTAATCTAGGTACTGATCTGCTGAGGTTAGCTCGTCACCTGCGTCAACTAAATTGTCTGGTTTTAAAGCTTGAATTTTATGCCTTAAATTTACAATTTTGTTATTCAAAAAGTTCATGAAGTCCTCACTACTGCACAACGTTGTTGTGGAGATATCTGCAGTGGTCTTCTTTCTAGTTAATTTGGCTACTTTATTAAATAAAAATCTAGGGTTATTTTTGTTGTTTTCTATGAGAGTGGAGAGATACGTTGATCTAGCTGCACGAAGAGCTTTTTTTATAGTTCAGGATGCTCTCCTTCCATGCTATCTGAAATACTACCAATTTAGTTTGGCGCCATTTACGTTCTAACTTTCGAGCAGTCTATTTTAAGGCGCGCGTGCCATCGTTATACCAAGGAGCAAGTTTCTTATCTCTAATGACTTTTCTTATAACTGGAGCTACATTATCTAAGGTATAATGGAATGACGACTCTAGATACTCAGTCGCCTGGTCTAGTTCTAAAGGGTCAAACTCTGGGAGATTACTGATAAAGCTCTGCAATGTAGTTGATGTAAATGTACGACAAACAGGACTGGTTTTGGATTTTTGGATTTTTACAGTTAGGATCAGAGAGGCTAAGAGTGAGGCTCTCAAATAAATTAAAATATGTTTAGGTCTGGGGTTGATTAATAAACTTGAGTGGAAGATTGCTGCTACTCCTCCACCCCGACCTGTGCTTCTAGGAACATGATAATTAACATGACTTGAGGGGGTCGACTCATTCAGAGAGACATATTCATCCTGCTGCAGCCAGGTTTCAGTAAGACAGAATAAGTCTATTTGATGGTCAATTATCAATTCATTTACTAACAGGGATTTAGACGAGAGAGATCTGATATTTAAAAGTCCACATTTGATTGTTGTCTTGTTATTTTGTTCTGTGAGAGAAGTCATCTTTATTTTTATTAACTTCTTATGAATCATAGTCACATGCATGATTTAACTAACTTGTTCAAAGGAAGTTCTGCTATTGCATAAAGCATATTGTAAACTGTAAATGATTAAAGATATTGTCAGATTGTGAGTGTTATAAACTAGAGATATATTATTTTTCAGATAGTATTATGTCTAAAGTCCAACAGTGAACAACAGCAAACAACTGTAAAAGTGAAAGAAAGGCTTTGACCACGTAGTTTACTCCACGTAGCACAGGAAAGGTACAGTAAAACAGTCTTTCATTTCTTTCTAATTACAGTGTGTGAATATGTTTTACTGATTGCATTTTGTACAGAAGTACAATTATTTTGTATTGGTGTATTAGTCGGGTGGGTATATCAGGTATTTTCATTTATTTATAATGTAAATAAGCTGAGCACCTATTTATTTCTAAAACTGATCTTTCTGTTGTTATCTTTTTTTATAGTTAATTACTTTTACACATTTTCACATACTGCACATTAAGAGTTAAAACAAAATTAAAACCGTACTAATAAAATACTCCGTAACTACTGACTCCTACTTGGAGGTGTACTTAGTAAGTTGTAACTCTCAGGTACTCTACTACTTAATTAAATTGTGATTTTCTAATAATCATTATTTTATACTTTAACTCCACTTAAAAAAGCTTTCATTGTTATTAATTCATGTTTACAGAGCTTCAAGATGTTGCGCCGAGTCTTACGCACAGGTAACAATGCACATCAGGTAAAATATTTAAAGGTTTTATATGCCAGCCAATGAAGGATGATATGGGGACAGGAAGTTCGGCACAGTGCGGTAAACAAAATTTCAATTATTAATCTAAATTGTTATACATACTGTATGTTGTCAAAAATAAAATTAACAGGTAGCTGATGTATATTGTTGCAGCAGCTGCTAAAAAATATAACAGTTACAGGTTATTGTCCACTCATCTTCTTGATCCTTTGAAACTGATTCTCACCAGAAGGAGTAACAAATTATTACCACGTCTTAATATGTCCAAACAGTGTTCTGCACTCTAAGCTTTATCCTTCACTGACCAGCAGCAGCATGTGTTTGATTAAGGAGTTATGCTGAAATACTTTCATTATTATTATTATTTTTATTATTATTATGTTATCTTTTTTCATTCCAGCTTCTAACTTGATCACAGCTCTAACTCGTAGCTCTTACTCTGCTGATGTTGGCTTGAATGATGTCATATATAGTGACAAGTGGCTCATGGGAGTCTACTTCATTTGGAAAGCTACAAAACCAGCAATCAGTAAGTTTCTTTCATAATCTCACTAAATTGTGTTTTTATAGTAATATAAATTCCTTAATATAATGTTTAAATGGAAGAGGTTGATAAATTACAATAATGATATAGTTTTTAATTAAAAATGAATTATTGTTTGGACAGCTGCAAGTACAATAACTTGTCTATTATCATTATTATTAGATATGTACACACATTAGTGGATTTTGCTGAGACACTTGTTGTATTTATCTTTTTTTCATTCCAGCTTCAGATTTGATCAGAACTGTAACTCGTCACTTTTACTCTGAGAATGTTGGCTTGTCTGGTGTCTTAAATCGTGACTTCATGTGGTTCATGGGAATCTATTTAACCTCAAACTCAGCAATCAGTGAGTTTCTTTCATAATGCTGCCAAAATGTGCTTTTTACAGTCATATAAAGTCTTAGCTGAAATGGTTGATTAATGGTTAAGAAAAGGTTCTAAAAAATCTTAAAACTTACTTTCTTCAGGGAGTCTATTTTTAGTTGTTTTTAATGATTTATTGCCTCATGTCAATGCACTCGTTAATTACAATGCTTCTCAATACACAACAACCTTGTCCATTATCATAATTATTAGATATGTACACAGATTAGTGGATTATGCTGGTACACTTATTATTATTTTTATTCTTTATTATTATTATTTTTTTTTTCATTCCAGCTTCTGACTTCATCACAGCTGTAACTTGTTGCTTAAACTCTGACGATGGTGCCTTGGCCAGTGTCTTAAGTCGTGACTTCATTTGGTTTATGGGAATCTATTTTACCTGGAAAGCTACAAAGTCAGCAATCAGTGAGTTTCTTTTATTATGCTGCCAAAATGTGCTTTTAATAGTCATATAAAGTCTTTGCTGAAACATTTTAAGAGAAATGGTTTAATAGTGGTTAAGAAAAGGTTCTATATTAATTTGCATTTCCACAGTTTAAATTTCTGGAAGAGGAGCTTTATAACATAAAATATGATATCATTTAAGCAGTATATTTTTCAACTTTCTCCTCTAGCTGTCTTGTCCACTCTGCACCACCTCAGGGTAACACACCTGTCACCAGTTGTCATCAAGGGGGGAGCAGGTGTAATCAGTGGGGCGTTTCACCAGCTTCCTCGAAGGTCCAATCAGTGTCAATATTATTCTAGTTATTACCAGTGGCAGACAGCAAACAGGCAAGACAAAGAAACTATTGTAATCTTATTGGCCTCGGACCAGCTCCAGTACTAATGTTACAATGCCAGAGCAAAATACTTCTTAGACTTGATCACTGCTCACCTCCACAATCCTAAGTTTCTATTTCAGACTGTTGACAAGTTAGTAAACCCAACCCTTGAAAGTGATGCAGAGTGTGAGAAGTTCTTAATATATTTTAATAAATAAAATTGAATCAATCAGAACTTCTGTTATCCCTACCTCCTCACCAATCATATTCTCCCACCCCTCTAGAGAATGCATTTTGGCTTAAAATGAAATCACATGAAGCCATCTTCCAGCCAAGTTGATGTCATTCCAGCTAAGTTCTTAATCTCGATCACTGATTCGCTTGCTCCTTCTCTCCTGATTATTTTCAATACTTCTCTGTCCAGTGGAATTGTGGCAGATTATTTTAAAATTGCATGTGTGCAACCTCTTTTGGAAAAAGTTGGTTTAGATCCCTCATCCCCTGAAAACTAAAGACCAATCTCCAAACTACCCTTCATATCAAAGACTTTAGAAAAGTACGTGTCTAAACACTTATTTCTAGCTGCAGACAACTATAACATCGTTGACGAATTGCAATCTGGTTTTCGCAAACATCACAGCACACAGAGCACAATACTAAACGTGACTAATGATATTTTGTTGGCCTCTGACTCTACCGTGCCACACAGAAAGAATACATAACTTACATTATTTCCTTTTTATTTAATATCTGATTCTGAACAATATTTCATTATGGAAAATTACTGGATTCTCTCCTCCACATCTGTCTATGACTCAGTCTTGATGCATGTCAAGATGCTTGCCTCGGTCACATTACCTATCTGCTACCTAACACATCATACATTACTGCTAAACTGAAACCCTAAGCTAACAAAATGAACAAGAATCAAATGCCTTTGAAAAGTTTCTTTGCGCAAGGTAAAAGAGCCAGTAAGGAGACAGAAGAAGAACCTAAGACTTCAAAGAAAAGAACGCTGCATTTAACAGACAATACCAGGACTCCCACTGGAAATATTGATTTATTGGGATGAACCAAGCCCCCTTTGTGGTGACTGGCTCTCTAATGGGTCAATGAAGCTTCAAAACTCTTCAACTGGATTGGCAAAAATTCCATTTTGTTCGAAAACCCCTATATATTTAGAAAATACCAGTCCTTATGCCAGTCATATCATTTTATTTTGTTGTATTTATCCACCACACCTTAAAGGCTAGTCCATGAAAATATTGTCTGACAATAAACCGGTGCGCGGAGCAAAAAAGGTTGGGGAACACCGCAGTAGATCATCACATTTTGTTGGACCAACAAAAGCACTGGGCTGGAATAAAAGTTACTGCACTGGACTGGTTCTCTTCATACCTGTCCAATAGATCGTTTTGTGTTACCGTTAATATCTGCAAGTTATCTTTTTCTCCTGTGAAGTCCCTCAAGGTTCAGTGCTGGGGCCAATCTTATTCTCTCTGTACATGCTCCCTTAAGAACATATTATTCGTAAACATGGTGTTTCTTTTCATTGCTATGCTGATGACACTCAGCTGTACTGTCCCTTTAAGATCTCTGACCACGGGGGACTGAGTTCCTTACATCAGTGTATAAATGAGATAAAAAGCTGGATGGCTCAAAATTTCCTGCAGCTGAATTCTGACAAAACAGAAATAGTTGTTATCAGTCCACAACGTATAGCCAAACACATTCTGCCCTGCACAGATTCTCGCTTGGATAATTCTAAGCCCACTGCAAAAAGTCTTGGTGTTTGGTTTGATAGTAAACTTAACTTTGAGCATCATGTCACAAAGCTTGTTCAGGCATGTTTTTATCATCTTAGAAATATCTCCAAAATACGTTCAATTCTTTCTTTTCATGACACTGAAGTAATCTTACACGCATTTATTTCCTCACGCCTTGACTATTGCAACAGTCTGTTCACCTGTCTCAGCCAGAAATCTATTAATCGGCTCCAGATTGTTCAGAATTCAGCTGCAAGACTCTTAACTAGAAAAAGAAAATACGATCACATCACTCCTGTATTAGCTTCCTTACACTGGCTGCCAGTATGTTTTAGGATTGATTTTAACTTTTAAAGCTCTGCATGGTCTTTCCCCCAGCTCTTTATCCCAGATTTTAAAGCCTTATGAGCCTGCACGTAGCCTGAGATCCTCTGGTAGAAATCTTTTGTATGTCCCTGATGTTAGAATGACAACTAGAGGTGACAGAGCCTTTTTAGAGCCCCTAAACTCTGGAACAACTTACCTGAGGAAATAAGATCAGCTGACTTAGTAACATCTTTTAAATCCCTCCTTAAAACATACCTCTACCGGCGAGCCTTTTTTGATCTTCTTTAGACGACTCCTCATTTAGGACAACTTCCCATTAACTTAGATAATTGTCTTTCCTTTGGAGCTGGTTTTCTAAAGGACTGATGTAGTTGTTGTAAGTTTTGTTTATATTATTGTTTATTGTTTCCTGCACCCCAACTGGTCGAGGCAGGTGGCCGTTTAACAGTGCTTGCTCAAGTTGATCTTGTTGGGCTACATGTGTATTTGCCTCTTTTGTGAAGCACTTTGTAACATATGTTTAGAAAGGGCTCTATAAAAAAGAAATATTATTATTACTTGTTGATCCATCAATGTGTGTTTCTTATTAAAAGTACCTTTCATCTTTGTCTGATTTTATCAGAAAAAATGGTGAGGATCCAAGAAGAACTGGATGCACTGGTACCAGTTTTCTCTTCAGTGCTGGAACTGTTACAGGAACTCACACAGCACTTGGAAGAGATTGAACAAGAAATGGTGGAGAAAAAGGGAAAGCTCCAACTAGTAGAGAAGGAAATAACAGAGAGTGAGAGACAAAAGGCCACTGACAATAGAGAAAGATATTTAAGAGAAAAACAGAATCTATTAAATGATCAGTGGAAACTGGAAAAGAGAAAAGAAGTCATTGAGAAACAGCAACTGAATAAAGATAAACTACATCTGGAGGTGAAGAAACTGCAGCAGAAAATAAACGACATCATGGCAAGAAAGGAAGAGGAAAGAAGGGAACAATATAGAGGTGAATAGTTCACAATTGGATAAAGTAGAAAGTCAAAGTGAAAGCGATTACCTCTCTCCACCACAAGTCCAGTCCAGAAAACTGATAGAGTAGATCAAACTATTATTATACAGTAGAAGCAGAATACACAGCTGCAGCAGACAGACAAAAAGTCGATATGTTCAACACAACATAAATTGTTATCTAGTTGTGATAATGCAGTACACAGTATCTATAGTGGTATTATTAGGTAAAGTATCTTTATTTCAACTTAGCTAGCCTGTACGTAGTACAAATGAAAAGTCAAACAGCATTTTTTAATGTTGGAAAAGACAACATGCCCCTACTCTTTTGCTCCTTTTCTTTTCTCCAACTTCTGGAAACTTAAGGAAGTTTTTTTCAGCAGGAGAGATTCAAGATTCAGGATAAAAAAAAAATTAAAAAAAAACTTTTATTCATTCCAGAGGGTAATTGTTTAGAGGTAGATTTCTGTGAAAATAAGTCTCAGCTGCAGAAAAAAACACAGAGGATCCAAGAAGAACTGGATGCATTGGGAGTGGTTTTCACTTCAATGGTGGAACTGTTGCTGGGAAACCAGAGACAGTAATTTCCGCTGCATGTGGAGGAAATACATTGAAATAGAGAGGAGAGGAGAAAAAGCAGAAGCTTGAGTTAGTGGAGAAGGAAATAGCAGAAAGTGAGAAAAAAAGACTAAAGAGGAGATTATTTAAGAGAAAACAAAGTATTAAATGTTCAGTGGAAACTGAAAACGTAAATTATTAATTTGGTTCTGCTTCTGCATTATCAGTGTATTTTAAGTTGTTTTTTAATGATTTATTGCCTCATGTCAATGCACTCGTTAATAACAACACTTCTCAATGTACAACAAACTTGTCCATTATTATAATTACTAGATATGTACACAGATTAGAGGATTTTGCTGACACACTTATTATTATCTATTTTTCTTCTGACTTCATCACAGCTCTAACTCGTCACTTTTACTCTGATGATGTTGGCTTGTCTGGTGTCTTAGATCATGACTTCATATGGTACATGGGAATCTATTTTACCTGGAAAGCTACAAACTCAGCAATCGGTGAGTTTCTTTCATAATACTGCCAAAATGTGGATTTTATAGTCATATAAAGTCTTTGCTTAAATATTTTAAGAGAAATGGTTGACTAATGGTTAAGAAAAAGTTTATTTCCACTGTTAAAATTTCTAGAAGAAGAGTACAATGACATAAAATACGATATCATGAAAGCAGAAAATCTTTCAATTGTTTGCCCTTTTTTAATGTGTTTTTCACTCTAAAAGTAATTTTCATCTTTGTCTGATTTTATCAGAAAAAATGGCGAGGATCCAAGAAGAACGGGATGCACTTGTACCAGTGGTGGTGGAACTGTTAGCGGAAAACAAGAAACAGGATCTCACGTTGTGCTTGGAAGAAATAGAACAAGAAACTGAGGAGAACAAGAAAAAGCTCCAGCTAGTAGAGAAGGAAATAGCAGAGAGTGAGAGAGAAAAGGCCACTGACAACAGAGAAAGACATTTAAGAGAAAAACAGAATCTATTAAATAATCAGTGGAAACTGGAAAAGAGAAAAGAAGTCATTGAGAAACAGCAACTGGATGTAGAGAAACTGAAGCAGAAAACAAATGACATTATGGCAACCAGGAGGAGGATGTTATTCTTGTTTATTTTTTCTGTATTTGTCCTTTTTTTATGCTGAATGCTGCTAAATAAATGATTTATAAGGAAATAGTAATGAAAACAACAAGCAACAATATTTAAAGGAAATTTCACTGCTGCTGTTGAAACTATGTAAAGTTAGTGTTCATGTTTTTGTCCTAATCATTAAAAGTAAAATGTGATTGTAGCTGATTTGCACTGAAACATTTCAATAACACACATACACACACACAAAAAAAAACAAACAAAAAAAAAACAGGATCTTTATACAGTATGGAAGAAATTTCACTCCCAACAACCACCACAGCAAGAGTTGTGACCAGATGTGAACATAATACAAGCTATATAGGGAACACACGTTATGAACCTGATCAAAGTCTGAAATTTGAAACATCTTGATCAAACAGCTTTATCACCTTGAGTGAATTGATGCAGATAAGTATAAGACTTTTATGCTGGTGCTCTTATATGGAGCTGTACAGAGGACCATATATTACAAACTTGTAAATCGATCAAGTTTCAACCCGAGATCTTATTTACTCACTTTGAAATCTGAAAGAAAAACTTGATCCAAGTCTCTGCCCATCATATCATGTACGAGTCTTCCTGCTTACAGAGAAGCATTAGGTCTCTGTGTCTACCTGGATCCTCCATTTGTTTTACTAGCTTGAAGAAGCCTGTGTTTTCCTCTTGGCTGTTTCCTCATTTCTGCTTCATTTCCAGCTATCTCTGCTCTTTGCACTGCTGAGTATCTGGATCAGGTGTGTTCAGCCAATCAGAAGCTGTAAGTGCAGAGACGTTTGGAAAACAAGCAGACCTGCAGGTCTCTAGGACCAGGGTTGCCTACCCTGGCCTGATGTCATCATAATCTGATAATCTCTTTTCATGTAACACACCTCAAGCTGAAGCTCCGTAAAAAATGTTTTCCGGTTTCAGTGAATTTCAATGACTTTAAATTTAATTTGAATATTAAACCGTAAAATGCAGGATCACAGAACAAAAGATATTTGATACTTTCATATGCAAGTATAAATTTGGTGTATGACCAATAATGAATAAAACAATTTGATTTCAACAAATTATTATTGTATAGTGTTAACTAACAAGTAACTCATCTAACTGACCAACTAACTAATATATAAACAAACCCTCAGTAAAGTTAGAACCACATATTACTCCTAATTGATAGAGGCAAATTAGAACAACCCCAGGTTTCTTTTCAGCACTATAGCCAGGCTGACAAAGAGTCATAGCTCTGTAGACCCTAATGTCCCCTTAACACAAAGCAGCAATGTTTTCATGAATTTCTTTACTGATAAAATCATAATTATTAAATAAAAAATTATCAGATCCTCCCTGCATACGGTATGAATTGTACAACAACTCTAGATTCATTTGTAAGGCCTCACTCACACTTAGACTGCTTCTTCCCTTCCTTTTCCATAGATCAAGCTGTGGTCATTTGTCCCCAATAACTCCCTAAAAAGCCTAATCTAGCAGGGGTTGCAAGCCAGTGACTTCTGTGCCGGTCCCAAGCCCGGATAACTAGAAAGGGTTGTGTCAGGAAGGGCATCCGGCGTAAAAATTGCCAAAATAACCATGTGAATCATCCGCAACACTTTCATACCGGATCGGTCGAGGCCCGGGTTGACAACGACCGCCACCGATGCTGTTAACCTACAGGGTGCCGGTGGAAATTTGACTACTGTTGGTCGAAGAAAGAGGGGAGGCAGAAGGGTTTGTGGTCAGAGAGAGAAGGGAAAAGGCAGGAGCATAGGTTTGAGAACAGGGACTCTTAACGTTTGCACAATGACAGGGAAAGGCAGAGAGCTGGCAGACATGATGGAGAGAAGGAAGGTAGATATTCTGTGTGTGCAGGAAACAAGGTGGAAGGGCAGCAAGGCACGTAGTATTGGAGGAGGATACAAACTGTTCTACCATGGTGTGGATAGGAAGAGAAACGGGGTAGGAGTGATTCTGAAGGGGGAGTTTGTGAACAGTGTCCTAGAGGTGAAAAGAGTGTCAAACAGGGTGATGAGCATAAAGCTAGAAATTGAAGGGGTGATGGTGAATATAGTCAGTGGGTATGCGCAACAGGTTGGCTGTGAGTTAGAAGAGAAGGAGAGATTCTGGAGTGAGTTTGATGAGGTCATAGAGAGTATCCCCAGAGGTGGTGGAATGAGGAAGTACAGGACTGCATCCAGAGGAAGAGGTTAGCTAGAAGGAAGTGGGATGTAGATAGGACTGAGGAAAGTAAACAGGAGTACAAGGAAGTGCAGCGTAGAGTGAAGAGGGAGGTGGCAAAGGCCAAACAGAAAGCTTACGATGAGCTTGTACAGGCTAGCCAGACAGAGAGATAGAGATGGGAAGGATGTTCAACAGGTAAGGGTGATTAAGGACAGAGATGGAAAGGTGCTAACAACCCAGGAGAGTGTGCAGAAAAGATGGAAGGAGTATTTTGAGGAGCTGATGAACGAGGAAAATGACAGGCAAAGAAGGGAGGAAGATGTGGATGTTGTGGAGCAGGAAGTAGCAGAGATTGGAAAGGATGAGGTTAGGAAGGCTCTGAAAAGGATGAAGAGTGGAAAGGCTGTCGGTCCTGATGACGTACCTGTGGAGGTGTGGAAGTGCTTAGGAGAGACAGCAGTGGAGTTTCTAACCAGTTTGTTCAATAGGATTCTAGAGAGTGAGAAGATGCCTGAGGAATGGAGGAGAAGCGTTCTGGTTCCGATCTTTAAGAACAAGGGTGACACGCAGAACTGCAGCAACTATAGAGGAATAAAGTTGATGAGTCACACAATGAAGCTGTGGGAAAGAGTAGTGGAAGCCAGGCTTAGGAAGAAGGTGGAGATTTGTGAGCAGCAGTATGGTTTCATGCCCCGTAAGAGCACCACTGATGCCATTTTTGCTTTGAGAATGTTGATGGAAAAGTACAGAGATGGTCAGAAGGAGCTGCATTGTGTCGTCTGGAGTGGCAAAAAAGTACGTCAGAGTAGTTCAGGACATGTATGAGAGAAGTATGACGGTGGTGAGATGTGCTGTAGGTCAGACAGAGGAGTTCAAGGTGGAGGTGGGACTACACCAAGGATCAGCTTTGAGTCCCTTCTTGTTTGCTATGTTGATGGACAGACTGACAGATGAGGTCAGACAGGAATCTCCCTGGACAATGATGTTTGCGGATGACATTGTGATTTGCAGTGAGAGTAGAGAGCAGGTGGAGGAACAGCTGGAGAGGTGGAGGTTTGCTCTGGAAAGAAGAGGCATGAAGGTCAGTCGTAGTAAGACAGAATACATGTGTCTGAATGAGAGGGATCAAGGTAGAAGCGTTAGGTTACAGGGGGCTAAGGTGAAGAAGGTGCAGGAATTTAAGTACTTGGGGTCAACAGTTCAGTGTGATGGGGAGTGTGGAAAAGAGGTGAAGAGACGAGTGCAGGCAGGTTGGAGCGGGTGGAGGAAAGTGTCAGGAGTGTGTGACAGAAGAGTGTCAGCAAGACTCAAAGGAAAGGTGTACAAGACAGTGGTGAGACCAGCTCTGCTCTATGGGTTAGAGACGGTAGCAGTGAGAAAGAGACAAGAGGCTGAGATGGAGGTAGCAGAGATGAAGATGTTGAGGTTCTCCTTAGGAGTGACCAGGTTAGACAGAATAAGGAACGAGTACATCAGAGGGACGGCTCACGTTGCCTGTGTTAGCGACAAAGTCAGAGAGGCCAGACTGAGATGGTTTGGACATGTTCAGAGGAGGGATAGTGAATATATTGGTAGAAGGATGTTGGAGATGGAGCTGCCAGGCAGGAGGACAAGAGGACGACCAAGGAGGAGATATATGGATGTTATAACAGAGGACATGAAGTTGGCTAGTGTTAGGGTAGAAGATGTTCATGATAGAGTGAGGTGGAAAAGGATGATTCGCTGTGGTGACCCCTGATGGGAAAAGCCGAAAGAGAAGAAGAAGAACTCATTAAAAAGCCTCCAGTCAATCCAAAATGCTGCAGCCAGAGTTCTGACTGGAATTAGCAAGAGAGATCATATTTCTCCTACGTTAGCTTCTCTCCATTGGCTCCCTGTTAAATCCAGAATTTAATTTAAAATACTTCTCCTCACTTACAAATCCCTTAATAATCAGGCTCCATCTTATCTTAAAGACCTCATAGTTCCTTATCTTCCAAGCAGAACTCTCCGTTCTCAGACTGCAGGTTTACTTGTGGTTCCTAGAGTTTCCAAATGTAGAATGGGAGGCAGAGCCTTTAGCTACCAAGCCCCTCTCCTGTGGAACCAGCTCCCAGTTCAGGTTCTGGAGGAAAGACACCCTCTCTACCTTTAAGACTAGACTTAAAACTTTCCTTTTTTATAAAGCTTATAGTTAGAGATGGATCAGGTGACTCTGAACCATCTCTTAGTTATGCTGATATAGCTTAGTCTGCTGGGGGACCTCTACTGATAAACTGAGCTCCTCTCCTCTCTCCTTTCTCCTCTATCAATGCAAATGCCACCATTGCATGTCATTAACTTTGTGTCTTCTCTCTCTTTTAGTTGTGTTTCCTCCTCTCTGTCTCCCTCTCTCTGTACTTTTCTGCAGGTATCCTCGGCCTGGAGCTGTACATCTCCAGAATCCAGTTCATCTGCCCAATGTTCTTGCTGCTTGTTGTTGTTTTTGTTACCTGCTGTTCTTTTCTCTCTACTCTTTCCACTCACCCCAACCGGTTGAGGCAGAAGGCCGCCCACTATGAGCCTGGTTCTGCTGGAGGTTTCATCCTCTAAAGGGAGTTTTTCCTCTCCACTGTTGCCTAAAGAATGAATGAATGAATGAATGAATGCCTTTTATTGTCACTGTTCACATATACAATGTGCATTATATACATGTACAATGAGATTGAAAGCATCTCACTGTTGGTGCAGCATGCTTAAATATAACATAAATAAATAACAGTTTCAACAGTAGCAGCATGGGGGTGCAGGTCACATGAGGTAGGGTACACAAGAGAGGTAGCACTAATATGTACATATATCAATATGAAGATGGATAGAAAAATTGCACAGCAATTTTAAATATTGCACATTCAGTGGTATATACAAGGTTTTTATTTTAATTCTGTAGTTCGGATGATTCATTAGGTAGTCAGTGCATATGTGAGTTTATGACAGTGATGGCTTTTGGGAAAAAGCTGTTCCTGAGTCTGTTAGTCCTCGTTCTGTGGCACCTGTAGCGCCTTCCTGAGGGTAACAGGTTAAACAGTCCAGAAGCAGGATGGGAACTGTCCTTGATGATGTTCTCTGCTCTGCTGAGGCAGCGGGAGGTGTAGATGTCCGACAGGGAGGGGAGAGAGCAGCCTATGATCTTTTGTGCTGATTTAACTACTCTCTGAAGCCTCCCTCAGTCTGCCATAGTGCAACTCCCGTACCATACTGTGATGCAGTAAGTCAGCAGGCTGTCGATGGACGCGCGGTAGAAGGTCAACAGTAGGCTGGGAGCCAGGTTGTGCTTCCTGAGGACTCTCAGGAAGTAGAGTCTCTGCTGGGCCTTCTTGATGACCGCTGTGATGTTCTCTGTCCATGAGATATCATCAGAGATGAGGACCCCGAGAAACCGGAAAGTGTGGACCATCTCCACGGACTAACCACTGATGTAGAGAGGGGCTAGCTCGGTGCTGTGCTTCCTGAAGTCGACAATGACCTCTTTGGTTTTCTTGGTGTTCAGGGCTAGGTTATTCTCTGAACACCATGTTTCCAGCTTCAGGACCTCTTCTCTCCCTCTATGAGGTTTCTGTCGTGGGACGGACTACAGTCATGGGTGTAGAGACAGTACAGGAAGGGGCTCATCACACAGCCCTGTGGGGAGCCAATGCTCAGTGTGCGGGTGGAGGACAGGTGTGGGCCAAGTCTCACAGTCTGGGACCGGTTTGTGAGAAAGTCTTTTAAACAGGCACAAGTAAGTGGGGGGAAGCCAAGAATGTCCAGTTTCCTGATGAGTATGTCAGGAGTGATAGTATTGAATGCTGAGCTAAAGTCCACGAAGAGCATCCGAGCATAACTCTGCTGCTGCTCCTGGTGTCCTAGCACAGCGAGGAGGGCTAGGGCGATGGCGTCCTCTGTGGATCTGTTGGTGCAATATGCAAACTGGTGTGGGTCGAAGTCTGGTGGAAGGTAGCCTTTAATGTGTCTGAGAACCAGCCTCTCAAAGCACTTCATGATTACTGGAGTGAGAGCCACAGGTCAGTAATCGTTCAGGCTGGTGACAGGAGACTTCTTCGGTAGTGGAATGATTGTTGCGGATTTTAGACAGGATGGGATGACTGCCTGTGCTAAGGAGCGGTTGAAAATTGTAGTGAAGATGGAGGCGAGCTGGGGGGCACATGTCCTTAGCACCATGCCAGGTACACCATCTGGGCCAGCAGCCTTCCTGGGGTTCACTGCTAGGAGCACCCGTCTGACATCTTGCTCTGTTACAGTGAGTGGGGCAGTGCCGGAACCAGATGGAGGTTGGAGCGGTAGTAGGGCTTGGGCAGATGCGTGCTGATGCTGTGTTTCAAAGCGGGCGAAGAAGCTATTTAGCTCCTCTGCCAGCGACACATCTATGTCCTCCGTTAAACCCTCGCTGCCTCTGTAGTTTGTGATGGCTTGAATACCCTGCCACACCACCCTTGTGTTGTTGCTGGACAGATGGGACTCCAATCTCCTCTTATAGTCCGTTTTGGCTTTATTAATTCCTTTTTTCAGGTCTGCTCGAGCAGCTCTGTACAGAGCTCTGTCGCCTGACCTGAAGGCAGCATCGCGGCCTTTGAGGAGTTTGCGGACCTGGTTGGTCATCCAGGGTTTCTTGTTAGGAAAGACCCGGATGTTTTTTTCCACAGTCACATTCCCGATGCAGAACTTGATGTAGTCCAGCACCGTTCCTGTAAGTGTTTCCAGCTCCTGGTGTTCGAACATGTCCCACACTGTCTGTTCAAAGCAGTCCTGCAGTCTGGAGAGTGAACCTTCAGGCCAGCTTGTTACAGCTCTTGTAACGCGCCTGGTACTGCGCCTGCGGGGGGTGTAGGCTGGGGAGAGCAGGAGGGAAAGATGATCTGAAAGATGATCTAAAGCTTGCTCAATTGGGATTGTTGGGTTTTTTGTACAATTATACTCTGTAAGGTCTTAAACCTTAAAGTGCCTTGAAATGACTTCTGTTGTGAAATGGTGCTGTAAAAATCAAATTGAATTAAATATTTATTGAAATCAGCTATGTGGGCAGATGACGTCATCTTGCTTCTCCAGCGCAGAGTCAAAGCTTCTCCCTCCAGCACTGGGAGGACAGCACTCTCCAGGAAAACAGAACCATCTGATCATGAATATTTGCAATATGTCAAACATTTAGCGTGGTAGAAAATGTCCTGATTGAAGAATACTTAGCTATCCCAAAACATTGACAATTATATCATCAAACCTGGTTCCAAATAGGACAAAACATAGTTTAACATTTTAGATTCTTTTAAACTGTTTTTTGTCTTGCTCACATTAGAATTGTATCAGTGTTTGTTTTTGTTTGTGTGTGATGGACATTGTTGTTATTGAGAAATATCACTTTATCATTATTACAGTGTAAATGTTTTATATAAATTTTTTAATAAAAGCTAGAACCAAAGGGAACTAGTAAGTGCCTGGTAAAGACCAGAAAATTATCAACAGAAAATCACGGCATTAATGGGCAGGCAAAAAAGTTAAAAAGCTAAAGTTCTATGTCTTTGATCAAAAGGTGCATCCAGAAGTGAGCAAGAGGTCCAAAACATGAGGGAGTCAAAATTCTAGTGGGCAAAGCAAATTCCAGAAGACAGGGGCAGGAAGCACAGTCGGGGTTGTCGCTGACTCACCACAAGAGGAAGGGAGGCCGGCTGAAGCTCTGCCTCACCAAGACATCTTATGGAGACATCCACACACTTCTTCTTCTTCCTTCTCCAAAGCGGGATGACAAGTCGTCTTTGGTGCTTTATCCGTTCATAACAAATACATAGAACAATCGAACTCATCCACACAGTGAGACACGGAGCGGGACCGGACACCGTAACACGCCGTCGAAGCAGTTCAACAAAGAGGGATGACAAGTTGTCTTTGTCTCTAAACTGGGTGCAGTTCTCAAGTTAAAAAATATTATATCATATTTAAAAAAAGCGACTCACAAGTAGGACCCCTACTATTAGTAGATCACAGCTGGGATTTGAACCCCAGTCTCCCACATGGGAGGTGGTGATGTCACCACTACACTAACCAGCCGAATACTAATGTTTTAACAAAGCTAAGAACAGAACCTGTAGTGTTCTGCAGGGAGCTACTGTTACAGTGTTACATTGCAAAAATACAATAATCTAGATCAAACAACACAGTAAATAAGGAGTAATAAGGAGGTGTTCTTGTTAGAAATATTTCAACGGGGGGGTAACATAGGTCGAGTTGTATGTGTGAATTTCTCACTCTAATATGTTTTCTAAAACCACGCAAATCACAAATGTGCAAAGAAAGTAACAAAAAATCACAATGGCAGAAGAGACACATCCAGGACTTCTGATTGATGGCACAAATCAGGCCATTCACCATTCAGAAGTGGGAAATGTGCAACAGTTCTCCGGTCAAAACAATGATAAACTCCCTACTGAACAACATGCATTTGTATGATGAACATGCACTCAATCACACTTATGATTACATGCTATACCAGTACATTTTCCTGCTTTTGTACTGACATGAATAGTTTCATTATTTGTTACTTTAGCCAACATAATGTTAAAACAAACATTTTTTGTGTTTTTTTTTTATTACTGTGACCACCAAAGAAAAATGTAATGGTGCCTAAGACCTTTGCACAGTAATGCATATTCTTAGTTTTAGTTAGTCAGAGCAAAATCTAGATCAAACAACACAGTAAATAAGGAGTAATAAGGAGGTGTTCTTGTTAGAAATATTTCAACGGGGGGGTAACATAGGTCGAGTTGTATGTGTTAATTTCTCACTCTAATATGTTTTCTAAAACCACGCAAATCACAAATGTGCAAAGAAAGTAACAAAAAATCACAATGGCAGAAGAGACACATCCAGGACTTCTGATTGATAAACTGTCCACATGTGAACCTACAGAAACCAGCACATCTCTTGGTCTGAGGTTCACAGTGCAGCAGTGCTTCACCTGGCACACGGCTCTTTTTCCAGGACTAGGTGTGGGGGGTTGGTTTCGAAGCTCTTGCTCCTTCGTTGCATTTTTTCCTGTGCAGCTGTTGAATGAAAGTGGGCGGGCCTTCCATGCCCCGCGCCCCCAGCCCCCACATGTACCTGTACATGTAGGGGGGGGCTCGAAGTCAGGACTCCAGAGCCAGGACAGGACCCAGAGTCATTCAGTTGTATGTCTGACAGAGCTGCTTACCTACTAAAAAGTCACTGAGACAAATACGTTGTGACACATTTACAATGTGACAGAGGGGGTGTAGGTTTTTATAAAAAGAGTGTGACACGGAAACTGAGTGCTTTATTTGTTGGTCACATAACACATACATGTTTCTGAATAATAACAGTAATAACAATAACAATAACAATAACAGTAATAACAATAATAATAACAGTGTGACACCGTAACACGCCGTTGAAGCAGTTCAACAAAGCGGGACAACAAGTTGTCTTTGTCTCTAAACTGGGTTCTTTATTCGTTGCTCTGTTTCTATGGGTCTTTTGGTTCTCACATCTACAGACATGGGCCACTGACCCATGGGTTGAATGGCCCACCTGATGGCACAAATCAGGCCATTCACCATTCAGAAGTGGGAAATGTGCAACAGTTCTCCGGTCAAAACAATGATAAACTCCCTACTGAACAACATGCATTTGTATGATGAACATGCACTCAATCACACTTATTATTACATGCTATACCAGTACATTTTCCTGCTTTTGTACTGACATGAATAGTTTCATTATTTGTTACTTTAGCCAACATAATGTTAAAACAAACATTTTTTGTGTTTTTTTTTTATTACTGTGACCACCAAAGAAAAATGTAATGGTGCCTAAGACCTTTGCACAGTAATGCATATTCTTAGTTTTAGTTAGTCAGAGCAAAATTGTTTAAAATTGATACACCTCAAATCCTTGAGACAATTCGTCAATGTTTAGCAGGCTATCAATGCGTTGTCTGCAAATTTCAAGATATGATGATTTCAAACCTGCTGATACAGTCATTTGTGTAAAAGATGTACAAGAGAGGAGAGCTCTGTGGTGACCCAGTTAATACTGTTGTCTGGTCTGAGATTGTCCATCTGAGTCCTGCAGGTTAAAAAGTCCAAGATCCAGCCAACAACCAAACTGTTTCTTCACCATCAGGTGGGGTTGGATGATTTTACATGCTGATGAGAAATCCACAGTCAAGAATGATTTCCACGCAAGGGTTTTTAACAAAAAAAAAAAATTAAAAAGTGATTAAAGATGCATTAAAAAAACACATGATTATTACACAAGATAGTTATTTAATTCCCTACAACCACTACAGCAAGAGGTGAGGCCAAATGTAAATAAAATACTTAAATAAAGCCATAAATAAAACCTGGACAGAGCTGTACATTTTAAAGAACTCTGATCATCCAACATTAAAACCTTGAGTGAAATGATGCAAATACGTATTTTAGTATTTACTGGTGCATATGGACCTACCGCGTTCCCTCCTCTCCTTTACTGTAAGTGGGCGAGATTCCTAAGGACAAACAACCTGAGACTGTCTTAAGTCTTTAGTACTTATACCTATAATTAATAATAATGTATTACAAAGTATCTTATGCTTATGGAATCAGGCGCATACGCAGCATAACCTTACATTTTGTGTTTACACATTGACTGGTTTTAGTACTGTATGTGTTTTAAAAACTATAATTTTTCGTTTTGTTTAAAAATAATTAATTCATACATATAGAAGACGCTTTTTATCCAAAGCAACTTACAAGTAGGGTACAAGTGTAGGCGTGAGGAGGTCTTGCCAAAGCACCCCTACTGGTTTTAGGCCACAGCTGGGATTTGAACCCAAGTCTCCCACACGGGAGGCAGTGACCACCATTCTCCTGCATGTCCCTGACTCCATCTCACCAAAGTGCATCAACCCTCATCTGGTTCACCTGTGTCTCGTTATCTCCACCCCTTTACTACACATCCCACTCCACTCCGCTGCCTCCCTGTCAGTCCATCCAAGTCTGCTCGACCAAGAACTCTCAGGATTACTATTAGTTTATTGTTTCTTCTGTCTGCTAGCTCTTGCCAGAGAATTTCCTGACACCTTTATGTCAGGAAGGAATGATTTATGACCCTCACGGTGTGATTTATGATAAACTTTACAATCACAACATTAGCTTTGTCTGATAGCCCAACGGAGAAACAAAGCAATATTATTATTCTACCAGCCAGCGAGTTACTTTAAGCTAACGGCTGTATGTCTGCAAAAAAACTGAAAATTCCAGACATAAATTTTCATTTTTAAGATATTTTCTCCATTTCATGAGGCGGCTACGTGATGATCTACAACTTCGGTGGCTTTTTCCGGCGGAGTCTGGGGATGAAAATCAACATCCGGTCAGAGCTGTCTGGAAGAAAAAAAAAAAAAAAAACTACGAAAAAATGTAAGGCCTCTGAACGATTGTTTTGAAAATATAAATTTTAAATTTTCAGTCATAAAAAAACTGATACAGTGCTTGTGTTTCAGCGCCGTAGGTCGCCATTCCTGGATCCACTATCGGTGGCTTATTCTGAAGAAAAACAGGCTTTTATTCTCTGCAATCGGCGATTCGACTTCCGGCGCGTCATTCAAAGGATCAGACCGACGCTTGGAAACATCAACGGGTAGTGTAAGTGATCCATCTTAATTCCTTTTAGAAAAAAGTCTGTATTCATGTCAACAGCGCCTAAACTTTGACCTATTCGTCTACTCCAGGATATCCTGCTGTGTAGCTCGTCTTCATTCAAAGAAAAAAATACATAAAGTGCTACGTTTTGTTGGAATGCCACCTATCTCGTGATTGTATATTACATCAGCGTTTTTTTTGTTTGTTTTGTTCTCATTAATGTTTTGTGGGAAATTAGGATATAATGTGTAGTCGTTTTCTGAAAAAATCCTTGTGTTGAGGGACTGTTGCGAGTTTTGTGGTTTTTATATGTTGTTATCGTTTATGGTTGATGATTGTTCATATAATTTGTGAAATTAAGTGAGAAAATGGAGCTTAATAATGTACGTGAGTTTGTTTCTGACGTTATCGGCGCTCTGTCACCGCCAGCGTCAGCTGATCCTATTAGTCTACCTAGCACACCAAACGTTGATAGCAATAATATCGCGGCTCAGCCGGATGTTGATGAATGTGAGTCATAAACTCCCATAAGACCGCACACACCACCCCGGGACCTCCATTTGATCATGACGAAGCAATAAACCGTATACTAAATATTGCCAATCAGAATCAATACGTTGCATATGACCAGAGTAACGCAGCTGAAAATATACTGTCTCAACATCAACAACAAACTGCAACAGCGTCTACATCGTCTGGTATGTCTGGTGTGCGGCCTTGTATGTTCACATAATGGATGTTGTTCATCAGTTGGTTGACGAAATACAGGCGCATGTTAGGGGTGATGATGATGTAATACAGCTGGAGCTACGTGGTGAATTGATGCGAAACAGCGCCCCCGCCATTGTATCGACGCCTGATGGAATTGACCTGAGTCTCTTTCAGGATGTGCTTGATCACGTGGCCCAGTCTAACCAATCAGTTATGAGCGACAGTAGTTTAGAGCTTGTTGTGCAGGTTGTTCATAACGAAAGGGGGGGTGTTAAAAGACGTGCAGACGAAACCCTAAACTGTGAGATTCTGCATAAAAAATGTAAATCTCTGTATATTGTAAACAACAAAGACAACCAACTGTGTTTTGCTATCAATCTTGCGCATCTTCTGCATTCTGGTTGCACCAATGCTGATGCCGAGGCCTTTGGTAAAATTATTCAGGAGCAAACAGGTCTACCAGAGCAGACCCCTGTCTCCTTCGCGGACATTGCTAAATTCGAAACAGTCGTGGAGAGTAAAATTGTTGTATATTACAGAAACCAGGGTAGCTCTATGTTGAAATTTGAAACTCAGACCCCTAGAAATGCAAAAACCCTGTTTTTGTTCTTATTCCAAGGTCATTATTATGGAATAAAAGATGTCAGAGCTTTTCTTGGAGTTAGGTACTTTTGCACATTCTGTCATACTGCATGTCGCTCGGAAGAGCATCACATGTGTTTGAATCATTGTGGTGTGTGCCTTGATGAAGCATGTAGCAGACGTCCAAAAAATTTCATCGTATATCAGGATTGTAACCGCAAGTGTCAATTGGTCTACTGTGTGGATAAACACAAAGAGCAAAGATGGCGACCTAGAGCTGGTAAATTTGCTTGTCAATGTGATTTACAAAAATATTTTCCTGATTGCGAAATGTTCTATTATGGGTACTAAATGAAATCGAAGATAAGCATAGCTGTGGAAGTGTCCATTGTCATATTTGTCAAAAAGTGTATGATCTCGAAAAGGAGACACCCGAAACACATGAGTGTTTCAAATCAGCCCATCGGATTTAAAAAGAAAAAGAAACAAAAAAAAACAAGTCTAAAACAAAGCAAAAACATGCTGGGGGTCCTGGTGCTGATGTTGATGATGATGATGATGAAGAGTACGCGCTAGATATTATTTACTATGATTTTGAGACATTCCCGACAGCTAGCAGTATCCACATACAATTTTTTGTGTGTGCAATAAGTGATGATGGAGATGAGTGGACGTTTCATGGTAAAGAGTGTTCTAAAGAGTTTGTTCTGCATTTCAGGAAACCGCAGTTCAAGAGAAGCATTTTTGTGGCTCATAATTCTCGAGGATACATAATTGTGTATAATATGGTGGAGTTAGGGATTGTTCCAGATGTGGTGATGCAAGGTGCCAAGCTAGTGTTATTCAGTGAAAAACACTATAACCAGAGATTTATAGATTCAGCATCCTTCCTCCCATTTCCACTGTCTCAGCTGCCCAAATGTCTGGGGTTTGAGGATAAAGTGAAAGGTTATTTTCCTCATTGCTTTAGCTCAGAGGAAAATCTGAATTATGTGGGGGCTTATCCTGCTGTTGGATATTACGGCATGGATCAAATGACCAGTTTCTAAGCTGGTACAAAACGGTTTGCAGAGGCACGTTTGATTGTCAGAAAGAGGCACAACTCTATTGTAGGAATGACACAGAGATCCTCAGGGTGGCATGTCAGTTGTTCGCAGAAATTACATAAATGAAACGACTGTGGATCCGTTTAGTTCAGCTACAATAGCTTCTGCGTGCATGACGGTTTTCAGGAAAAACCATCTTCAACCAGAAACACTCGCAATTCCATGCCCTCAAATTACCGAAAGCAGTGTAAGCGGTATTCCGACGCTGGCATTCTGTGGCTGGAATACATCATGCATGAACAAAATGTGTTCATTGGGCATGCACTCAACAGAGGGGAAAAACTATTTGGAAATTTCTTTGTTGACGGCTATGCAGTGATTGATGGTGTTGAGACAGTTTTTGAGTTTCTTGGATGTTTTTACCATGGCTGTGTGAAGTGTTTCAACCCCGCAGACAGAAATCCATTGACCGGTCAGAGTTTTGAATCTGCATACATGCAAACTGAGGAGCGTCTCAGGCAGCTAGAGAGTGAGTACGGTGTGAGGTTGGTGACTATGTGGGGACATCAGTGGACCCGTATGAAAAAAAAAAAAGATCCGGCTGTGTGTAACTTCCTCAAAGATTACCACGCCCCAACCCCTGATCCCACGTGATGCACTGTACGGTGGCCGTACGTGCCCTGTACGTTTGCGCCGCTGATGACGAGAGTTTTTATTACGTGGACTTTACATCATTGCA
The DNA here is from genome assembly GCF_900324465.2 of Anabas testudineus. Classification (NCBI taxonomy): domain Eukaryota; kingdom Metazoa; phylum Chordata; class Actinopteri; order Anabantiformes; family Anabantidae; genus Anabas; species Anabas testudineus. Next base: position 10,435,648 of record NC_046627.1, read on the forward strand.
CCCTGATGTTCTTTGAAGATTCCCCTACCCTGTTAGCCATCCGGAAATTATCAATCACAACTTTCAGTCCCCAGAGCATTATTTCGGACTCATCCAGGCTAAGGTGTACACACCCAGAAGTCTGTTCTTTCCGGTTCTGCCGTACCGCACTTCTAGCGGTAAAGTCGTCTTCACGCTCTGCCGCACATGCGCAGAGGTGAATTATCAGAGCGGTGCTTGTCTGCATGGCGAGGAAGAGCGAGCCTTGAGCGGAGTGTGGATTTCACCTGAGATCAATAAAGCTGTGGAGAAGGGTTTACCGGGTTGACATAAAGGAGGGATGGAATTTCACTGAAAAAAGTAAGACTCTCTTTACAGATTAATTCAATTCAATTCAATTCAATTCAATTTTATTTGTATAGCGCCAATTTACAACAGAAGTTATCTCAAGGCACTTTACAGTGTAAGGTTTAAGACCTTACAGAAAATATTTATACAAAAAATTATAGAGAAAACCCAACAATCCCATTTGAGCAAGCTTTAGGCAACAGTGGAGAGGAAAAACTCCCTTTAGAGGAAGAAACCTCCAGCAGAACCAGGCTCATAGTGGGCGGCCATCTGCCTTGACCGGTTGGGGTGAGTGGAAAGAGAAGAGAGAAAAGAACAGCAGGCAATAAAGACAACAACAAGCATCAAGAACATTGGGCAGATGAACTGGATTCTGGAGATGTACAGCTCCAGGCCGAGGATACCTGCAGAAAAGTACAGAGAGAGGGAGACAGAGAGGAGGAAACACAACTAAAAGAGAGAGAAGACACAAAGTTAATGACATGCAATGGTGGCATTTGCATTGATACAGGAGAAAGGAGAGAGGAGAGGAGCTCAGTTTATCAGTAGAGGTCCCCCAGCAGAATAACCTATATCAGCATAACTAAGAGATGGTTCAGAGTCACCTGATCCATCTCTAACTATAAGCTTTATAAAAAAGGAAAGTTTTAAGTCTAGTCTTAAATGTAGAGACGGTGTCTGCCTCCCGAACCTGAACTGGGAGCTGGTTCCACAGGAGAGGGGCTTGGTAGCTAAAGGCTCTGCCTCCCATTCTACATTTGGAAACTCTAGGAACCACAAGTAAACCTGCAGTCTGAGAACGGAGAGTTCTGCTGGGAAGATATAGAACTATCTTTAAGATAAGATGGAGCCTGATTATTAAGGGATTTATAAGTTAGGAGAAGAATTTTAAATTCAATTCTGGATTTAACAGGGAGCCAATGGAGAGAAGCTAACGTAGGAGAAATATGATCTCTCTTGCTAATTCCAGTCAGAACTCTGGCTGCAGCATTTTGGATTAACTGGAGGCTCTTTAATGAGTTATTGGGACATCCTATTAATAATGAATTACAATAGTCCAGTCTGGAAGTAACAAATGCATGGACTAGTTTTTCAGCATCAGTTTGGGACAGGATGCTCCTAATTTTAGCAATGTTTCTTAGGTGAAAAAAGGCAGTTCTAGAGATTTCTTTGATGTATGAAGTGAAGGAGATATCCTGATCAAAGATAACTCCGAGGTTTCTTACAGTATTACTTGAGGCCAGAACTAAGTCATCAATGGTGAGAATGTGTTTAGACATAGTGTCTCTGAGATTTTTAGGCCCAAACAGTATAACCTCTGTCTTGTCCGGATTTAGGAGAAGGAAATTGGAGGTCATCCAGGCCTTTATGTCTTTTAAGCATTCCTGAAGTTTGACTAATTGATTAGTTTCTCCTGGTTTCATAGATAAATATAGCTGGGTATCATCTGCATAACAATGGAAATTTATAGAGTGTTTCCTAATAATATTGCCTAAAGGGGACATATATAAAGTGAAAAGAATCGGTCCAAGCACAGATCCCTGTGGAACTCCATAGCTGACTTTGCTGTGCATGGAAGACTCATCATTAACGTGTACAAACTGAAATCTATCTGATAGATACGATTTAAACCACTCTAGTGCTGTTCCTTTGATCCCAATGACATGTTCCAGTCTGTGTAATAAAATGTTGTGATCTATAGTGTCGAATGCAGCACTAAGATCTAACAAGATGAGTATAGAGAGTAGACCATTGTCTGATGCTAATAGAAGATCATTAGTGACCTTTACCAGTGCTGTTTCTGTACTATGATGTACTCTAAATCCTGACTGGAAATCTTCATACAAGTTATTGCTACGCAGGTGGTCGTACAATTGCTTAGAAACTATCTTTTCAAGGATTTTAGAGATAAAGGGCAGATTGGATATTGGTCTATAATTCGCTAAGACCCCTGAGTCCAGAGTAGGCTTTTTGAGTAGGGGCTTGACTAAAGCAACCTTAAAAGCCTGTGGTACGTAGCCTATTTGTAAAGACAGATTGATCTGATCTAATATGGACGTGCTGATCAAAGGTAAGACATCCTTGAGAAGTCTAGTCGGGATGGGGTCTAAGAGACATGTTGATGGTTTAGAGGAATTAATTACTGAAATTAATTCAGAATGATCTACAGGGAGGAAGCAGTCTAAGTACGAGCGTGGATCTAGAGTTGTTGTACAATCCATGCTATATGCAGGGATGATCTGATCAATTTTTTCTCTAATAGTTATGATTTTATTTGTAAAGAAATTCATGAAGTCATTGCTGCTGAGAGTTGAGGGAATACTAGGGTCAACCGAGCTATGACTCTTTGTCAGCCTGGCTACAGTGCTGAAAAGAAACCTATGGTTGTTCTTATTTGCCTCTATTAATGAGGAGTAATATGAAGTTCTAGCTTTACGCAGGGCTTTTTTATATATTATTAAACTATCTTTCCAGGCTAGGCAATATTCATCTAAATTGGTGGAACGCCACCTCCTTTCCAGCTTACGTGATTTCTGCTTTAAGCTACGGATTTGTGAATTGTACCATGGAACTAACTTCCTCTGACTCACTAGTTTCTTTTTCAGAGGAGCAACAGTATCAAGTATTGTTCCAAGTGAAGCACCAGTACTATTAACAAGATAGTCCACTTGTGCTGGAGTAACATTGAAATAACTGCCTTCCTCTGTGTTGGTACATGGCTCTGAAATAAAAGATGGAATCAGTTCCTTAAATTTGTCAACAGCATTTTCACAGAAACATCTACTGTAGTGAATCTTATCTGTAGGTTTAGTAAAGTCTGGTACTGTAAATTCAAATGTAATTAAGAAATGGTCACATAAAAGAGGGTTTTGGGGAAAAACTATTAACTGATCAACTTCCACACCGTATGTCAGAATAAGATCAAGGGTGTGATTAAAACAGTGAGTGGGTTTATTTACATTTTGGGTAAAACCAATGGAGTCTAATAGTGAATTAAATGCAGTGTTGAGGCAGTTATCATCAACATCTACATGGATATTAAAGTCACCCACTATAATGACTTTATCTGCACTAAGAACTAAATCAGATAGAAACTCTGAGAATTCAGTTAAAAACTCAGAGTAAGGGACAGGAGGACGGTACACAATAACAAAAAGGACTGGTTTTGGATTTTTCCAGTTAGGATCAGAGAGGCTAAGAGTGAGGCTCTCAAATGAATTAAACCTATGTTTAGGTCTGGGGTTGATTAACAAACTTGAGTGGAAGATTGCTGCTACTCCTCCACCCCGACCTGTGTTTCTAGGAACATGATAATTAACATGACTTGAGGGGGTCGACTCATTCAGAGAGACATATTCATCCTGCTGCAGCCAGGTTTCAGTAAGACAGAATAAGTCTATTTGATGGTCAGTTATCAAATCATTTACTAACAGGGATTTAGACGAGAGAGATCTGATATTTAAAAGTCCACATTTGATTGTTTTCTTGTTATTTTGTTCTAAGAGAGGAGTCGTCTTTATTTTTATTAGGTTTTTATGAATTACTCCTCTTGTGTTAGTTTTAGATATAAATAATTTAGGTACTCGGGGAGCAGACACTGTCTCTATGGGGTTATGGTAGTTTTTGGGGGGTGACGGCTGTAAGGAAGCTGCAGAGAGGTGTGTAAGACTGTGTCTCTGCGTCCTGGGCTCCACTCTGACATGTCAGGGTTTAGGTCGTCTAATAAACTCTGTCATATTCCTAGAGAGTTGAGACGCACCATCTAAAGTGGGATGGATGCCGTCTCTTCTAATCAGCCCAGGTTTTCTCCAAAACGTTTTCCAATTGTCTATGTAGCCCACGTTGTTAGCGGGACACCACTTAGACAGCCAGCGGTTGAATGACGTCATGCGGCTAAACATGTCGTCACTGGTCAGATTGGGAAGGGGCCCAGAGAAAACTACGGAGTCCGACATCGTTTTGGCAAAGTTACACACCGATTCAACATTAATTTTAGTGACTTCCGATTGGCGTAATCGGGCGTCATTAACTCCTGTGTGAATTATTATCTTACTATATTTACGTTTATCCTTACACAGGAGTTTTAAATAGGATTCGACGTCGCCCGCTCTGGCCCCAGGAATACACTTGACTATGGCCGCTGGAGTCTCTAACTTCACGTTTCTGACTATGGAGCTGCCAATAACCAGAGTGGGTTTCTCAGCAGGTGTGTTGCTGAGTGGGGAAAACCGGTTGGAAACGTGAACCTGGTCGTGGTGAACCTTGGGCGAGTGTCTAGGGTTATGCTTCCTACGAACCGTCACCCAGCCGGCCTGACTTCCCGGCTGCTCGGGAACTGCCGGGGGACAGCTAACAGGAGCTATGCTAGCTGGCTCCACACCGACTACCGGGACCTGACTAGCTGGCTTGTTTTCCACGGTGGGGAGCCGAGTCTCCAAATCAGTCAGCCTCGCCTCCAAAGCTGCAAATAAACAACATTTATTACAAATTCCCTTCTCACTAAAGGAGGCAGAGGAAAAACTAAACATGTGACACACCGAGCAAGAGAGAGCAGGAGGAGAAGAGGGAGAAGAAGATAAGGGAGAAGCAGCCATGGCTAACAGAGTTAAGCTAGCAGACCTCACAACACAAGAAAACAAGAGTAATAAGTATTATGAATGGTCCTTAAGCAACACAGGTGTATGTTATAACTCTTACGCCAGTAGTGCTTTTCACTAACACTATAAATTTAGCTTAAAGTTTGTTAAATTTAGCAAAACAAACAGAGCAACTGAAAAGCGAGTCAGCGTCGACAACAGGAAGAGATACGATACGCCTACCGTAGGAGGAGCAGCCAGATTACATCATGGGTTTCCTGAAATGGAACCAAGAAGCCATTGGGTATCCTGCTGAAGCTGTAGATGAGGCAAGCAGAGAGAGATACATTGAACAGTATGCAGAAAAATAGGGTATAAGGCTTGATCCAGCTAAAATCTCCTTCAATCCTGCTAAAAGACAAGTTGCAAAACTTTGTCTCAACAGTTTGTGGGGGAAATTTGCACAGAAGAACAACATGACGCAGACTGGGCTGGTGAATAAACCCGAGGATTTCCTCAAATGCATGTTCACCAGGGAATGTAGAATAAAGTACTTTACTTTTATCAACGACAAGGTGGCTCTAGTCCAAAAATGCTATGGTGACAAATATGTTGCACCACCTAATAATACAGACAACATCTTCATTGCAGCTTTCACAACTGGCTATGCACACCCGAGGCTCTATGTACACCTCGATCGGCTCCAGGACAGGGTATTATGACACAGATAGTTCGATTTACGTGGCAAATCCAAATCAGGCTCCTCTCCCTCTAGGTAATCTACTCGGTGATCTTACAGATGAGCTAACAGGTGATTCCATGAAAGAGTACGTAGCAGCTGGCCCTAAAAGTTATGGTTATCAGACAAGGCGTGGTAAAATGTCACTATGTGGGAAGGGATCACACAGACTTATGAATGTTGTGAGGCAATTCATTTTGACAGTGTTAAGGATCTGGTTGAAGGGTACATCGCCGATTCGACAGAGGAACGTTCCTTCAAAACTTCGCAGCACAAGATTCTGCGTGACAAGAGCACATTCCAATTGAAAAACTCCTTGATTGAAAAAAAGTTTTTGATAAATGTAGGTTGCTGCCTGGTGGAAAGAGTGTCCATTCGGCTATTAAAAAGACAAATGACTATGGATGAAACAGATTCAGATTTTAGACTGAAGGCTAAAACTGTTTTTGTTAAAAATGTATTGGTGAATTGTAAATATGTAATGGATGTTGTGCATGACAATATTGTATGGATTTACACTTGTTTTCAACCTTTGTATTGTGAATTGCACAAAAACAAAAAAAAAATCAAGTTTGTGGAAGGCTTGCCTGCTTCTTTTGATGATGATAAACTGTTCCCTGATGGTGAAAAACATTTGGTTATTTTAGATGATGTAATCCGTGAAGCGAATGATAACCCTGAAGTAGTGAAAATTTTTACATAGTATAGACATCATAAAAATATGTCAGTGATGTTTCTCACACAAAACATATTTCATAAGAGTAAATATAGTCGTACTCTCATCTTGAATTGTACTTATCTTGTCCTTTTCAAAAACCCACGTGACAAGCTTCAAATGTCTATTTTCGCTCAGCAAAGATTTCCCAGACAGAAAGAAAGTTAGAAAGTTATGAAGACGCCACAAAAAATCCACACAGTTATTTATTAGTCGACCTCACGCCAGCTTGCCCAGACGACTTTAGACTGAGAACCGGTCTGCTGCCCTCTGAGCTCCCATGTGTCTATCTGCCTGGAAAAATAAATAAATAATAATGTCAGCTCGCATGAAAAGAAACATGCCTCTACCCTCAGCGTTATTGAACAACACGCCGCGTCTGCGCAAAGCAATACTCTCAAACTGCTCCTCAGACCTTATCCAGGCTTTGTGTGAATTAGGTTTAAACTTACTAAAAGGTCAGATTCCAGTCTCAGACACACAATATAAAAAGCTCAGACGGGGAAAGAATCATCTTAGACTGATTGCTAACAGAAGGACGAGTTTATCCAGGAAAAGAAAAACTCTTCAAACAGGTGGTTTTCTGCTCCCTTTACTCAGCATCGCTCTGCCATTCCCCGGTCAGCCGATATCAAACTCTGCTTCAAGATAATTGATGTAAGACATGGCGTCATGAAAAATGTGCCTGGTATCCCCTGAACAACTAAAACGTCTAAGAAAGAGTTAACCAACCTGAAAATATCAGAGAGCAGGTTGAAAAGATGCGGGAGATCCTGGAAGAAAAAGGTCTGATGCCTGATGAGAAAATAAAAAAATACAACACTCTGCTGCAGCGATATTTGAATCTCCAGAGAACGAAACAAGGTGAGAGCCGAGAAATTGTTCTCAGTGTGCCGAAGGAGGAGGACCAAAAAGAATCACAGGTGCGTAAAGATGCAGAAGACGCTGTTGTCAAAGAGGTTCTAATGAACATTAATCCTCGTTTTCAAAAGAAGGCTCAATACATTTTACAGAAAATATCAGAATCTGATGGTTTAGCTCGTTGGAACAATGACGGAGAATTTGTATAGAATAAAAAAACTATTCGCGGATCACATGTAATGGATCCAATAAAACATTTAGTGGTTACACATCATTCAACCTCTGGGCTGGCCTGATTTCATACACACTTTATCCAGCCTGAACATACCTCTGTCCACGATTCCTAATAATCGTGCACGTATGGAAATTCAACAAATCAAAGACAACAACGGATCATCTCTGCCATATTCTAAAACCCTGCAACTGAGAAGTTATGGTTCATACGCCGATTGGCCTGAAACACCACAGGCTCCATATGAAGCACCTGTTACCCGTGCTTTTACATCAAAATATAGGAAGAATAAAAAGAAAAACATTACTCTGTCACCACGTTGGCTCACTATGTGATGATTATGTATGCTATGTACTTGTTTGTTTGCTTTTTTGTTTCATAATAATAATAAAGAGGCTTTTTGAAAAAGTAATTATGAATTAGTCGACGTCTTTATTTGTTATACATTACAAGTTATGACATTGTAGAAACATTTCCATTGAACAGGCCATATGGTTATAGTGAGGTATGCTGTGTTTAATTACACATTTTATTACATTTTGATATTTTTCCACAAATTCACAAACAATAGAATCATTTAGATCACAGTCATCGTTATAAAGAGAGAGAACATTTTGATAAGACAAACGGCAGGCACGATGACACAGGTAGTATATGCAGTAATGACCACAAGCAACAGATAATGGACTCTGTAACGTCATGTTGTGATATTTAATCCTCTTTATTCAGTCCTGGCTTTCCAAAAAGTGTAGAATGGACTCTGGATAATAAATAAAGTCAGGTGGAAACCCAAATGAATCGAAAAACGTAGCGTCACCATTTTAATCCAGAGTGAGGGCCAACCAGTGCCCGCCCGGCCGGTCACGTGGGTCTGTATTTACTACAAAGTAGGCCGGTCTTTCCAGATTGTTTTCCAGCAGATATAACTCGTCAGAGGCCAAAACACCGCAGAAAACATCACCCAGTAAATGATGTAAAAGGTTTTGAATCTGATGATTGTTCATTATGAATCTCAGTAATAATCAACCAAGATATTTCTTTTTGAATTGATTTCAAGGATTGAGTTGTAGCAACCATAGACGATGAGTGTTGTTGTCTGAGGTAAGGGGCTTCTGAACCGCATCTCCAGTCTCAGTGTACCGGTGGTTACTGGTGCTAGAGCCTCTGTGTCCTCATCCGCAGTCAGATTAAAGACAAATAATGCATAACCCTGCTGAAAATCATCCCTATCTATACAGAGAGGTAAATCTTTAAGATGTCTGCCTGTTGCTGTGTAGAGCGAGTAGAACTCTCTTACAGCCTGATTCTCAACAAAGTTAGGTTGAAACGCCTAAGCTGGAATTTGTCTTCCGTTCTGGCACAGGGCTAAGTATTCAATATCATTATGTAAAAAGTTGAATGGGGATAGGTTTGGTCGACCTGTAAATGCTTCATGATTTACCATGGCTAACGCGAAATACTTGGCTTATTCCAGAGAAACAGGTTCTTCTGGTTACATACTCGTGGTATAGAATACGTTTTCACATTAATGCGTGAGAGAGGGTATAAAGCATTCCCTTTAATTGATGCAGCTGAATGCCCGAGCCTCACAGACGGTGAAACTTTCTTCACAAAAAGGGGAGCACCCAGTATTTTCAGTCGGTATTCTGCATTAGCCGCGTGCATTAAGCAAACAGCATCATTTGCTCTAGTAGGTTTGATTCTCAAATCCACAGAGTTCAAAAAGAGCGGCTCACAGAAAAATATATCAACATGTACAGTTCCTAAAACGTGAAATTCCCTTGATTCCTCACTAAATGTGACGCGTTTTACTAGCCCTCTATTTGGTCCGTTATTAGTGACGAAAGAATCCATTGATCCGGCTGTGTCCTTATAAAACAGACCTGCTGTAAATTGTGACTTCAGGGTGTCGTCAGAGAAATTTAACAATGTTTTAATTATTCCTCTGTATGGATGTGTTGCACTGGACTGTGAAATAAGTCGGTCTCCGAGGATGGCACTTAGAGAAAATGGTGTTTATTGGATAGTTAATAACAGAAACAGCCGCACCGGGAGCAATGTCAGTTCCATCTGCATTTGTTATTTTTAACCGTAAAAATAACAAGGTGTCGTTTAAATCCAGATATTTTTCTCCATCGCAGGGTCAGAGAGGGCCATGTTCGGTGATGGCCGATATGGGCCATGACCAATACTGAATTGAGACATTGGGCAAGAAAACAAATCCAATTCTGACAAGGCACATTCGGACGATTTCTCATGTAAAAGAGCCATATTATTTCTCAAAATATGTTGTTGCTGCTCCGTGTAGACTTCCTTCTTTTTGACTTGATGACCTCGACTGACTTCATTTTTTGAGAGCATCTCTCCTTTTTATCCCCCCGCCTCACACGCTCACCAGGGGGTCGCTTTCTAGCTCACCTAGATAGAATCATGAGACCTGACCCCTCCTGACGGTCATCCCCGTTATTATTACAGGCCAGTCGGTGTACAGTTTTACTCAACACGTCACTCGCAATGTTTTTAGTTGCAGTTTTCAAATGAGGTTTAACAACTGAAACACCTTTCTTTAGGAACGGCAAAACGGAAAACGAACAATTTTGAAAAGATTAATCCAATTCCACGGCCATACATCACAGGCGCTCCATGAAAACCAGGCAACTCTCCAACCTGGTTTTCATAATAACTCACAACTCGCCAGAGGTAAGTACTGGAGGATTAAAGGACTGACTGATGACGTCGCCATATTTCCCCTCTATTTTAACAGTGTCAAGTAGAGGAGCGTAGGCATCTCCCACAACCTGATGTCTGACAATGTCGCTGTAAAAAAACCGGGCCCGGTCCAACTTGTACCCACTCACCCCCTCTTAAACCAAGTAAGTAAGACATGGGGGGATTGACACACACAATAACTCAAAATCTCAGTACCATGTGATTTAAAACAAGCGTTTAATTCCTGCATGATTGTGTCTTTGTCTTCATACACACCATCTTCAAATGGTACAGTGCGCAGATTTAAATATTCATACAGTCGTGAGGGGGTGTTTTCTCCGCTGACAGGGGTTCCGTGTTGCCTAAAATCAATGGATTCAATCTTCTGTAAATATATGATATGGTGTGAGACTGAATCAACATTAGCTTGGATTCCTTAAGCAGTAGTAAGTGATTGAGATATTAAATATAATCAGTAGTAAGTGATTGAGATATTAAATATAATCAATATATTCAGATGATATTGGTAGTGAATAGCATGCTTCACTTAATGTAGAGTAGACATATACATTTCCGTGTAAGGCCATGTAACATGTAGAATCAGAAAGGTATGCACAAGATTCATAAATTGCCCTGTATGGTAACATAGCAAGAAAGGAGCCAGGCACACATAGTTCTTGTTTGGGTTGATAATCAAAACAGATAAGGGAGTATAGGGGACCACCTCAGGAATGAGACATATGTGTAGATCCAATTTATGGTTAGACATGAAACGGCAGAAGCAGAGAGAGAGAGAGAGAATCTTCTCACAAACAACCACTGATAACAACATGAAGGGTGTTATGTGGAAGCAGGTTGCAATTAAATTGCAAGGCATGGGAGTAACCAGCAACCATGAAGGAGACCAGAGCACAAAGTGTCTTTGTGTTATGTTTTCAGAAAGGCATAAATCGTGGGAAACGTGCTCTGAGGGTGAAGGGCCCCACCAGGAAGGAACCCGATGCAACGTAGACCAATGACTGAGGATGATGAAGGTCAAGGAGTAGGATGAGGCTGAGGTGGACCTATGGATTAACCGGAATGAAGAATGTGCAAACATTTATGCAAATTAATTATTTTTGTGTATAAGAAGACTGGGTCAGGGAGAGTCAGGTGTCAGACTTCGTGAACTGGCACACACTTTGTTGTTTGTCAGGGATAGGAAGATCAAGACCCAGAGCTCTGTATGCTTTATTCATTTATCTAGTCATTTATCTAATTATTCATTTATTTACTTATGCATTTATTGACTCATTTATTCATTTATTTAATCATTCATTTAATGGTTAAATAAACACTTAACTTGAGACCGAAACTTCTTCTCCTATTCCTTCATAAACGAGCACGCAGGACTTGGCTGACACATAGAAGAGAGTTTTTGCTAGTAGATTGAGCCACAGTCCAACACTTCCTAGGGCTTACATTAATATAATCATACGTTTTCACCAACAGCAGGTGCACCGTTTTGCCATAAGTCGATGCATTGGAAAAATGCCTGTTCCTTATTGGCTGTGTACCAAGTATGAGGATATGAGATATCCGTCACGGCTACCTCCCATTGTCCATCGAGGTCGATATGATGAGCCAGGTCCACTCTGAAATTTGAACTAGTGTTGTCTTTGAATATATCGCAGCTGGCGTTGGATGGAAGTATGATGTAAAAGCCTTCAGCCGTGGTAGCAGCGAGAGTGAATGTGCCAAGCCCTGTAATACGTTCTTATACATTCACAACATCCAAGCTCGTATGAATGAGTTATATTTTTCATGCCAGTTTTTCCATTTGACCAGATAGTGTTTTACACCTCTCATTTTACGCTCACCCAATATTTTTTCTATATGAAAGACTTTATCTCTTGATACAATAACTTTTTGCATCTCAGCCTCATAAAAACACAGAACCCAGATAATCCTTCAGCTTGTAGACTGGTGGAATGCGTGGAATGCATTCATCTACAATAAATAATTCATCCACAAAACTCTTTGTATATTTCTTCTCAAACACACCTCGTCTGGATATTCGTACAACATCCCCCTTGTGAAAATTCATTTTAAATTTGTTTTTATAATGTAATGGTATTGAGCCATAAAGATTTTGAAATACTTGTAATGTGCTCTCAGGTGTCACTTGCATAGGCGTCATTTTTATACTGCTATTGTGACCTATGGTATCATGTCTTCGAATGACCACTCAGAGCTGCTCTGGATGTTGGTAACAGCAGGTTTATTCGGCAACTGTAGTTTCACAAGGGATTACAAAGACAAAATGGATCGTGTGCTGTGGGCACTCTGCTCGTGCGCTCCGTCTCTCGGGAAATCCTCCGCGCTTCTGAAGATTACCCATTCATAGTTCACAACTGTCTATAATGTGAACATATCGTGGACTATGTGTTTATAAAGAAGATAAAAATAAATAAATTATTCTAACCTTACAACAGTAAAAATTAATTAATACAAAATAAAACATACCTACAGTGTAGCTTACACTGGACTGTTACCTTCTTATATTTTCATTACAATATGAAAGACTTGACAACAAATTACAGCTCCACTTAAAACATGTAACTGAGCCAGATAACAAATATAATCTTAACCACATTTTTACAATATAAACATTATCAAACAACAATGACATACCTGTAGTTTCACAAGGGATTACAAAGACAAAATGGATCATGTGCTGTGGGCACTCTGCTCGTGCGCTCCGTCTGGAGAGATAGCACCATTAGAGTTAGCTAGTTAGCTTAAGGCTTCGACATTTCAAGCTAAAATACACACACAAAATGGTTCACAAGTCAACAAAATCACTGCGAAAACAATCAACAAACCGCTACTATCAGCCTCATAGTGCTGGTACAACTTTCATATACTTTTAATAAAGTTTACACACTTTGCCCAGGGAACACATTCACAAGCACGTTACCTCTCGGGAAATCCTCCGCGCTTCTGAGGATTACCCATAATCCCTTGGTTTTACTACCGAATGTATGTGCAACATTTTACCAGCAGGTGGCGAATTGCTCCTTTTAGCTGGATTTAACCAGCATACACTTTAACTATGTTACACTATGATACAGTAAGTGTTGTTGTAACTTGAAACCAGATCGTCGATCACGTCGACATGAGTGTTTTCAGCTGTAAAATACCTATATAATTTTGTTTTCAGAGTTCTGTTGAACCTTTCTACCACACACACTTTCATATCGCTGGCGGTAAAATAGCTTGATATTGTGTTTTTTTCAACGTTTTATTGTGAAACTCACGCCCTTTGTCCGTCTGCAGAAAACGTGGAACTCCACTGTCGTTCAACACGGATGCAAAAGCTTTGGTGACATCCACCGCTGTTTTTTTATTTAAAGGTCGTACATATGCTTTTTTAGAAAATACATCAATAACCGTGAGCAGATAGTTATACCCATTATTAAGGACAAAGGTCCGCTTGAATTTGAATCAGCGATCTTGACACAAACACCTTGTTTCTGGGGAATTTTATCCTGGCTGGCTTGTGTAAAGTATATATATCTTCAGACATTAGAAATTCTCTGATTCGACAGATGTTTACTTTTTTACCAGTTTCTTCTTTTACCGCTTGCTGTAGGCATCTCACTCCACCGAAACTCCCTGGGTGGGATGGATCATAATATATTTTTGTCATGATGGCTTTGAATTTACGGGACATCTTTGCAGGCTTTTGAATTTTACAAACTAAGACTAAAGTAAAACTTTCATCTTTTATAATTCATAAACAATGAGAACAACAAATAAATAAAAAAAACACAAGTACCGGTGGAAAAAACAAAGTTTTATTTGCTATAACACAGAACATTCTTATTTATTCACTTAGCATCATCATGATGTTTGATCACATTTAAAGCATGAATAAGTATGCCACATCCATTTTTACACAAGATACTGGAATTAAGTTTTCTCAACTCAGCCATCACATGAACAGTTTGCCTGTTTTTTTAAAAGACAAGTCATTGTGTCAACAAACAATGTGTACAATGTAAACAGATGGAGCAGGCTCAATACATTGTCTGGAAATACATCAACGACTTTTGACAATGCCATTCCTGAATTTTGACCAACTGATTCAACTATGCTATTCCACGGCTGGTTTTTAGAGTTCTCTCGTACAGTTGACATTACTTTTTCAAACGTACAAACATCTCTGTCACAAACATAACTGTTGCTTTTATACACTGAAACATTTCCAACACACTTCTCAATAGCTTTATCAATCACCTTGGCAAGCTCCCTGACAACTAGGCCCTCGCCGATAGCCACAAATAATTTTCTAAAACTTTAGAAAAAAATTTTATATATTTTTTTAGCTTTGCCAAAATGCTACAGCTTCTTCAATTTTAGCTAGTTTAACATTTACATTTACATTTAGTCATTTAGCAGACGCTTTTATCCAAAGCGACTTACAAGTGAGGAACAAGGCAAGCAAACAAAATCAAGAAAAAACTACATCAAAGCAAAGTGCTATCGAAAAAGTGTTTCTGTTTCAGGAGATGTGAGAATGAAAGAGTAGGAAAGTTTTTTTTTTTTTTGCAAAGGAAGAAGCGGAAGAGTTCTGTTTTCAGCAGTTTTTTAAAGATTGCTAGTGAGGTGGCTGAGCGTGCAGAGATAGGCAGCTCATTCCACCATCGTGGGATCACTGAGCTGAACAGTTTTCCTTGGTGTCGACTGTGTGGTGCTGGTACCACCAGACGACGTTCCCTGGTTGAGCGCAGTGGACGGGAGGGGATGTAGAACTGAATGATTGAGTTGAGATAAGATGGAGCTGTGGAGTTAACCACTCTGTAGGCAAGAGACAGAGCTTTGAACTTGATCTTTGCAGCCACAGGAAGCCAGTGCAAAGATCTGAAGAGCGGTGTGACATGAGACCTTTTTGGTTGATTAAAAATGAGGCGTGCTGCTGCATTTTCGATCATCTGGAGGGGTTTGGTCGTGGATGCCAGTAAACCCATCAGTAGTGCATTGCAGTAATCCAGGCGAGATAAGATCAACGCCTGTACAATAAGTTGGGTCGTGTACTCCTTCAGGTAAGGTCTGATCTTTCTGATATTGTGAAGGGCATATCTGCACGACCTAGCGACTGTGGCGATGTGATCTGTGAAGGTCAGCTGGTCATCAATGATGACCCCCAGGTTTCTGGCTGACTTAGTAGGGGATATCACCGCAGATCCAATGTTAATGCTGATGTTGTGTTGAGTTGAAGGTCTGGCAGGGAAGACTAGAAGTTCAGTTTTGGGTATGTTGAGTTGAAGGTGTCTTTTTCTCATCCAGGCAGAGATGTCAGAGAGACAGGCAGAGATGCGAGATGAGACAGTTGAGTCATTCGGCGGAAAAGACAGGTAAGAGCTGTGTGTCATCTGCATAGCAGTGATAAGAAAAGCCATGAGAATGGATGATAGAGCCTAGAGAAGAAGTATAGATTGAAAAAAGAAGAGGACCAAGGACTGAGCCCTGCAGTACACCGGTGGAGAGGTTATGAGAGTCAGAGACACGCCCCTGCCAGGATACCTTAAAGGTTCGTTCGGACAAGTATGACCGAAGCCAGGCTAGAGCTGATCTAGAGATGCCCAGGTCTGAGAGTGTAGTCATAAGGATCTTATGGTTTATAGTGTCCAAGGCTGCAGATAAATCTAATAGAATAAGGACAGAAGAGTTTCCTGCAGCTCTTGTCACCCGTAGGGATTCCACAACAGTCAGAAGTGCCGTCTCTGTGGAGTGACCACTCTTTAAGCCAGACTGATTGACATCAAGGAGATTGTTCCGGGAAAGAAAGTCAGAGAGTTGATTGAAGGCTGCACGTTCCAGAGTCTTGGCCAGGTATGAAAGAAGAGAGACCGGTCTGTAGTTCTCCACAAGGGAGGGATCCAGAGAAGGCTTCTTCAATAGTGGAGTAATCTGGGCCTGCTTGAATGAGGTGGGAAAGGTGCCTGTTGTGAAAGAGGTGTTGATAATCTGTGTAATGGCTGGTGTTAGTGTTGGTGCGATAGCATGAAGAAGAGTAGAGGGGATCGGATCCAGAGACCAGGTGGTCGGGCGATTGGAGAGAAGGAGGGTGGATACATCGTCCTCTGACAGTGTTGAAAAAGCGAAGTGAGATGCATCGTCGGGTTTAGTAAGCAGAATGTCATCGTCAGGAGGAGTGAACTGGGAGCTGATGGCTGCCATATTGTTGGTAAAAAAGGAGGCGAAGACGTCAGCTGTGGTGGAGGTGGGTGGTGGAGGTGGAGGTGGATAGAGTAGAGACTTGAAAGTTGAGAACAGCTTTCTGGTGTCTGTGGTGTTGCTGAGCTTGTCCTGGTAGTATTCAGTCTTTGCCCTGGTGACACTGTAAGAGAAAGATTGAAGCAAATCCTGATACTCAGTTAGAGCAGGTTGAGACTTGGATTTGCGCCACGCGCTGTTCACGGATCTGGTCAGTGAGCCACGAGTTGGAAGCTGAAGGACGAACAGGTCTAGTAGATGTCGGGCACAGACTATCCAGGCAGAACAAAAGAGTATCGCAGAGCCTGTCCGTGGCTGCGTCGGTGTCGTAGGTGGATAAAACCTGCGATGAGGGCAGCGCTGCAGAAACCAGGGAAGACAACTGCTCCGGGTTGAGAGATCTGAGGTTGCAGCGGAATGTTTCCAATGCAGTGGAAGAATGAGACGGTCTAGAGATGAAGACTGTGAGCTCAATGAAGAAGTGATCCGACAAATGCAGAGGAGTGACAGAGATGTCATCCACAGTGCAATTTCGGATCAGAACGAGGTCCAGGTTGTTGCCAGCTTTGTGAATTGGAGGAGTGGAGACTAGTCTAAGGTCAAACGTGTTCAGAAGAGCGAGCACGTCAGATGCCTGTGGTTTGTCAAGGTGGATGTTGACGTCTCCTAAGACGCTAAGAGGAGTGTCATCTTCAGGGAATTGAGACAATAGCATATCCAGCTTGTCACAAAAGTACCCCAGCTGGCCCGGCGGTCGGTACATCACAATGAGGTGGGCTGTGATCGGCACTGTAATCCTAACGGCATGATATTCTAAGGAAGACAGATTACTAAAGGGTGCCATAGTGAAGAACTTCCAGGTATCGGCTACTAGGAGACCAGTCCCGCCCCCCCGGCGTGATGGGCGAGCAGTGTGAGAAAAAGCAAAGCCGGTGGAGAGCGCTGCTGGGGTGGTCGTGTTTTATTAGTAATCCAGGTCTCCGTAAGTGCAAGCAGCTGAACAGCTGAGGTTGTAGCAAAAGCTGGAATGAAGTCCGCCTTGTTCACCGCCCACTGACAGTTCCACAGGGCAAGAGAATAAGAGGCCGGTGGCGAGGTGTTCTGGGTGAGGGGCCGCAGGTGGGAGATGCATCGTCCTCTCGGAGAACGCCATGTCCTGCGTCTGCCGAGGAGGACTGGAATCTGCTGAAAACACATTGGAAGAAAGGAGACAGAAAGGTTTTCCGAAGCGGAAAGGGTTAAAGTGAAGAGAAAGAGAAAAGTGCAATTTGTGTGCCTTTGTTAGGTCAAAGGTGTGAATGCTCGGTGATTACTAAGCTGAAACTACCACCAACAATAGACCAAAACTCTCTAACTACAGTTCTTAATACTTATTGAAACACACTGACAAACAGGCTAAATCAGCAGACTAGAGAGAAATGACAGAAACTCTGCTACCTCTGAAACTAACAAACAAATTTCAAACAACCCTTACTTATTCAGTAGATCTCCTGTTCTAGTTTGGTGCTTGTCCTAGCTTACCAAGTGCAAATCTGGCTTTATATATGGCCACTTCTCTTAAAATACCGCCCCCTGGTAGAAACCAATCTAATTTGTGTGCCTTTGTGTCAAAGGTGTGAATGCTCGGTGATTACTAAGCTGAAACTACCACCAACAATAGACCAAAACTCTCTAACTACAGAGAGTTAGTGTACTGTAGTGCTCTCTACTACTCTCTGTAGTAGTAGAGAGCACTACAGTTCTTAATATGTATTTAATAACCAGTTTGTGCGGGTCAAGACTCATTAAACTGTCTTCTACTGCCTCAGTTGCCTTGGCTATATCAGGCCAAACTCGTACAAAAACGTCTCAATCACACTTGTATTTTGGTTTCTGACGCTCGCAGGTCGTAGGCTTCCAAATGACGGAGAGCAGCCGGTATTCATTTTCAGCCCCAGAGTCTTTTCTTCACACCGTATCAAATATCACAATACCGGCATCCGGCGCTGGGGGAGACCAGTTCTTCAATGATGGAGTGCTTTCTTCCCAAGTCTTTTTTTTTTTCTTGAGAAAAAACACATAAAAGGGGATAGAACAATACAGATCTTAACGTTAAAAACACAGCTCTATCCACCGTTTTTACCAATTGTTTTATTTTTTTAATAATAACATTGTTTGAGATTAACAACATGTAAAAAACGTACATAGATTTGTTTTTTTTCCCCAACGTTGTCTTTAAAAATGGCGAGCCTCCTCGAACGCCAACCAACGACGACGCCGGCCTCACCTGTGTTCTGCGGATACTTACATGCTCCTCTTTTCCGGGTGAGGGGCGGGATCGGCTCTGATTGGCTAGCGGCTCGTGGGGCTGGTTATGCCCTAAGGCTGCAGAGGGGGTGCACCGGGGGGAGCATGAGGGGCACCACATGGTGGAGGGGTAGCGGGGGCACAAGTGGGGGGTCACAAGGGGGGTCACGATGACGATCACGAGGGGTGCCACCATGATGGCTGTGAGGGTGCATGAGGTGCGCACGTGGGGGGGTGGGTGGATTCCTATGTGTACAGGAGGGGGTCACGAGATTAACCTGTGACCTGGGGGGGTGGGGGTGGTCATAAATTATGACATATGACCTGAGGGGTCATAACACATCACGTCATAAATCATTCCTTTCCTGACATAAAGGTGTCAGGAAATTCTCTTACAGGGCTAGACCACTACCACACCTCTGGCAATTCTGACCGCATGTCCTTGCTTTTAATCCCTGTTCCTAGCCTTCCTCCTCAGCCCTGTTTTCTTCCCCCCTGGATCCTCTGGACTTTGTTCTTCTGAACTTTGGACTTAAGTTACCTGTTTCTGTGAGTTGAGCCATTGAGCAGTGGTTTCTGTTGTACTTTGGTTTCTTGTTTGTTACTTTGTGCCCCGCCATATTGGTAGTTTTATGTTGTTACTTTTTCTTCGTGTTTTTGCCTGTTTTTGTAGTGTTTTTTGACACCCCCCCTTAGTTCTCTGTTTTGTGTGTAGTTTTCTATAATAAATCCTGTTTCTATTTCACTATTCACTATTCATCCCCGACTTGTCCCTTTCCCCTTAATTTGTGACTCTTGATGGTACAGGAGGGCTGCTGGACCCGGTGGTGCCTCCAGATATGTGCTATCCTGTCTGCAGTGCTCCACCACATGCTACAGCTTGGCATTCAACACTACCCTACCCCTACCCCCAGGACTTGAGCTACACTTCTTTAGCGCTACACTTATGATTGCACCTCAGCCCACCCCAGCCCACCACAGCAACCTCGACGTCAAATTTGCAGGCAACTTCACAGTATTGGGGCAAATGTGTGGGATAGATGAGTCTGCCTGCAGGCATGAGGTAGAGCATCTGGCACAGTTTTGTGTGAGAGTAACCTGCTCATCAACCTCAACAAAGGAGTAGCATTGTTTCGGATTCACTCAATATGAACTAATCTTTTCTATGACTTGGGAGTGATTAGTTCTCTCAGTGAGTGATTCGTTCATTTCCAGTTCATTGCAGTACCTTCTCTCCCCACATGGCATCAGCTGCATAAGCTCAGTCAGCAGGACAGGAAACAGAAATGATTCGTTCACGGCTCACTCAACTGTGAGTCTGTACTGAGGTCCTCGTTCTTTTGTCATGTGACAGCCAAGCCGCTCAGGCTCTGTGGCAGCAGGTACTACATTTCGTTCACAATTCATTCATATGGATCATTACGGATCGTGCTTTCATTCTTTTGTTATGTGACAGCTGTAGCTCTGCTACGGAGTTGTGGACTGAGAAACAAAGGAAATGAATGATATCTGATATCTGACTGTCATTTATTTGTCAGCTGACGCCCGACAGACATTATTTATTCATGGAATCATATTTAATTAGTGGTCTTTGATTCTTGTAGATGTGTGTAGTGATGTTGTGTTAATAATGTAAATTATGTTTGTACATAAATACTTTTGAAAATTATAAACATGTTAATTGTGTTTTTCTCTTCCATAAAATAATAAAATGTAACATTATTAATAACAACGACAATAACAATAATAATAAATATAAAATAATAATAATAATAATGATAATGTCGCGTGTTGGACAGAATTAATGCACCATGTAAATATTTTCAGGAACTTGTTACTTGTTGCTTTAAAAGTTCAGTTCAATTGTTCGCAGCTCAGTCTCTCGTTCATGTGTCACGTGACAGCTACAAAGTCACTGCTTCGCTGTTAAACAACAATATCAGGGTGGATGCAAGAACACTTTATTGTGGTGTGTATTTGTTTTCATAGGTTTTCACATGGTTTGAATTGCTTGTGGCATTTTGTGTATTATAATTTGTCAGATGAACAAACCATGTTGTCTTCAGTATATAGTGTCTGAGAACCGTGGCCATTTTTATATCACCCACTAGAAGATTACACCGCAACCCACTGGAAAATGAATGAAATAAATCAAAATGATTTGTTCACTTTACAGTACGAGACTCACGCATCTGAGTCAGTTCAAAGACTCATTTTTCCCTTCTCTACAAAGGACCAGTTTTATAAAACTGTGTGAATAATGCTCTGACTGGATGACATTTTTATTGTATTGTACATGGTACAACACAATAAATATTTTATGATTCTGCTAACAGCTAATTAGAAGTCTAGAAAATAAATCTCCCTCCCCAAACTGCTACCTTTTAGTGCAAGGTTGTGTGTAACCAAATGATCTTACGAGCTATGTTGTCAGGGGTTTAAAGCCACTGGTAGGTTATGCCAAAGCAAACAGGTCCTAGGCAACAGGCCAGATCAAGAGCAGTTCATATACCCTTAATGAACAGTGCACAATCAAGGATCGCTGATCGCTGTTGCTTGAATTGTTCATTGCCGGGGCCCTACTCCAGGCCTGGCAGCAAACTGAATATTTGTTTCAATTTCTGGGCTATGGTTCTCAAGCTGAATAAAGTTGATTTGCCTTCTCCAGGCTGGAGGAAAGATCCTGCCTCAAGTGGAGGTGTTCAAGTATCTTGGGGTCTTGTTCATGAGTAAGGTGGAGGTGGATGGAGCGCAACAGACCACCATGGTTGACACACCATCCACCACTACAGTGTAAGGTCAATTTTAAAAAGTGCATATATTTTAAAATGAATTAAAATTATTATTATGCTTAGGGAGTAGGCTTTGAGCAACCTAACTGTGTATAAATGTTACAGATGTTACAGAAAGGGAAACATATGATGATCTAGGTCAAAGTACTTTTTGTATCTTGCACTTCTATTGCGGCACTTTGACCTACAGCTTCAGGCTTATCACCCTGTCTGAGACTCTTTTCACCTCTAGAACATTGTTCACAAACTCCCCCTTCATTCCTAAACCCGTTTCTCTTCCTATCAACACCATGGTAGAACAGTTTGTATCCTCCTCCAATACTACGTGCCTTGCTGCCCTTCCACCTTGTCTCCTGCACACACAGAACATCTACCTTTCTTCTCTCCATCATGTCTGCCAGCTCTCTGCCTTTCCCTGTCATCGTGCCAACGTTAAGAGTCCCTATTCTCAGATCTATGCTCCTGCCTTTTCCCTTCTCTCTCTGACCACGAACCCTTCTGCCTCCCCTCTTTCTTCGACCAACAGTAGTCAAATTTCTACCGACACCCTGTCGGTTAACGGCATCGGTGGCGGTTGTTGTTAACCCGGGCATCACACCAACCGATCTGGCATGAAAGTCTTGTGGATGATTTGCATAGTTATTTTGGCAATTTTTACGACAAATGCCCTTCCTGATGCAACCCTCTCTATTTATTCAGGCTTGGGACCGGCACAGAAGTCACTGGCTTGCAACCCCTGTGGCTAGATTAGAAAACAGGATATCATGGCAACAATAAAAGAACAGAATAGGAGAGATCTATATAAAGACAAGAAAAACAGCTTATATCCACACAGTCTAGTCAAAAGATCTCTGCATATGTGGTCTGTGCATATGTGTGTACCAGAGACCAGAGTTCACACCCCGATTCAGACAAGGTAACAGGGAAGTAACTGAAAAACCTAGCTTTCCTGTTTATTTTCTAATCTGATTTTGAATGGTTGAATGGTTAATATAAGACATCTTACTCCTATTTTCAGTGTGTTTGTAGCAGGAACATTGTGAGTACATTGTTGTAGGCACACAAATAAGACTCCACATACTACGGATGAGAGTTATTTCACTACCAACAACCACCAGCAAGAGGTGTCGCCAGAAGTGATTAGGATTGTTATATCAACCATAAAGTGAACACAGTTTATGAGCCTGGTCAAATTCCTAAATGTCAAACAGCTAAATTATCTAGAGTGAACTGATATGGATAGGTATCTGTATTTAATACTGGTGCTATTAAATGGAGCTCTACAGAGGTTCATATGTTTTGTCAGTATGAAAAACAACCTTGTAAAGAGTACACTCAATTGTAAACCTGAAAGCTGACTTACTCATCTTGAAACCTCAAAAACAGAAAGACATAAACAGCCCTTTGAGAGCCTCCTCATTTCCTAAGGGGTGTCCTGTCTGATCTCTGCTCACAATGCACAAATGAAGCAACTCTAATCATTAACATATTGGATACATGCTGCTTCTCCTACAGTATAAGTTGGAGCATCAATAACACCTGGTGTACTAACTAGTAACTGTAGATCCCAGAAGAGTGATCTCCCTGAAAAACAACTAGTGAAGGACCTGAGACTTCCACATTCCATCAGTGACTTCATCTTCCTGTCTTTTCTCAGCCACAGGGTTAAAATTGTATATATATATATATATATACATATATATATATATATATATAAATTTTTTAGACTTTATTTTGTGCAACCTAACACTGTGTGTATATATATCTATATCTATCTATCTTTATAGGTATGTTTCACCTTTGCACAAAGGAAAAACTCATGATGACCTAGGTCAAAGTACACTTTTTATAATGCACTTATATTGCGGCACTTTGACCTACAGCTTCATACTGAACTGACTACTGCTGAACTGCAACAAATCTACAAGGTATCTACCTTCAGTTAAGTAAATATTTTTTATTTAATTATTTACCTTTTCACCATTTTTAATGAACGTATTTCTGGATATGGGTTATTTGTTCGACATCTTAACAGTCTTACTGTGTTGAGTGTTCCAATCCCTCCTACTACTACTAAAATTCTCTCTAACTATTGTGATATTGTACTGGAAGGCATCTGTGACATAACAATAGAACTGAGCTATGATTAACTACGCAAGATCATATATGGAGTTTAGTATTGACAGTATTGACTTTTAAATATGTATATGTACATAATTATTTGCTAGTAGATAATTACAAAAAGGGTGTATCTTTAATTTACTAAGTTTGTTGACTTTCCACTGCATCATGACCCCACTTATTTTAACAAAGACTTATACAGTAAGTATGAACAGAGGGTGAAGTCAATATGAAAATATTCACTAGGAGCCTATTTTGCATGTTTGAGTACGAAACTCAAAATCAGTGAGTATCTTTCATAAAGCTGACAAAATATGTTTTTATAGTAAACAAATGTGTCATCTTTGCTAAAATATTTTCCTTCTACAATTAACTTAATCTTTGTCTTTTTCAGCACCTGAGATTTTATCAGCAATAAAGGAGATAAAAATAAAGGAGATTTCCATTAAACAAAATACTTCATACAATGCAGAAATCCAGTGAGTATTTCAAATAAAGCTGCCGAAACATGATTTTATTGTAATATAAATATCATATTTCACAAAAGAATATATGTATATTTTTATTTCCACTTTTGCCATCTCTGGAAATTGAATATAAAAACATCAAATAAATAAAGTATTAGAGCACAATATATTTCAATAAGTTTTCTTCTAGAATTAACTTTTATTTTTGTCTTTTTCAGCACATGATATTTTATCAGCAATAAAGAAGATTTCCAATAAATGAGACTCCGATGAAGAAACTCAAGCCCAGTAAGTATGTTTACTGATGCTGTCAAACTATAATTTTATTGAAATCTAAACGTCCTCATTCCAAAAATGACTTATGTAAATTTCAATTTCCACTAATTTCCAATTTCTGGAAACATATATAGTAGATAGTAGATAGTAGATTTTCAGATGTAAATTTCCTTCTAGCATTGATTTTCATTTTTGTCTTTTAAAGTCCTTAAAATTTTAACAGCAAAAAAGAAGACTTTCAATAAACAAGAGACTCAGCTGCAGAAACGAGAACCCAGTGAGTATCTTTACTAATGCTGCCAAAATGTAATTGTATTATAGTATAAATGTTTTTTTTTTTTATAAATGCCCATTTCCACTATAGCCAATAGTAGAACATATATAAGAGCAGTAGGACTTGCAAATTTTGATTACTAAATGCAAGTTAAGCTTTGAAATTAACTTTCATCTTTGTCTTTTACAGTGCTTGAAAATTTGTCATCAATAAAGAAAATTTAAAAAGAGACTCAAGTTAAGAAACTTGAATCCTGTAAGTATTTTAAATAATGCTGCCAAAACATTATTTTATTGTAATATAAATGTCATATTGACCAAAAGCTGATATATAAATTCTTAATTGTACTATAAACATCTTTAAAGATGGAACATACATATAAAATATATAAGTATTTGTGAAAGTATGTTTCCTTCTAATTTTAACTTTTTTGAACGATTTTTGAATTCTTCAGTGTCTGACGTTTTATCAGCAACAATGAACATTTTCAATTACCAAAGTACTCAGGTGCACAAAGAAGAAGCCAGTAAGTATCTTTCCTACTGCTGCCAAAATGTGTAATTTATTTTTTTGTAATCTCAATTTCATCTTTTCAAAAATGTTTAATGTATATTTCAATTTTTTACTTTGACCATCACTGCAAATCGAACATAATATGTAAAATGTAAATAAAAACATAAAAGCAGTGAACTAAAAGAGGCAAGGAATCTATCAATAGTTTTTTTTTTTTATATATATAAGTTTCCTTCTAATATTAACTTTCTTTTTTTTCTTTTTCAGTAACTCAAGATGAGATACAGGCAAAGAAACAAGATCCCAGTAAGTATTGTTAAAAATGCCAACAAAATGTAATGTTATTGTTATATGAAGGACACGCTTTCTGCCTAATATTAACTTTAACTTTTGATTTCTTCAGTGTCTGACGTTTCATCATCAACAATGGAGATTTCCAATGTCCAAGATAATCAGGTGCACAAAGAAGAACTCAGTAAGTATCTATAACCCTACTACCAAAGTGTAATTTTATTGTAATATAAATGTCATCTTTGTTCAAATGTTTTACTTAAATTACCATGTTCTACTATAACCAACTCTGGATGTTGAACCTAAAAACGTAAAATGAGTCACTGTAGGAGCAGAATGTTTTAGAATTGTTGATTCTAAAATATAAGTTTCCTTCTAATATTAACTTTCATTTTTGTTTCTTTTTCAGTAACTAAAGATGAGATACAGGCAAAGAAACAAGATCCCAGTAAGTATTGTTAAAAATGCTAACAAAATGTAATGTTATTGTTACATGAAGAACACGCTTTCTGCCTAATATTAACTTTCATTTTTGTTTCTTTTTCAGGAGGTGAAGATGAGATACAGGTGCAGAAACAAGATCCCAGTAAGTATTGTTAAAAATGCTAACAAAATGTAATGTTATTGTTATATGAAGGACTCGCTTTCTGCCTAATATTAACTTTCATTTTTGTTTCTTTTTCAGGAGGTGAAGATGAGATACAGGCAAAGAAAGAAGATCCCAGTAAGTATTGTTAAAAATGCTAACAAAATCTAATGATATTGTTATATGAAGAACATTCTTTCTGCCTAATATTAACTTTAACTTTTGATTTCTTCAGTGTCTGACGATTCATCATCAACAATGGAGATTTCCAATGTCCAAGATAATCAGGTGCACAAAGAAGAACTCAGTAAGTATCTCTAACCCTACTACCAAAGTGTTATTTTATTGTAATATAAATGTCATCTTTGTTCAAATGTTTTACTTAAATTACCATGTTCTACTATAACCAACTCTGGATGTTGAACCTAAAAACATAAAATGAGTCACTGTAGGAGCAGTATGTTTTAGAATTGTTGATTTTAAAATATAACTTATCATTCTAATATTAACTTTCATTTTTGTTTCTTTTTCAGGAGGTGAAGATGAGATACAGGTGCAGAAACAAGATCCCAGTAAGTATTGTTAAAAATGCTAACAAAATGTAATGTTATTGTTATATGAAGGACACGCTTTCTGCCTAATATTAACTTTAACTTTTGATTTCTTCAGTGTCTGACGATTCATCATCAACAATGGAGATTTCCAATGTCCAAGATAATCAGGTGCACAAAGAAGAACTCAGTAAGTATCTATAACCCTACTACCAAAGTGTAATGTTATTGTAATATAAATGTCATCTTTGTTCAAATGTTTTACTTTAATTACCATGTTCTACTATAACCAACTCTGGATGTTGAAACTAAAAACATAAAATGAGTCACTGTAGGAGCAGTATGTTTTAGAATTGTTGATTTTAAAATATAAGTTTTCATTCTAATATTAACTTTCATTTTTGTTTCTTTTTCAGGAGGTGAAGATGAGATACAGGCGCAGAAAGAAGATCCCAGTAAGTATTGTTAAAAATGCTAACAAAATGTAATGTTATTGTTATATGAAGGACTCGCTTTCTGCCTAATATTAACTTTAACTTTTGATTTCTTCAGTGTCTGACGTTTCATCATCAACAATGGAGATTTCCAATGTCCAAGATAATCAGGTGCACAAAGAAGAACCCAGTAAGTATCTATAACCCTACTACCAAAGTGTTATGTTATTGTTATATAAATGTCATCTTTGTTCAAATGTTTTACTTAAATTACCATTTTCTACTATAACCAACTCTGGATGTTGAACCTAAAAACATAAAATGAGTCACTGTAGGAGCAGTATGTCTTAGAATTGTTGATTTTAAAATATAAGTTTTCATTCTAATATTAACTTTCATTTTTGTTTCTTTTTCAGTAACTAAAGATGGGATACAGGCAAAGAAACAAGATCCCAGTAAGTATTGTTAAAAATGCTAACAAAATGTAATGTTATTGTTATATGAAGGACACGCTTTCTGCCTAATATTAACTTTAACTTTTGATTTCTTCAGTGTCTGACGTTTCATCATCAACAATGGAGATTTCCAATGTCCAAGATAATCAGGTGCACAAAGAAGAACCCAGTAAGTATCTATAACCCTACTACCAAAGTGTTATTTTATTGTAATATAAATGTCATCTTTGTTCAAATGTTTTACTTAAATTACCATTTTCTACTATAACCAACTCTGGATGTTGAACCTAAAAACATAAAATGAGTCACTGTAGGAGCAGTATGTCTTAGAATTGCTGATTTTAAAATATAAGTTTTCATTCTAATATTAACTTTCATTTTTGTTTCTTTTTCAGGAGGTGAAGATGAGATACAAGTGCAGAAACAAGATCCCAGTAAGTATTGTTAAAAATGCTAACAAAATGTAATGTTATTGTTATATGAAGGACTCGCTTTCTGCCAAATATTAACTTTCATTTTTGTTTCTTTTTCAGGAGGTGAAGATGAGATACAGGTGCAGAAACAAGATCCCAGTAAGTATTGTTAAAAATGCTAACAAAATGTAATGATATTGTTACATGAAGGACTCGCTTTCTGCCTAATATTAACTTTCATTTTTGTTTCTTTTTCAGGAGGTGAAGATGAGATACAGGCAAAGAAACAAGATCCCAGTAAGTATTGTTAAAAATGCTAACAAAATGTAATGATATTGTTACATGAAGAACACGCTTTCTGCCTAATATTAACTTTAACTTTTGATTTCTTCAGTGTCTGACGATTCATCATCAACAATGGAGATTTCCAATGTCCAAGATAATCAGGTGCACAAAGAAGAACCCAGTAAGTATCTATAACCCTACTACCAAAGTGTTATTTTATTGTAATATAAATGTCAACTTTGTTCAAATGTTTTACTTAAATTACCATGTTCTACTATAACCAACTCTGGATGTTGAACCTAAAAACATAAAATGAGTCACTGTAGGAGCAGTATGTCTTAGAATTGTTGATTTTAAAAAATAAGTTTTCATTCTAATATTAACTTTCATTTTTGTTTCTTTTTCAGGAGGTGAAGATGAGATACAGGTGCAGAAACAAGATCCCAGTAAGTATTGTTAAAAATGCTAACAAAATGTAATGTTATTGTTATATGAAGGACTCGCTTTCTGCCTAATATTAACTTTCATTTTTGTTTCTTTTTCAGGAGGTGAAGATGAGATACAGGCAAAGAAAGAAGATCCCAGTAAGTATTGTTAAAAATGCTAACAAAATGTAATGTTATTGTTATATGAAGAACACGCTTTCTGCCTAATATTAACTTTAACTTTTGATTTCTTCAGTGTCTGACGTTTCATCATCAACAATGGAGATTTCCAATGTCCAAGATAATCAGGTGCACAAAGAAGAACCCAGTAAGTGTCTCTAACCCTTCTACCAAAGTGTTATTTTATTGTAATATAAATGTCATCTTTGTTCAAATGTTTTACTTAAATTACCATTTTCTACTATAACCAACTCTGGATGTTGAACCTAAAAACATAAAATGAGTCACTGTAGGAGCAGTATGTCTTAGAATTGCTGATTTTAAAATATAAGTTTTCATTCTAATATTAACTTTCATTTTTGTTTCTTTTTCAGGAGGTGAAGATGAGATACAGGCAAAGAAACAAGATCCCAGTAAGTATTGTTAAAAATGCTAACAAAATGTAATGATATTGTTATATGAAGAACTCGCTTTCTGCCTAATATTAACTTTAACTTTTGATTTCTTCAGTGTCTGACGATTCATCATCAACAATGGAGATTTCCAATGTCCAAGATAATCAGGTGCACAAAGAAGAACCCAGTAAGTATCTATAACCCTACTACCAAAGTGTTATTTTATTGTAATATAAATGTCATCTTTGTTCAAATGTTTTACTTAAATTACCATGTTCTACTATAACCAACTCTGGATTTTGAACCTAAAACATAAAATAGTCCTGTAGAGCAGTATGTTTTAGAATTGTGGATCGAAAATATAATTTCCTTCTAAAGAGTAACTTCATTTTTGTTTCTTTTTCAGTACTAAAGATGAGATACAGGCAAAGAAACAAGATCCCAGTAATATTGTTAAAATGCTAACAAAATGTAATGTTTTGTTTACATGAAGAACACCTTTCCTGCGCCTAATATTAACTTCATTTTTGTTCGTTTTCAAGGCAGTGAAGAGAGATACAGGTGCAGAAACAAGATCCCAGTAGTTTGTTAAAAATGCGACAAAATGTAATGTGTATTGTTATATGAAGGACTCCGCTATTCTCTGCCTAATATTAACTTTCATTTTTGTTTCTTTTTCAGAGGGTGAAGATGAGATCAGGCCAATAAACAAGATCCCAGTAGTAATTGTTAAAAATGCTAACAAAATTAATGATATTGTTACATGAAAAGACACGCTTTCTGCCTAATATTAACTTAACTTTTGATTTCTTCAGTGTCTGACGATTCATCATCAACAATGGAGATTTCCAATGTCCAAGATAATCAGGTGCACAAAGAAGAACCCAGTAAGTATCTCTAACCCTACTACCAAAGTGTTATTTTATTGTAATATAAATGTCATCTTTGTTCAAATGTTTTACTTAAATTACCATTTTCTACTATAACCAACTCTGGATGTTGAACCTAAAAACATAAAATGAGTCACTGTAGGAGCAGTATGTCTTAGAATTGTTGATTTTAAAATATAAGTTTTCATTCTAATATTAACTTTCATTTTTGTTTCTTTTTCAGGAGGTGAAGATGAGATACAGGTGCAGAAACAAGATCCCAGTAAGTATTGTTAAAAATGCTAACAAAATGTAATGTTATTGTTATATGAAGGACTCGCTTTCTGCCAAATATTAACTTTCATTTTTGTTTCTTTTTCAGGAGGTGAAGATGAGATACAGGCAAAGAAAGAAGATCCCAGTAAGTATTGTTAAAAATGCTAACAAAATGTAATGATATTGTTATATGAAGGACACGCTTTCTGCCTAATATTAACTTTAACTTTTGATTTCTTCAGTGTCTGACGTTTCATCATCAACAATGGAGATTTCCAATGTCCAAGATAATCAGGTGCACAAAGAAGAACCCAGTAAGTATCTATAACCCTACTACCAAAGTGTTATTTTATTGTAATATAAATGTCATCTTTGTTCAAATGTTTTACTTAAATTACCATTTTCTACTATAACCAACTCTGGATGTTGAACCTAAAAACATAAAATGAGTCACTGTAGGAGCAGTATGTCTTAGAATTGCTGATTTTAAAATATAAGTTTTCATTCTAATATTAACTTTCATTTTTGTTTCTTTTTCAGGAGGTGAAGATGAGATACAGGCAAAGAAACAAGATCCCAGTAAGTATTGTTAAAAATGCTAACAAAATGTAATGTTATTGTTATATGAAGGACTCGCTTTCTGCCTAATATTAACTTTAACTTTTGATTTCTTCAGTGTCTGACGTTTCATCATCAACAATGAAGATTTCCAATGTCCAAGATAATCAGGTGCACAAAGAAGAACCCAGTAAGTGTCTCTAACCCTTCTACCAAAGTGTTATTTTATTGTAATATAAATGTCATCTTTGTTCAAATGTTTTACTTAAATTACCATTTTCTACTATAACCAACTCTGGATGTTGAACCTAAAAACGTAAAATGAGTCACTGTAGGAGCAATATGTTTTAGAATTGTTGATTCTAAAATATAAGTTTCCTTCTAATATTAACTTTCATTTTTGTTTCTTTTTCAGGAGGTGAAGATGAGATACAGGTAAAGAAACAAGATCCCAGTAAGTATTGTTAAAAATGCTAACAAAATGTAATGATATTGTTACATGAAGGACTCGCTTTCTGCCTAGTATTAACTTTCATTTTTGTTTCTTTTTCAGGAGGTGAAGATGAGATACAGGTGCAGAAACAAGATCCCAGTAAGTATTGTTAAAAATGCTAACAAAATGTAATGATATTGTTACATGAAGAACATGCTTTCTGCCTAATATTAACTTTAACTTTTGATTTCTTCAGTGTCTGACGATTCATCATCAACAATGGAGATTTCCAATGTCCAAGATAATCAGGTGCACAAAGAAGAACCCAGTAAGTATCTATAACCCTACTACCAAAGTGTAATTTTATTGTAATATAAATGTCATCTTTGTTCAAATGTTTTACTTAAATTACCATTTTCTACTATAACCAACTCTGGATGTTGAACCTAAAAACATAAAATGAGTCACTGTAGGAGCAGTATGTTTTAGAATTGTTGATTCTAAAATATAAGTTTCCTTCTAATATTAACTTTAATTTTTGTTTCTTTTTCAGTAACTCAAGATGAGATACAGGCGCAGAAACAAGATCCCAGTAAGTATTGTTAAAAATGCTAACAAAATGTAATGTTATTGTTACATGAAGAACACGCTTTCTGCCTAATATTAACTTTCATTTTTGTTTCTTTTTCAGGAGGTGAAGATGAGATACAGGTGCAGAAACAAGATCCCAGTAAGTATTATTAAAAATGCTAACAAAATGTAATGTTATTGTTATATGAAGAACATGCTTTCTGCCTAATATTAACTTTAACTTTTGATTTCTTCAGTGTCTGACGATTCATCATCAACAATGGAGATTTCCAATGTCCAAGATAATCAGGTGCACAAAGAAGAACCCAGTAAGTATCTATAACCCTACTACCAAAGTGTTATTTTATTGTAATATAAATGTCATCTTTGTTCAAATGTTTTACTTAAATTACCATGTTCTGCTATAACCAACTCTGGATGTTGAACCTAAAAACATAAAATGAGTCACTATAGGAGCAGTATGTTTTAGAATTGTTGATTCTAAAATATAAGTTTTCATTCTAATATTAACTTTCATTTTTGTTTCTTTTTCAGGAGGTGAAGATGAGATACAGGTGCAGAAACAAGATCCCAGTAAGTATTGTTAAAAATGCTAACAAAATGTAATGTTATTGTTATATGAAGGACTCGCTTTCTGCCAAATATTAACTTTCATTTTTGTTTCTTTTTCAGGAGGTGAAGATGAGATACAGGCAAAGAAAGAAGATCCCAGTAAGTATTGTTAAAAATGCTAACAAAATGTAATGATATTGTTATATGAAGGACACGCTTTCTGCCTAATATTAACTTTAACTTTTGATTTCTTCAGTGTCTGACGTTTCATCATCAACAATGGAGATTTCCAATGTCCAAGATAATCAGGTGCACAAAGAAGAACCCAGTAAGTATCTATAACCCTACTACCAAAGTGTTATTTTATTGTAATATAAATGTCATCTTTGTTCAAATGTTTTACTTAAATTACCATGTTCTACTATAACCAACTCTGGATGTTGAACCTAAAAACATAAAATGAGTCACTGTAGGAGCAGTATGTTTTAGAATTGTTGATTCTAAAATATAAGTTTCCTTCTAATATTAACTTTAATTTTTGTTTCTTTTTCAGTAACTCAAGATGAGATAGAGGCGCAGAAACAAGATCCCAGTAAGTATTGTTAAAAATGCTAACAAAATGTAATGTTATTGTTATATGAAGGACTCGCTTTCTGCCTAATATTAACTTTCATTTTTGTTTCTTTTTCAGGAGGTGAAGATGAGATACAGGTGCAAGAAAGAAGATCCCAGTAAGTATTGTTAAAATGCTAACAAAATGTAATGATATTGTTATATGAAGAACACGCTTTCTGCCTACTATTAACTTTAACTTTTGATTTCTTCAGTGTCTGACGTTTCATCATCAACAATGGAGATTTCCAATGTCCAAGATAATCAGGTGCACAAAGAAGAACTCAGTAAGTATCTATAACCCTACTACCAAAGTGTTATTTTATTGTAATATAAATGTCATCTTTGTTCAAATGTTTTACTTAAATTACCATGTTCTACTATAACCAACTCTGGATGTTGATCCTAAAAACATAAAATGAGTCACTGTAGGAGCAGTATGTCTTAGAATTGTTGATTCTGAAATATAAATTTTCATTCTAATATCAACTTTCATTTTTGTTTCTTTTTCAGTAACTCAAGATGAGATACAGGCGCAGAAACAAGATCCCAGTAAGTATTGTTAAAAATGCTAACAAAATGTAATGATATTGTTATATGAAGGACACGCTTTCTGCCTAATATTAACTTTAACTTTTGATTTCTTCAGTGTCTGACGATTCATCATCAACAATGGAGATTTCCAATGTCCAAGATAATCAGGTGCACAAAGAAGAACCCAGTAAGTATCTATAACCCTACTACCAAAGTGTTATTTTATTGTAATATAAATGTCATCTTTGTTCAAATGTTTTACTTAAATTACCATGTTCTACTATAACCAACTCTGGATGTTGAACCTAAAAACATAAAATGAGTCACTGTAGGAGCAGTATGTTTTAGAATTGTTGATTCTAAAATACTAAGTTTCCTTCTAATATTAACTTTAATTTTTGTTTCTTTTTCAGTAACTAAAGATGGGATACAGGCGCAGAAACAAGATCCCAGTAAGTATTGTTAAAAATGCTAACAAAATGTAATGTTATTGTTATATGAAAGACACGCTTTCTGCCTAATATTAACTTTCATTTTTGTTTCTTTTTCAGGAGGTGAAGATGAGATACAGGTGCAGAAACAAGATCCCAGTAAGTATTGTTAAAAATGCTAACAAAATGTAATGATATTGTTACATGAAGGACTCGCTTTCTGCCTAATATTAACTTTCATTTTTGTTTCTTTTTCAGGAGGTGAAGATGAGATACAGGCAAAGAAACAAGATCCCAGTAAGTATTGTTAAAAATGCTAACAAAATGTAATGATATTGTTACATGAAGAACACGCTTTCTGCCTAATATTAACTTTAACTTTTGATTTCTTCAGTGTCTGACGATTCATCATCAACAATGGAGATTTCCAATGTCCAAGATAATCAGGTGCACAAAGAAGAACCCAGTAAGTATCTATAACCCTACTACCAAAGTGTTATTTTATTGTAATATAAATGTCAACTTTGTTCAAATGTTTTACTTAAATTACCATGTTCTACTATAACCAACTCTGGATGTTGAACCTAAAAACATAAAATGAGTCACTGTAGGAGCAGTATGTTTTAGAATTGTTGATTCTAAAATATAAATTTCCTTCTAATATCAACTTTCATTTTTGTTTCTTTTTCAGGAGGTGAAGATGAGATACAGGTGCAAAGAAACAAGATCCCAGTAAGTATTGTTAAAAATGCTAACAAAATGTAATGTTATTGTTATATGAAGGACTCGCTTTCTGCCTAATATTAACTTTCATTTTTGTTTCTTTTTCAGGAGGTGAAGATGAGATACAGGCAAAGAAACAAGATCCCAGTAAGTATTGTTAAAAATGCTAACAAAATGTAATGATATTGTTACATGAAGAACACGCTTTCTGCCTAATATTAACTTTAACTTTTGATTTCTTCAGTGTCTGACGTTTCATCATCAACAATGAAGATTTCCAATGTCCAAGATAATCAGGTGCACAAAGAAGAACCCAGTAAGTGTCTCTAACCCTTCTACCAAAGTGTTATTTTATTGTAATATAAATGTCATCTTTGTTCAAATGTTTTACTTAAATTACCATGTTCTACTATAACCAACTCTGGATGTTGAACCTACAAACATAAAATGAGTCACTGTAGGAGCAGTATGTTTTAGAATTGTTGATTCTAAAATATGTTTCCTTCTAATATTAACTTTCATTTTTGTTTCTTTTTCAGGAGGTGAAGATGAGATACAGGTGCAGAAACAAGATCCCAGTAAGTATTATTAAAAATGCTAACAAAATGTAATGTTATTGTTATATGAAGAACACGCTTTCTGCCTAATATTACCTTTAACTTTTGATTTCTTCAGTGTCTGACGTTTCATCATCAACAATGGAGATTTCCAATGACCAAAGTACTCAGGTGCACAAACACGAGGCCAGTAAGTATCTTTCCCACTGCAGCTAAAATGTGATTTTATTGTAACCAAAATTTCATCTTTTCAAAAAGTTTAATGTATATTTAAATTTTTTACTATGGCCATCTCTGCAAGTGGATCATAAAATGTAAAATTTAAATAAAAACATAAAAGCAGTGAACTGAAAGAGGCAGGTAATCTATCTTTTTTTTTTTTTCAAATGTAATTTTCCTTCTAATATTAACTTTCTTTATTTTTTTCAGAAACTGAAGATGAGATACAGGCAAAGAAAGAAGATCCCAGTAAGTATTGTTAAAAATGCTAACAAAATGTAATGTTATTGTTATATGAAGGTCATGTTTTCTTTCTAATATTAACGTTGATTTTTTATTTCTTCAGTGTCTGACGTTTTATCATCAACAATGGAGATTTCCAATGACCAAGATAATCAGGTGCATAAAGAAGATCCCAGTAAGTATCTATAACCCTACTACCAAAGTGTTATTTCATTGTAATATAAATGTCATCTATGTTCAGATGTTTTACGTAAATTACCATGTTCTACTATAACCAACTCTGGAAGTGGAACATAAAAATATAAAATGTGTGATTTTAAGAGCAGTCATTTTTAAAATAGTACAATCTTAAATGTTAATTTCCTTCTACAATTTATTTCATTTTTTATCTTTTTCAGTGCTTAAGGTTTTAGCCAAAATAAAGGAGATTTCCATTAAACAAGATAGTCAGCTGCAGAAACTTGAATCCAGTGAGTATCATACTAATGTTTCCCAAAATGTAATTTTGTAATTAGTTTTGCTAAAATGTTCTATTAAAATGTCCTCTTACCACTATAGCCATCTCTGGAAAATATATGAGTGTAAGTGAAAGTCTTTTAATTGGGGATTTTTTAATGTAAGTTTATGTCTACAGTAACCTTTCGATTTTGTCTTTTTCAGTTACTAAGATTTTGCCAGCAACAAGAAAGATTTCCAAGAAACGTAAGAATCAGCTGAAGAAACTAGAATCAAGTAAGTATCATTTTTAATACAATTTTATTGTGATAGAAAATCTTCTTCTTCTCTTTCGGCTTTTCCCATCAGGGGTCGCCACAGCGAATCATCCTTTTCCACCTCACTCTATCATCAACATCTTCTACCCTAACACTAGCCAACCTCATGTCCTCTGTTAAGACATCCATATATCTCCTCTTTGGTCGTCCTCTTGTCCTCCTGCCTGGCAGCTCCATCTCCAACATCCTTCTACCAATATACTCACTATCCCTCCTCTGAACATGTCCGAACCATCTCAGTCTGGCCTCTCTGACTTTGTCGCTAACACAGGCAACGTGAGCCGTCCCTCTGATGTACTCGTTCCTTATTCTGTCTAACCTGGTCACTCCTAAGGAGAACCTCAACATCTTCATCTCTGCTACCTCCATCTCAGCCTCTTGTCTCTTTCTCACTGCTACCGTCTCTAACCCATAGAGCAGAGCTGGTCTCACCACTGTCTTGTACACCTTTCCTTTGAGTCTTGCTGACACTCTTCTGTCACACAACACTCCTGACACTTTCCTCCACCCGCTCCAACCTGCCTGCACTCGCCTCTTCACCTCTTTTCCACACTCTCCATCACACTGAACTGTTGACCCCAAGTACTTAAACTCCTGTACCTTCTTCACCTCAGCCCCCTGTAACCTAATGCTTCTACCTGGATCCCTCTCGTTCAGACACATGTATTCTGTCTTACTACGACTGACCTTCATGCCTCTTGTTTCCAGAGCAAACCTCCACCTCTCCAGCTGTTCCTCTACCTGCTCTCTACTCTCACTGCAAATTACAATGTCATCCGCAAACATTATTGTCCAGGGAGATTCCTGTCTGACCTCATCTGTCAGCCTGTCCATCAACATAGCAAACAAGAAGGGACTCAAAGCTGATCCTTGGTGTAGTCCCACCTCCACCTTGAACTCCTCTGTCTGACCTACAGCACATCTCACCACCGTCATACTTCTCTCATACATGTCCTGAACTAGTCTGACGTACTTCTCTGCCACTCCCGACGACCTCATACAGTACCACAGCTCCTCCCTCGGCACCCTGTCATACGCCTTCTCTAAATCTACAAAGACACAATGCAGCTCCTTCTGACCATCTCTGTACTTTTCCATTAACATTCTCAAAGCAAAAATGGCATCAGTGGTGCTCTTACGGGGCATGAAACCATACTGCTGCTCACAAATCTCCACCTTCTTCCTACGCCTGGCTTCCACTACTCTTTCCCACAGCTTCATTGTTTGGCTCATCAACTTTATTCCTCTGTAGTTGCTGCAGTTCTGCGTGTCACCCTTGTTCTTAAAGATCGGAACCAGAACACTTCTCCTCCATTCCTCAGGCATCTTCTCACTCTCTAGAATCCTATTGAACAAACTGGTTAGAAACTCCACTGCTGTCTCTCCTAAGCACTTCCACACCTCCACAGGTACGTCATCAGGACCAACAGCCTTTCCACTCTTCATCCTTTTCAGAGCCTTCCTAACCTCATCCTTTCCAATCTCTTCTATTTCCTGCTCCACAACATCAACATCTTCCTCTCTTCTTTCCCTGTCATTTTCCTCGTTCATCAGCTCCTCAAAATACTCCTTCCATCTTTTCTGCACACTCTCCTGGGTTGTTAGCACCTTTCCATATGAAAGTCTTGTGAATGATTCGCATGGTTATTTTGGCAATTTTTACGCCGGATGCCCTTACTGACGCAACCCTCTCTATTTATCCGGGCTTGGGACCGGCACAGAAGTCACTGGCTTGCAACCCCTATGGCTAGATTATATTGTGATAGAAAAACAACCTTTGTAAAAATGTTTTATATAAATTTAAATTTCTGCTAAAGCTATCTACCATAAATTATTTGGCTATAGCAGCAGTAAATTTGTCAATAGTTGGTCTTTCATTAAAAGTGTCCCTCTACAAATTACTTTTATCTTTTTCTATTTTAGTGTTTTAGATATTTTTATTATTACAGTGGCAAGAAAAAGTATGTGAACTCTTTGGCATAACGTGGAGCTTTGCATGAAGTGGTCAAAAAATGTCCTCTGATCTTCTTCAACTCACAACAATACAAAAACACAGTCTGCTGAAAATAATAGTACACAAACATTATGTTTTTCATGTTTTTATTTAACATAACATGTAAACATTCACAGTGCAAGGTGTGAACCCCTAGCCTAATGACTTCTCCAAGAGCTAATTGGAGCCAGGAGTGAGGCAACCTTGAATCCAATCAGTGAGATTATATTGGATGTGTTGCTGAAAGCTGTTCTGCCCTTTAAAAACACACACCAGTTTTGGGTTTACTGTTGCAGCACCTTTTGATAGTCTCCCCAGGTGTGGTCGTCCTGTAAAGATGACTGCAAGAGTACAGTGCTGAATGAGGTAAAGAAGAATCCTTCAGCTAAAGACTTACAGAATAGCACATGCTAGCATTTTTGTTGACACACCTACAATAAGGAAAACATCAAACAAGTATGGAGTACATGGGAGGACACCACGGAGAAAGCCATTGCTGTCCAAAAAAAATATTGCAGGACGTTTGAATTTTGCAAAGGAGCATCTGGATGTTCCACAGCACTACTGGCAAAATATTCTGTGGACAGATGAAACCAAAATTAAGTTGTTTGGAAAAAACACACAACAGAAAAAAAGGCACAGCACACCAACATCAAAACCTCATCCCCACTGTAAAACATGGCAGAGGGAGCATCATGGTTTGGGGCTGCTTTGCTGCCTCAGGGCCTGGACAGATTGTTGTCATTGATGGAAAAATGAATTCCAGAGTTTATCAAGACATTTTGCACGAAAACGTAAGACCATCTGTCCCCAACTGAAGCTCCACAGAGGGTAGGTGATTCAACAGAACAATGATCCAAAGCATGCAAGTAATTCAACAAAAGAATAGCTTCAACAGAACAAAATACGCATTCTGAAGTGGCCCAGTCAGAGTCCTGACCTCAACCCGATTGAAATGCTGTGGCATTACCTCAAGAGAGCCATTCACACCAGACATCGCAAGAATATTGCTATATACAGTTTTATGAAGAGGAGTGGTCCAAAATTACTCCAGATCGTTGTGCAGGACTCATCTGCAACTACAGGAAATGCACATTTTATGACCAATTCATGCAAAACTCAAAAAAATGGTATTCATTAATTTGAATTACCTTTTTTAAAAAAGATCTGGTAGAAGAATATGAGGATGTAAAATACATGTTTGATAAATAAGTCTTTCAACAGTTGATTTTTAAATGCGAGTTTCCTTCTGCGATTAACTTTAATATTTTTTTAATTTCAGTGCCTGAGATTTTATCAGCAATAAATGAGAGATCGATTAAGTTGAGTTTGAATACAAATGAGACTCAGCTGCAGAAACTTGAACCTAGTAAGTATCTTCAATAATGCTGCAAAAATGTTTTATTGTAATGTAAATGTAAATTTTGCTCAAATTAGTTACATTTCCATTTTCATTATAGCTTTCTCTGCAAAATATATGGCTACAACAGAATTAAATCTTTCAAAAGTTGTTTTTTTAAATGTAAGTTTCATTCTACAATTATTTTTTTACTTTTCAGTACCTCCGATTTTATCAGCTATAAAGGACATTTCAAATAAACAAGAGATTCAGGTGCAGAAACTGGAAACTAGTGAGTATCTTTAATAATGCTGCCAAAATGTAATTATAAAGTTATTTAGACGTCATCTCTGCTAAAACGTTTTATATAAATTTCCATTTCCACTCTAGCCAATTGTGGAAAATAAGTGACCATAAGAGGCAGAAAATCTTTTATTAGTGGACTTTTTAAATGTGAGCTTACCTTGTTTACTTTTTTAGTGACAAAGACTTTGTCATCAACAAGAAAGATTTCCATTAAACGTAAGAATCAGCTGAAGCACCTAGAATCAGGTGAGTATCATTTACAAAGCTTCTAAAATGTTATTTTTTCGTAATATAAATGTCAACTTTGCAAAAATGTTTTACATAAATTATTGCAAATGGAACATTAAGCCCTAAAATATTTGACTATAACAGCAGTAAATCTGTCAATAGGTGCTCTTTAATTGTAGGTATCCTTCTACAAATAACTATCCTGTTCAGTGTTTGAGATCTTTTCAGTAATAAATGAGATTCAACAGCAGAAAATGTTATTCATTAATATGAATTTCAATTTAAATAATATGGAAAAATAATCTATTAATGCAGAATAAATGTTTGTTAAAGCAGTGAATATTTCAATAGTTGATTTTTTTAAATGCAAGTTTACATCTAATTTAATTTTTGTTTTTTTCAGTGCCTGAGATTTTATCAGCAATTAATGAGAATTTGATTAAAAATGAGATTCAGCTGCAGAAACTCGAACCCAGTAAGGATCTTTAATATTGATGCCAAAATGTAATTTTATGGTAACATAACTGTCATCTTTGCTGAAATCTAAATTTCCATTTTTACTATAGCCATGACTACAAAATATATTACTATAAGAGCAATAAATCTTTCAAATGTTGATCTTTTAATGTAAGTTACTTTTTACAATTACCTTACATTTTTGTCTTTTACAGTGCTTGATATTATATCACTAATAAAAGAGAATAAACAAGAGACTCAAGTGCAGAAACTTGAATTCTGTAAGTATAGCTTGTGACACTTCCAAAATGTAATTTTATTGTAATTTACTAATCGTAATTAAATTATTTGCTAAAATATTTTCATAAATTGACATTTACTCTATAGCCATCTCTTAAACATAGGTAAAATAAACATCCTTCATGTTCTTCTACAAATTACTTTCTTCTTTGTCTCATTCAGTGTTTGACATTTGATCAGCATTAAACTTGAGATTAAGATTCAACTGTAAAATAGTGTTTAATTTATTTAAATTTCATCAAAAATTCCTATTCTGCTAAAAGAGGCTGATTTTATAAAATATGTTTGTCAGGGAAGTCTCCTTCTAAAATGAACGTTCATTTTTGTCTCATTCAGCATCTGAGATTTCCCCAGTGAAACATGAGATTCTGATTAAAATTGAGTCTCAACAACCAGAGAAGATTGAAGAAAAACTGGACGCACTGATAACAGTTTTCACTTCAGTGGAGAAACTGAAACTGGGAAACCAGAGACAGGACTTCATGTTGCACTTGGAGGAAATAGAACAAGAAAGGGAGGAGAACAAGAAGAAGATTGAGTTGGTGGAGAGCAAAATAGCAGAGAGTGAGAAAGAAAAGGCCACTGACAACAGAGAAGGATATTTAAGAGAAAAACAAAAACTATTAAATGAACAGTGGAAACTGGAAAAGAAAAAAGAGTTCATAGAGAAACAGCAATTGGATTTAGAGAAACTGCAGCAGAAAACAGAGGAGATCATGTCAATAGTAACAGCAAAGAAATAGGAAAGTAGAGAATTATATGGAGGTGAGGAGTTTACAGCTGGAGAATGCAGAAAGTGAAACAGCTCATCTTCACAGAGACTAATCAGAAGGTTTCTGCAGATCTGTGACACGAGAGAACAGAGTTCAGATCCAGACTCAGACATGTTGGATCTGAAATTACTGTGAAACTTTTGTGATTAAACCAGAGTAGGAGCTCTGCTGTTTATTTTCAACTGAGTTGATTTTATGTAACATAATATACATAATAAAACAAAAGTTTTTGCATAGCAGTCAATCTGTTTGTTCAATATGATATGTAAGATATAACTCGTTATATCAAGTTAGACTTGGAGAAAACAACAATATTGGGCAAAAAAATGCCACTGCTGCTAATGAGACAATTTCAAATCAGTGTTAATGTTTTTCTCCTGTTCATGTAAATTAAAATGCGATTGAAGCTGATGTGCATACAAAACATACAAAAGAATGACAGGATGAAAGTTCTTTCGCTCCCAACAATTCAGTGTGAAAGACAAACTTGTAAACAGGTCAGGTTTCAACCTATAAGCTGATCTACTCACTTTGAAATCTGAGAGAAAAACTTGAACTAACTCTTTGCCAATCATAGAATGTGCAAGTACCAAAATCTGTTTCTCCTCCAGCAAAAGTTGGTGCATCTCTCAGGAAAAAACAACATGAGACTGTTTCAAGTCTTCTACACCGACACCAGGGTGAAACACTGTCTACTTTAACCTACTACACTGGCTGCTATATACACTGACACATTCACTGTCATTTTTAAATCATCAACTCTAACCAGAGGATCACAGAGCTCAGAGACTACACACCTGTCGCTCTGTGTCTACCTGGATCCTCCATTTGTTTAACTAGCACGAAGAAGCCTGTGTTTTCCTCTTGGCTGTTTCCTCATTTCAAGAGTAGACAACCCTGGTCCTAGAGAGCCACAGTCCTGCTGATTTCCAACTATATATGCCCTTTGCATGGCTGAATATCTGGATCAGGTGTGTTCAGGAAATCAGAAGCTGTAAGTGCTGAGATGTTTGGAAAACAAGCAGTCTTGCCTAACCTTGCCTAAGGTCATCATAATCTGATGTGTATTCTCTCTTCATGTTATATACCTCAAGCAGAAGCTTTGAAAATTCCTACCATGTTTTTAGTTTTCAGTGAATTTGAATAAGTTTAAATTTGATGTGAATGAAAAACAAAAAAAGTATAAATTTGGTGTATGACCAATAATGAATAAAACTATTTGTGAAGAAATTATTGTTGTATGTTGTTAACTAACAAATAACTATTCTAACTTACTAATTAATATATGAACAAGCTCGCAGTAAAGTTAGAACCACACATTACTCCTAATTAATAGAGTGAAATAAGAACATTCCCAGGCTTCTTATCAGCACTGTATCCAGGCTGAGAAAGAGTCATAGCTCTGCCAAGTCTAGTATCCCCTTAACACTTTACTTACTAAATGACTTTCTTTACTAATAAAATCATAATTATTAGAGAAAAAAATTATCAGATCCTCTCTGCAACTGGCATGCATGGACTTGTACGTATAGGCATCAGCTCTAGATTCATTTGTAAGACCTCACTCACATTTAGACTTTAGATCATGCTGAGGTCAGTTGTCGCCAATAACTCATTAAAAAGCCTCCAGTTAATCCAAAATGCTGCAGCCAGAGTTCTGACTTGGGCATAACAGAAAATAATTGAGAAGCACTGCTCTAAAGGGACTTTTTGGGGACTGTTTCCTAAAACTGGCTTAAAATAGGATTGTTGGGTTTTCCATATACATATACAATATTTCATTGTAAAGTTCCTTTTGATGACTTCTTTTGAGCTTATTGACTTGTGATTTGGCACTTTACAAATAAAACTGAATTAAATTGAACTTTTAACTGTAAAATATAG
Source organism: Anabas testudineus (assembly GCF_900324465.2). Taxonomy (NCBI): domain Eukaryota; kingdom Metazoa; phylum Chordata; class Actinopteri; order Anabantiformes; family Anabantidae; genus Anabas; species Anabas testudineus. Next base: position 10,479,463 of record NC_046627.1, read on the forward strand.
AGGACACCTCCTCCTTCCTTTGCTCATTATTTCCAGAGTAAATACAATGTCACCTAAGTTTTGTCATGTAAAGAAACCTGTTGCAACATCTGATTTTCAGCTCTTATTTATTATTATTATTATTATGTGGTTCAAAAACTCTTTATAACAGTTTGACACAACAAATAAAATATTCTTCACCACTCACACAGTAGCACATTCACACCACACGGTGATCCAGCTGGTGAAGAGGCTTTTAACGGTACAGCTGTAGAGGTTGCAGAGGGTGACACGCCAAACTTCTACAGTCTACTATGGAAGTATAGCTGCAGTTGTGCCTTCTTAACCAGCTGAGTGGTGTTGAGTGTCCATGTTCGCCTTTGTCTTTTCTGTGTTGAAGGTGAGGTTGTCGTCCTAACACCATTTTATCAGACTGACCACCTTCCTCATGTAGGCTACTTCATCCCCACCAGTGATCCGTCCTATCATTGCAGTGTTATCTGCAAAGTTCAGGTAATGTTGTCCTGTTTGAAGGCGACACAATCATGTGGGAAGAGTGTGTAGAGGAGGCTAATAACGCAAACCAGTGGTGTAGCTGCCCTTGGTATCAAAAAGAATTCACAGGAGAGTCTCTAACGGGTGCAGTGAGTTTACTTGCTGGTGTCATCCACAGAAGTTTGACCAGCAACACTTGAGCATCCTTCAAGCACCGTGAAAACTAAAAATGAACAAAGTTGCTGCTTAGTGGTCACTCACATTTAACAAAGTGCAAATAAACTCACATATATCACAGTAACACACATGTCTACACATAAATACAGAACGTAAATTCTGAATAAAGCAAGGTAATACACACAAAAAATTATTAATGTGCACTGCTGCATAAGCACGTGAAAATATTTAGTTTCCCAAAGAACAAATATTATAACCAATGTCAACATTTCGGGTTCTCTTAAACTTTTGTTCACTGATACAATGAGTCAAAATGACCTCGCTCCGCTTACCAAGGGTGCAATAATTGGAAAATGTCTTCGATCTTAGCATCGCTAGCTTGACTGACGCACACACGGCATCTGAGCTAAAAATAGCACATGCATGTAAGCGAGGTAAGAGAAGCTCAACTATGATTTGTTAAGTGTTTACACATTACCAAATAGCATTAAATAAAACAACATCATAATAAACGTTACAGTGACATCCAAACTTACATTCAACTTGAAGAAACATGAAGGCAGTGAGTCTGCCGTAAATCTCAGTGCTCGGCACACAGGGTCTGGGGTGAGTCTGCTTCAATTGACCCACGCCCACAACGAGTGAGTGACATTACCTTTGTGGTCATTTACACTCCCACCAAATCATGTTATGATACTTAAAATAAGTAAAGAAGAAACAACACAATCATAAATGATTTCTAGTCTATAATGAAGGACCACACTTATGACATAAAGGTGAGTTTCAACAGAGAGAATTTGTGATAACATGTTACATGTCTGATGTAAGTGCCTGATTGAACTGTTTGCCAATTATTAATTTTCCATGAGAAGTACTAACTTTTGGATAGGACGTTCAATAACTGATGGTTTGAGAGAATGGTCGTATTTCTTTGTCAGCCTTCTATCTCCTACTCGTACCTTGACTCGACGAACTAGACCATCAGCAGATTCTATAGTTTCAACCACTCGTCCTAACTGCCATTGGTTCCTTGGAAGTGTGTCTTCCTTGATAATGACTATGTCATCCACCTTTAGGTTACGCCTGGGTACATGCCATTTTTGCCTTGTGGACACATTCAAAAGATATTCTTTCTTCCACCTACTCCAGAACTGTTCAGTCAAATATTGTACTCTGTGCCATCTCTTTGCAGCATACATATCCTCTTTTACAAATTTTCCAGGAGGTGGTAAAGCAACCTTGGATTTCATCAAAATGAGGTGGTTTGGTGTCAGCGGCTCTGGAGAGCTGGGGTCATCGATTTCATTAACAACCAGTGGGCGACTATTAACAATGGCCATAGCCTCATAGAACAGCGTTCTGAGGGAAGCATCATCCAGTCTGCCTGAACATTGAGCAGCTGTGAGGTTTAACACACTGCGTATGGTTCGAATTTGTCTTTCCCAGATTCCACCTGCATGACTAGCTGAAGGGGCATTAAATACAAACTCACACTGCTTATCTGCTAGGAATGCCTCTAGGGTCTTGAAGTCACATTGTTTGAGTGCTTCTTTGAACTTGTTTTTGGCTCCCACAAAGTTTGTGCCCTGGTCACAGTGTAGTCAAGAAACAGCTCCTCTGAGACTGATGAAGCACCTTAAAGCGTTAATGAGAGGATCTGTGGTCATGTCTTCAAGCATTTCTATATGGACTGCTCGGGAAGACAAGCAAGTGAGGATGAGACCATACCTCTTGCACTCTTTACGGCCCTGCCTGATGATAAATGGGCCAAAGTAATCCATACTACAGTATGTGAAGGGTGCTGAGACTTCTACACGTTCTTTGGGAAGTTCTGACATACGTTGCTCCTCGGTTGAACGTCGAAGCTTTCGGCACTGTACACATTTGTGTATGTATTTAGCAATTGATTTGCTCCCACCAATAATCCAAAATCCATTTGCTCTGATTTCCATCAAGGTTTGATTACGGCCCTGGTGACAAATCTGGTTGTGGTAATGAGACAGGATCAGCCTTGTGACATGGCTGTCTTTTGGGAGAATGACAGGGTGTTTCAGCTCTAAATCAAGGGATGACGCTTTCAGTCTGCCTCCAACACGAATAAGTCCATCATCCAGAATGGGGTCAAGGCGAACAAGAGGACTTGATCTCGGAAGACAATTTCCCTTACGAAGTAGCCTTAGCTCTTGGGAGAAAGTGTCCTGCTGAACAAGCTTAATCACGACCTTGGCAGCCTCCTTACGTTCTTCCGAGATCAAGGGATGACGCTTTCAGTCTGCCTCCAACACGAATAAGTCCATCATCCAGAATGGGGTCAAGGCGAACAAGAGGACTTGATCTCGGAAGACAATTTCCCTTACGAAGTAGCCTTAGCTCTTGGGAGAAAGTGTCCTGCTGAACAAGCTTAATCACGACCTTGGCAGCCTCCTTACGTTCTTCCACAGTCACAAGTTCACTTTGGTGTTCCAGCTTGCACCCTAGTCTCTTGATTCTGGCAACCACCTTAATGAGCCTTGTCCAAGTGGAAAACCGACTCAGGCGATTCAAAACATCTCTTTGCTCGCTGACCTGTGTTGCAAAGGCTTGGACTGATTTAACTTCTGGATCGCCAACAAGCAACTCAGTTGGCGGATTAGGTGCTGGGAGAACCTCCTTTTCCCACAAAAACCTAGGCCCTGAAAGCCAGTTAGTTGAAGAGATGTCCTTTGCATGAAGACCTCTAGAGGCGTGATCAGCTGGGTTTTGTGTAGTGTCTACATAATGCCACTGACTTGGGTCTGTGTTGGCTCTTATCACTTGAACACGGTTGGCTACGAACACATGAAATCTTCGTGCTTCATTGTTGATGTATGCCAACACTACTTGGGAGTCAGTCCAGAAAAATTATCTGTCAATTTTCATTTCAAGTTCAGTCTTAAGCATAGTACTTAGTTTTGCTGAAGTGACTGCGGCAGAGAGCTCCAGCCTTGGGATACTGTCGACCTTGGTAGGTGCAACTCTTGCTTTAGCCATCACAAGGTTACAATGGACTTGGTTGTTGTTATTTTTATATCTGAGGTAGGAGCATGCACCATATCCCACGTTGCTGGCATCTGAGTAGTGGTGCAATTCCACTCTAATAATGTTACCAAAGTCTTGAGGATGGTAACATCTGGGTATGGTGACTTCCTTCAACCTCTGAAGACCATATTTCCACTCCTCCCACCGTGGAAGCAAGTTCTGAGGAAGTGGGTCATCCCATCCGTTACCTCTGCGACATAGCTCCTGCAAGATGCGTTTTCCACCCGATATGAAGGGGGCCAAAAACCCGAGTGGGTCAAAAAGAGAGGCCACGACTGACAGGATAGTACGCCGAGTTGGTGGATAATGCTTTACATCAATATTGAACCCAAATGTGTCATCTTCTATAGACCACTGTATGCCAAGTACATGTTCATTCTGTGTCATATCTGGGTTTATGCTGAGAGGTTCCGTAGTTGTGGCCCTTTCTGAAGGGGATACACAGGACAGAACATCCCTCTGGTTTGAGTTGAACTTGTGCAAACGCAGACCTGCACCTTTGCATAACTTCTGTGCTTCAATGATTAGATTCTTGGCTTCTTCAATTGATTGCACGCTCACCAGACCATCGTCTACATAGAAGTTCTTCTCAATAAAGGCTGATGCTGAAGGAAAGTTATCCTTGTGCTGTCGTGCTAGGTACTTAAGGCCAAAGTTGGCACATCCAGAGGAGGAGGCCGCGCCGAAGAGGTGGACTGCCATTCTGTACTCTTTTGGCTCTGATTGCAGCTGTCCATCTTCCCACCACAGTGTGAGAGTCTCAAGTAGTTGCGATGTTCAGGCGCAACGTAGAATTGATGAAACATCCTTTCAATGTCGCAGACTACAGCAACTGTTTCTTTTCTAAAGCGGCAAAGAACTCCTACTAAGGAGTTGATCAGATCTGGGCCTGTGAGCAGACTGTCATTTAGGGAGATACCACGGAACTTTGCTGAGCAGTCAAAAACAACTCTTACTTTGTCTGGCTTCCTGGGGTGGTACACTCCATGGTGGGGAATGTACCACAGAGTCTCTCCCTCAGATATTGAAGGGGCCAGCTCTGCATCACCTTTGCTTATCGTTTCCTCCATGAATGACGTGTAATGATCATAATACTGCTTGTTTGCCTGTAACTTCTTCTTCAGGTGTTGCAACCGAACCAACGCCAGCCTTTTGTTATTTGGTAGCGAAGGTCACCCTTGAAAGGGAGGGGCATCTCATAGTGTCCATCTTCCCTTTGTAGATGCTATTGCTGAGGAGTTGTACAAAGCGAACATCATCTTGCGACACGTATTTGTGCCCTTGCCTGTCTAGGTGTGGATTGGCTAAACCTATAATGCTCCAGCCTAGTACAGTTCTTTGTGCAAAAGGTTCATTTTCATCACCTGTAATGACCTCTAAAGGAGCCAGAGCTGATGGGCAGTTATAACCAATAAGCAACCGTACCTCACAGTCTTGAAGTGGGGGCAGCTGATTTGCTAAGTGTTTGAGGTAAGGCCACTGTAGAGCTGTCTTCGTTGTAGGAATGTGAGACTTATCAACAGGAATGAAGTCTCGCATGTAGGCTTGCTGTAGTTGAATGGACGTTCCTGTGTTGAATCCCCGAATTTGCAGACCGCAAGCAATTTAACTTGTGATGACTGTGTCGGCAGCTGTCATTGTGCTGAGTCGTAGCTGCACTGCTTGAGTGTCTACATTTAGTTCATCCACTAGATCCTCTAAGATGAAAGTTGAATCACTCTGTGTGTCGAGCAGGGCGTAAGTTAGAATTTCTCTCTGAGGTTCCGCTGCTGATGACACAAAGACAGGGACAATACTTGATGTGGCAGCACTGTGCTGTGTGATTGCATGGGCCATAACCTTGTGAATCTCCTTGCTTGAATTATCTCTTGCAACAACAGAACTGCTACTTGTTGGTTCTACAGACCCATTGTTTTCTCTGTGCAAAGATGTTGGGTGATGTCGACCGCACGTGTTGCAGGTGTGTCGCCTTTTACAGTCCTTGGTGTTGTGTCCCTTCCTTAAACACCCAAAGCAAAGGTGATTTTCGTGAATGAAAATTCTCTTTTCATCCGTAGTCTTTGCTGCAAATGTAGGGCACCTGGCAAAACACCATGTGTCTCATCCTTGCAGACTATGCAGGGTGGTTTTGACCTTGAGTTTGAGGGTTCTGGTAACTTAGAGGTGGAGTTTCCCAGTTTAACACTTGTTCTGAATGTTTAGGCTCTTTTTGGAACTCTCTCATCTGTAGTTCTAGTGTTCATCAAGAGTGGGGAAGCAATAGGGTTACAAGCTATCCGTGCTTCTCTCTGCATGAACTCTGTAAACCGTGCAAAGCTTGAATAGTCTCCATAGTCTGCAAAATCCCTGAGTGCAAGGGGTTCATTTGCTGCTATTTTGGGCCACTTTGTGAGCTTGTCTCTAAATGCCCTTTGGATAATGAATGGACTTCCATACCTGTCTTGCAGGACTGTCCAGGCACCATTATATGCATCTTCCGTGTTTCGGTAGAAAAATCCCTTCACAGCCTTTTGTGGTTCACCTGCAAGATAACTTTTTAAGTAAAGCATTTTTTCACTAACTGGCAAAGGCTTCTGGTCAATGAGAGTCGTGAAGGATAACTTCCAATCTAAAAACTTTAAAGGGTCCCCAGTGAAGACTGTTGGTTCTGGAACAGGCAGACGGTTTAAGGTGAGTGAGCTTGTAATTGCCTGGGCCAAGCTGACTGCATCCTGAGTTGATTGGGCTTCCAATGTTGCATGATGAGGCTGAAATTCTGCAGCTTGTGGGGTCTCTATTTCAACATTTTGGCAACTAGGTGGCATTTTGTAGTCAGACTCTTCTTTGTTATTCCCAACACCATCAAAAATGTTATATACTCTTACTCTCGCTGCTGCTACCTTAATCTCATTTTCTGCTTGCATTTGTAGTAACCTTAGTTGCTCATCTTCTAGTTTTGATTTCATTTCTGCCTCCCTTTGCCTAATTTCTGATAGCATTTGTGATTCTTTAAGTTTCCATTCACTCTCCATTTTATTTAACTTGGCTTGTTGGGCTTGTATTTGTTGCACAGCCTTTGCCTGTTCTAATTTGGCTGCAAGGTCTGCTTCTGCGTCTGCACGTTTGGTGGAGGACCTGGAAGTGGTGTTTGAGTCACTGTCTGAGCCTCGTGGTGACTCTGAAATTACTGTTTCCGTTTTTGTGTTGCCAAAGACAGCTCCATACTCTTCTTTATTTAAAACCATCCTCACTCTTTCCTTTTCGAGTTGATCATTGAAGGCTTCATCTATACTCTCTAGTCGCTTACTGACAAGTTCACAAGTCTCAGCTGTCAGAGTGACACATGCATCCATTCTCTTGACAATGTCTGGAGCAGAGGTGTGGTTACGTAGAATTGTCTCATAATGCGTCTGTACAATGGCATGTTTAGCCTTAATGTCTCTTTGGCTTTTACCAAGGTCTTCTAGTGAGCAATAAGTCTTCAGTCTGACTCTAATCTCTTTTGCTGTTTGCTTCCAAGAGTCATAGGCCTTATTGAATGCCTTTTCAGTTTTCCTTGCTTCCTGTTCATGCATCTCCTGACCCTTCTCTGTTAAGTGTCGCTCACGAGAGCTGGACCTGACCTGTTGAGCTTCCAGGAGTTTGTCTGTTTCAGAACATCAGTGGTAAGTGAAACTACTTGCTAAACAGCTCTATGTTGTGCCCTTGTGATCAAGAACAAAATCTCCTAGTTAATAAAAACCCAGCTTACAAAAGAACATCACTGTCCACTGAGAAACTGAAGCATTGAGACCTTTCACTGAGCCTCTCTGCACTGAAACACTGATAATGGACAGTTGAGCTTGTTGTTGGTAAGATGTAATGTTTTCATGTGCAGAGTGTGCAGAATGTTATTATTAATGAATTATTAATTAATAATAAATTATTTTTCTCTGAATTATTAATCCAAATGTTGCAATGTTTTTTTCAACATATGTCATTATTACTGTCACCAGCATAACACCTAATGTATCTAAGAACCAGATTTGTCTGCCAGTCCCAAATTATTATGGCTCCAGCACTTTTCTATCTTAAACCTATGTCAAATTGTTAATTTAACTTTCTCAAGCTTTTGGAATGAATACACATTTATAAATGTGTTATCAAACATTATGTTCAATTATGAAATAACTTCCTTACCATCTTTCAGAGAAGAACTGAGGTGTAGTTGTGTAACGAACAACAACATCAAATACATCACTGTAGAGATAAAGGAAGAGAGTTAAGAAAGTAACTGTAGAAACAATACATTGCAGACAGTACATTTAAAAACTATTGTGGTGGTACAGAAAGTCAAACTTACAGCAACTGTATCTCAAAGGGCTGGTCTTTATCACATTGCAATCCTCAACTAGAGTTACAGTGTTTTTGTTATGTTTGTTTGTTTGTTTTTAATCACCAGCTCATTTATAAATAAAAAAAACTTTCTGTTCAATTACCACAACTGTCATTTGCACAAGCAGTCAAATTATCACCTGCATTTGTAGAGTCTAATCTAAACACAAGATCTAAGATACGCCTTTTTAAAATAGGTCACACATCTGTTGAGTATGTGGTTAAATATTTTACCTTAAGGTCAACAGCCAAGGTAAAAATAAGCATGCGGCAGACATACAAAAAGAGGCAGCACGTTCACCCTGAACATATGTGACAGACAGACATAAAAGGTCGTTAAAAGCCTTGGAGAATGATATGTTGCCTGTTACATTGTTCGGCATGACAGGTTATACAACTGCACCCTGAGTGCCATTAGCCATTGTCAGATCCTACACTTGTGCAGTAGGTCCTGGGTTTCTCATGGTGCATGATAATTCCTGGCTTCATGTGGCGAGAGTATTCAAGCAATCCCTGGAGGAATTGATACCATTGACTGACCCCCAGGCTGGCCTGACCTAAATCCAATGGAACACCTCTGGGACACCACCAGGTTGCAAAAGTGCGCCCCCTCCTCAGTCTCTTCTCCAGCTAAGTGGTTTGCTGACGTGTCAGCCCCGGCTCTTGACACCTAAGCAGAGAACCACGAACCACCACCAGAAAACGTGACTTTGGAGGCCACAATATTGTCTCATGTCACCAGGAGACCACCCAGTCCTGCTTCACTCCTCCACTACTGCCTTTGTTAACCTCTATCCAACCATCCAATCCCCTCAAGTGTAATAAACATCATTAAACTCACATGCCTCTGTCTAGCCTTTTTTGGGGTCTATTATTACTAAACTATTACATATAGTTTGTAGTGTGGTAGGTAACTGTGCAATATTATTTGCATAGTGAATTAATGGGAAATCTTCACCTTAACTCTAAAGTCCAGTTGATCGAGGTGAATCACCATTACCAGAAACAGATGTTGCTGCAGATGACATAACATGTTTTCTTCATTTCATCTCTCCACACTTCTGTTTCTTGCATCTGTCCATGTATCTTTAGTGGGGACAACTAGTTACAGAATGAGGGTATCATAGAGACAAAGGTTTGTCATTATCAGAATTTCAGATTATCCTTATACATTCAGTTTTATTGTGCACTCAGTGAAAAAACAATAAAAACAAAAAAAAAAGACATGTGTTATAGAGAAAAAAGTTTCCACATGACCAAACAGATGTAACAATCTATGTGGTCTAACAATCTCATGCTTAAACACACAGGATGCTGTCCATACTGTATCTGTATATATATATTTTTTAAATTTTCTTTTCTACCAGTCTCTGAATAAAAAAAATCCTCATAATATGTAAGAGAGAGACTGTACATGCAACATCTGTTGCTCGGATTCTTCACCAGTCAAAGTCTAATGGGAGGAACTCATAACTTGAGTTTGCAAATAGGCATGTGAAAGACTCCATGGTCCAGTGGAGACCAAAATGGTGCTTTTTGTCCATCAGACAAGACCCTTTGTTTGGAGTACACCAAACACTGCACATCATCACAAACACACCACCACGGTAGTGGCAGCATCGTGATGTGGGGATGGTTCTCGGCAGCCGGCCCTGGACGGCTTATTAAGGTAGAGGGTAAGATTAATGGGGCAAAATGTAGGATGATCCTGGAGGACAATCTTATTCAGTCAGCTAGACAACTAAGGCTTGGGAGAAGATTTTTTTTCCGGCAAGACAATGACCCAAAGCATACAGAGAAAGCTACACAGAAATGGTTTTCGATGTCCAAATGTGAAAGCCCAATAGGGACGTATCCACACAGACTCCATGCTGTGATTCCAGCCGAAGGTGCATTTACTACATATTGACCTGAAGAGGGTGAAGTTTTTGTTGTCTGTCTTTCTCTAACTCATGTTGTGTGCTTTTTTGAGGTGATGGGCATACGAGGACCTCTCTGATACCCTACATTTGTCATCCTCTGCATTCATTTTTTTCTTAGAAGGAACACGTTACCATGGATACTGCATTGTTTTTTTGGGAATCAGTCAAGTCTTATTATGTGATCATTGGTTTACTGTTTCAATTATATACAGTTATAGATCGTGTTGCACTTATGTGTCTGTGTCTGTGTCAGTTCAAGCTGATGTTAAATGTTAATATTAGTAGTTGACAACACACAGTGCATTTATGGTGCAGCAGCTCTGTTCTTCTAAACACCGTCTTCATACATGTGAACGGGCAGATCTGTGGTTTAACTGTTGCACTATGATAATAACCTGCTGCCTTTTAAAAATACAGTAATGCTGTGAAGCTAAAAACCTTATAAACCACGAAATAATTAAGGTCATTCAATTTTAATGTGCTTTTAACAGTAAATGTCAGACTTTAAACTATTGATAAACAAATTAGAATAGAATAGAACTTTTTTTTTTTCCTTTAGTTTGCCCTGCATTGGGAGGTACTCACAAATGTATGTAATTGTCTTATTACTGCAGGAGTTATTTGACTTGTTTGTTATCAAGTGATTATTCACTACTATTTATTAACAAGAATCATTCCACATCACCAGACTTCTATTTATCAAACTCCAGGCATCAACAAAGAGACACAAGTACAAAGCACCTGATGAATTAGATATGAGTCATGTTTATTTGTAGCCACTGTAAATTGTATTTACTGCACTGAATTAATCAGCACCTTATTACATCTTACCTTAAATTGATTGTTTTTCAGACAACTCTTATCTGAATAAAAAAGATTTTCAGTATCTACAACCTTCTTGAAAATCTAATAATGATTTAGGTCAAATTTATGGAAAAAAGAGAAACAATTTTAAAGGGTTCACAAACGTTTGTTTGTACCAAGAGACTTTTCTCCATTCGTCACGGAGGTCTTTTCATTCTAAGCAATCTGGAAGAAACAGAAATATAGTTGTAAAATTAATAAAAAAACATATGCAATGCATCTTGCTAAATGCAGTCATTACTTTAATTGATATAGATGTCATTCATTAAGTATTTGTAATAACTAGAATGTTTGTACTAATCATTGTGCAGAACCCCAGCTTAATAATCATGTTTTACAGATGACTTTATATTAATAAAAATATATATATTTAAATTAGAAAAATGCATCTAAATTAAATAATTTGAATATAACTATTCTAGACATAAAATCTTTAGATTTTGGTACATGATCCACTGTCTGCACAGATAACACAAAACAAACAATAATGAATAAGTTCCTCTTTTACTTTCACTGTATGACAACACCATATGTTGACTCAGAAACTGAGAAGTATTAGAACACTAAACTAACAAAAAAACTGAACTACTATTTATACTAAACTATGTAATTTCACACTTCAAAAACTAGCTGTTAACTGTTGATAAGGGTCAATGGATACATGTGTCAAAATGAGATACTGGCTGTTTCTTAAAAATGCCTCTCCACTTACAATTTCCTTATATACAGACACTGAGGTTAAACCCCTCTGCCTCTGACTATTTAGTCTAGATGGTCAAGTAAAACTCACTAAAATAAAAAAAGCACACAGAGTAGCCTATATTTAAAATCTGCTGCTGTTCTGTTTTTATAAACAGCATTTGTGTGAACACGTACTGGATAGAAAAAGTGTGGTTTTTGTGTTCCATGGAAGAAACCACACACACTTTCAAATAGACACAGATGTTGTGAGCTCATGAGAACTATGACTGACTGACTGAGTGGACACTGAATTTTCTTTTTATTTGCTCCACTTTTAACTTTTAAACTTGTCAGTAATGTTAAATATAAATACCTCTTGCCTTACCATTCATGACAGTCATTGTTTGGATCATCTACATTTTCATCTCCACAACCTGAAATATGAACAAAGACACTGTATTATTCCAACAGGAATAATAACAAATTAGTAAGCAAAATTACTTGTTAGCAGTAGACAGACAGGTGTCAAAACACATTTATATTATAGTCACAGTTTTAATTATATTTGTTATCACCAAAATACCAAACTATTTTATTACTTTCTAATAAGCACTGAAGGAATTTAAAAGAAACATATCATACAGTTTGTAGTCTGTACATACATTGCATAGTTAGTATTGGACATGAAAGTTATTAAAAGTAACTACCTGTTTTCTTCTTTTGCTTTTTGACTTCAGCGTATACAGCTGTTTGTGGAACTCCAAAACCAACCAGTTCATAGGCTGAAACATATATAGATAACAATATAACAAATATAAAGTATATCAAAGCACAAATGGTATGTGTACTTTTTGATACTCACTTCGATCTGACTCAGGTGTAGGAGGCTCAGAAGAAAAGCATGAAACTATATAGAGAAAAAGGAAAAAGAGAGAACATGAGGATGCACATCTAACTTTTGATGTGAGACAACAGTGAGAACTACACTACTGTGCAATAAATCATTACTAACACATAGAAACCCTTGGTTTTGTTCAGTGATTAACAATTCTTTAGTCATTTACTCTAAAGCATGAATGGTTATAGTTTATTTAAAGTTACACGGCTAAAACAGACGCAGACCAGAGTGGGTCCCCTGTCAGATTGGGTTTAAGGAAGTAGTGCACTTTGGTTAGGGTTAGAGAAAGGTTTGTGTTAATAAAGACATTGTGTGTGAAGTGACTGTTACACTGTTCTTTGTTAAGCCGGCCCACAGTCTTATCTACACCTTAAGTGTAATAAGTTCCTGAACCCCATTGAAATATTAATAACACTGTTGTCACAAAACTGGTGTCTGTAGATATGTAATAATAATGTTGATTCAAAAAATTATTTGGATTGAAATATTTTAGAAATAGTTTTGTTATAATTTGTTGTATAGAATTAATTTAAATTATTATAAATAATTTGATTACATTTATTTATTGTTAGACAGTCCTAATAGAAATGTATTTTCTGTACCTCTGTGTTTGTAACGCTGAAATAGTCCTACGACCAACAGCAGCACAACAGACAAAATGGTGAAGACAACTGATAACACAGTGGAGAGTTGAACGGATCCAGGGGAGAGAGGATTTGCAGAAGTCTCTTGGCTAATTTGAGTTGTTGTCGCTTGAGGTGAAGGATTATTAAATGCTGTTGAAAAATGCACACATTACACAAAAAGTAAGTATAATAAGTAAATAGTTATAGAATAATGAGTGAGGGACGAACAAGTAATGACCTAATAATGAATTAATCTATAATCATTTAAGTTAATGACATGCAATGGTAGCATTTGAATGGATAGAAGAGAGGAGCTCAGTGTATCACTAGAAGAATACGATACAACAATAGTAGCACAAATATTCTAACACATGAGATTTCATAATATTACAGGAAGACTTTGGAGTTTACTTTAATTTAGATCTTTATTATTATTGTATTATAAATTTATTTTAGATATTTTTTTTCTGGCACCACAGTTAAGGCAATAATTACATTTTGAACACTGCAACCTCAAGAAAACACTACAATTAGATTGAGTCATATAGCTAGATATTTACCTAAAGCAACTTACAGGGGAGTTACACAAACACAGACCTTGGGGTTTAGTGTCTCAGTCACACTTTGACCAGAGGATTTACTTTTTTAATACTTACTCACATGCCTCACCTGTTACAGTCAGCCAGCTCTCTGGTGATTCACCTTGAGGTCCTGAGATGCTGCATTTGTAGAGTCCTTCATCAGACATAGAAATATTGTGAATTGTCATCTTGCCTGTATATTCAGTTTTAATCAAGTTGCCATTTTTATAGAAATCAGCCGGGAGTTTGGAGGATGTTCCCTGTTTCCTACAAGGTAGAATCAGAGTTTCTCCCTCCATCACAGGCAGAGTAGAGATGTTCATGAGTACATCACCAGCTGAACAACAAAAGTGAGCATGAATTTAATTAGAAAATGACCTCAGCGGTTTAATGTTTTGCATCGTTACAAGCATGTACCAGTTTTGAATAGAATAGATTAAGATAAAGAAATTGAAATAAACTTTCAACATTTTACTGAATTACTGAGTTATTGGCTGCATTTTGCCATTACTGTAGATAATAATACTGTAGAAAATTTCTTTAGTTAACAGTTGCTGAACATACCTGTGACACTGACATTTACAGTCCTGCTTCTCTCTCCTTCTTCATTTTCACAAAAGTATTCTCCACTGTGTGATGCAAAGGCAGGTTTAATGTACATCGATCCTGTCGATGTTTCCCACTGAGAAGAATTTGAGGGAAGCTTTTTCATCACTCTCCATTCATTTGGTCCATGAGAGCCAACACAACTTAACGAGATGGATTCATATTCAAAGAACTGCAGCCTATTTGGATTGATATGAAGAGAAGCTCTGCCTATAACAGAGAAAGGAAAAGAAAACGTAAGAGACCTGTTAAATTCTTGAAAACTTGATTTTTACTCTGGTAAAATATGCTAAACACGAAGTAGTGCTTTTTTGGGTGTTTATAATGTTGAGTTGTTTCAAAACTTTGCTTAAAAGAAAAAGAAAATCTCATAAAAAAATGTAAATATGAGTAGGAAACATTTGTTTGTGTATTAGTGTATTGCATGAATCTCAACTTACCAGCTTTCTGCACATCAGAACTGTTCTGAGTTTGAGCGGTGAGCAGGAAGAACAAATGAAACACTAGAGAAAAAACAGAACATAGTGTTATGTCAGATATAAATATGCTGCTGCATATGAAGAATATAACAAGCTGTTGAAAAACACATACTTTCATGACCGAAACAGGAGAACATACTTGGCATCATCAGCAATTTGGATTAGTTTGTAAAAGGTTAATATAATGTTAAATAGTTATTGATTAAATAATCACCAATAACATACTTCTGTCTATTCAACGGTTTTAGGATGAAACGTATATGTCAGGTATGGTATTCAAGCTGTTAACCCGCAAGTATAATGTATTAATAATATACACTACCCAAGACTATAGTATGTGTGTTAGTATTCACATGCTGTACAAATACAACATGCAGTTGAAATTAAAATAAAGTAAATTTATATTTTATTTAGGCTAGACTGTATATACAGTGCTGTACCGTATACAATGTGTAAGGAATACACACAATAGACACAAGAACATCTATTGAGTTATACTGCTTAATATATTAGGTGTTTTTAGTGAGTATATTTAATATAAATTATATAAACGTTTTGCATTAAATGCACAAATTTCTAATTCTAAAAGCAATCAGTACTCACACAGTCTGATGTAGAACACTGTGACCTCCATACTGTCGTGCTGTTGACTGAGCATCAGACTGGGTAAAAGTTAAATATGGGTATATGTGTAGTATGTGTGAGTGGAAGAAGAAAGACTTCCTTTTCCTGTGCAGAGTGGAGGCCACATCAGTTTATAGCAGTATGACTTTTTTGTGGTATCTGCAGTCTCTGAGTGAAAAAAAACATCTTATGTTACTGTTTATAATAACCATGGAATAACAAATGAAGTGATGAAAATGTCCATGTATTTCACTTTTAGCGTAAAGTATGACTTTATATTCCAAGGGAAAAAAACCTAACGCAGCTGTTGTAGCTAAAAAAAGAATTACTAGTTTATAAGCACTCTCCTAACGAAGTGGAAACCTCTCGCAACAAGAGGAAAAGAAAAATCATGTCAAACCGGAGAAAGGTGAAGCCTGTCCGGTTCCCTCTGTTATTCTGGATAATATGTGCTCCCTGCTCAATAAAACAGACAAACTTCAAGGTAACATAATAAACATGTAGAAATAAAGGACAGCTCACTCATTGCATTTACTGAGACTTGGCTCAACTAGAACAATGAGAATAACTTTTGTATATATATATGATGTGATGCTTAACCAATGTTTTAGCTTGTACTTATTTAGCAGTAGTAGTTAATTAATACTTTAATCTAGCCAGAGGGGTTGCAAGCCAGTGACTTCTGTGCCAGTCCCAAGCCCGGATAAATAGAGAGGGTTGCGTCAGGAAGGGCATTCAGCGAGAATAGGGACTCTTAACATCGGCACAATGACAGGGAAAGGCAGAGAGCTGGCAGACATAACGGAGAGAAGGAAGTTAGATGTACTGTGTGTGCAGGAGACAAGGTGGAAGGGCAGCAAGGCACATAGCATTGGAGGAGGATACAAACTGTTCTACCATGGTGTGGATAGGAAGAGAAACGGGGTAGGAGTGATCCTGAAGGGGGAGTTTGTGAACAATGTTCTAGAGGTGAAAAGAGTCTCAGACAGGGTGATGAGCATAAAGCTAGAAATTGAAGGGGTGATGTTGAATGTAGTCAGTGGGTATGCGCCACAGGTTGGCTGTGAGTTAGAAGAGAAGGAGAGATTCTGGAGTGAGTTTGATGAGGTCATAGAGAGTATCCCCAGAGGAGAGAGAGTTGTTGTTGGAGCAGACTTCAATGGGCATGTTGGTGAGGGCAACAGAGGTGATGAGGAGGTGATGGGCAGGTTTGGTGAAAAGCAGTGCTTCTCAATTATTTTCTGTTGCGCCCCCCCCGTAGGACAGAGTAAACGTTGGCGCCCCCCCAGGCAGAAGTACACATCATCCCCCCCCCCGCCACAGCGAACCTACCGGCCTTTCCTCGTCTCTCCTTGCTCTACATAACCTTCGCCATATTTCTTCGTCATAGCTTTCGGGTGACTTTCGTCTCATCATCTCGGTCTCTTTCACCTTTCTTTTCATCCCTGTTAAATATTTTTTCATGGTGTTTCTTGAGGGTTTCTTCACTACACTTCAAACCTCCCTCGCTGTATGTGCACATACTCGGTGCAATAACATCATAGAGCTAATACGCAAAAATGCATGTTTCCTGGGGTCACACGCGGCAGTAGCTCGCAGCGGCCTCTCTGGAGACCAACAATGGTGCTTTTTGTGGTTTTACGCATTTTTAGCACGACCACACACAATCATGAACACCAACAACAGTTGTGTTCGGGTTTACGACCTTCAGACGCTGCTTCGACTCAGATATATTGCACCGACCAATCTGCATGACGATCTGCAGGGCGACCTCCGCGACCTCGAGTTACTACGACCTCTGCCACAAACACTAGGGCCACAGTCTCCGGCCTTGCCCGAGGGAATTCACCACTGTTTTCATTTTTGGAGTTTACATCCCTCCTGGCGTTAATGCCAAAGAGGCGTTGGCTGAACTAAATGGGGCTATCAGCGACATGCAGAACGCCCAACCTGACGAACTGGTCATCATTGCCGGAGATTTCAACCATGTAAATCTCAAGTTAGTGCTCCCTAAACTCAATCAACATGTGGAATTTGCAACGAGGGGGGAGAACGCACTGGATCGTGTTCACACCAAGCATACAGACCACTTGTCCGACGCTCCCAACTGGTTCTGAAGCAGGTAAAGACCTGGCCAGCAGGAGCCATCTCTGCTCTTCAGGACTGCTTTGAGTGCACCGACTGGGACATGTTCAGAGAGGCTGCAACCACTGGTGATTACGTCAACTTGGAGGAGTACACATCATTAGTGACCAGCTACATCAGCAAATGTGTTGATGGTGTGACCCTCTCCAAGACCACTACACGTCACTACACGTTCCAACCAGAAACCGTGGATGACTGCTGAGGTGCGTGCGCTGCTGAAGTCGAGGGACTCTGCCTTCAGAGCAGGAGACAAGACGGCCTTAAGAACAGCAAGGGCTGAACTGTACTGAGCCATCAGAGTGGCGAAGCGCATGCACGCCAGGAGGATAGACAGCCGGCGCATGTGGCAGGGCATCCAGGTGATCACTAACTACAAGACCACTCCACCCGTCTGTGACAGCGACGCCTCCCTCCCAGATGTGCTGAATGACTTCTACGCCCGATTTGAGGTACAGGTAAAGAATAACACGGTAACTAAGAAATCCACCCTTCCCTCAAATGATCAGGTACTCTGTCTCTCCACAGCCGACGTGAGGAAGACTCTACGCAGAATCAAGCCACGGAAGGCTGCTGGTCCTGACAACGTTCCTGGCAGGGTCCTCAGGGAATGCGCAGATCAGCTCGTGGATGTCTTCACTGACATCTTCAACATCTCCCTGAGCAGCGCCGTTGTTCCTACATGCCTCAAGTCAACGACCATCGTGCCAGTGCCGAAGACGTCTACTGTCTCCTGCCTCAACGACTACCGCCCTGTTGCACTCACACACATCATCATGAAGTGCTTCGAGAGGCTGGTCATGGGGCACATCAAGTCCCAGCTTCCACCCTCACTGGACCCTCTGCAGTTTGCATATCGTCCAAATTGTTCCACGGATGATGCCATTACCACTACTCTCCACCTGGCCCTCAGCCATCTGGACAACAAAGACACATATGTTCGAATGCTGTTCATAGACTTCAGCTCAGCATTCAACACCATCATTCCCCAGTCAGAGACCCCAGTCAGTCCGGATCGGGAAGAGCGTCTCCAGTACCACCACACTGAACACCGGGGCCCCTCAGGGCTGTGTGCTCAGTCCACTGCTGTTCACTCTGCTGACTCACGACTGTGTAGCGATGCACAGCTCGAATCAGATCATCAAGTTCGCTGATGACACGACTGTGGTGGGTCTCATCAGCAAGAACGACGAGTCAGCGTAAAGAGAGGAGGTACATCAGCTCTCAGCCTGCTGCAAGGCCAACAACCTGTCTCTGAACGTTGGGAAAACTAAAGAGATGGTTGTTGACTTTAGAAGAGCACAGAGTGGCCACTCTCCACTGATCATCGATGGAGCGTCAGTGGAGATCGTCAAGAGCACCAAATTTCTTGGTTTTCATCTGGAGGAGAACCTCACCTGGTCAGGGTAAAAGAGTATGATGAAAAAGAGACAAAAGAAACTCATAAATGTTACATTCAGCCTCTCGAGGAGAAAAAGAAAAAGAAAAGTAATAAAAAGCAAAAGTCTACACCGAGTGTCAAAAGTGATACAAAGCAAAAGCCGGTAAAAGTTAGTGATGATGAAGATGACGATGATGATGACTATGATGGTAGTGCTTTCACGTGGATTTTACATCGTTATACCCCGATGTTCTTTGCAGGTTTCCGTACCCAATCGGTCATCCTCAAATTATCAGCCCCCGAGTCACTATTTTGGGCTCATACAAGCTAAAGTCTACACGCCGAGAGGGTTGTTCCACCTTGTGTTACCGTACAGGACATCTCGTGGTAAGTTGGTCTTCACGCTCTGCCACACATGCGTGAATGAGAATTATCAGGCAGGGCCTTGTAGCCATAGCGATGAAGAGCGAGCTCTGTTTGGTGTGTGGGTTTCTCCGGAAAATAACAAGGCCATTGAAAAGGGATACCGTGTTGAACTGAAGGAGGTATGGAATTTCCCAGAAAAATGTCACTGTGTTGCCTTTAGGGCAATCTTTAATTTATGCTTATTTTTCCTGAATTCGTAGTTAACTCAACTCAACTCAACTCAACTTTATTTATAAAGCCCTTTAAAAACAGCTTTGGCTGACCAAAGTGCTGTACACAGTTAGTCAAAAGAAAAACAAGCAATTAGGCAATACTTAAAACAATGAATAATAAATAAGATACAATAAAAACAAAAGAATAAAACAAAGGAACAAACACAGAGTCTTCATGCTGAATTAAAAGCCAGAGAGTAAAAATAAGTTAATTAATAAGTTTATTTAATGCAAAGTGTTCAGCCAAAATGTTTATAATTATGTTTATAGGAATATTAAAATGTTTTCTGTAAGGACAAATGGCTAATTTGAGAAGTTTATATAATCTCGCAATATGTGTTACGTGACTTCCGGTTCTGTGGGAGATCACGTTGGTAATTGCCTGTTTACGACGGGATACAGGAGAAACTAAGCACATGCGACTGTCATGTGAATCTATTGCCATCTGCTCAGAAATACCATAGACGCAATGCCGTAAGTTTGTATTTTTGTTGGTTCATACTATAAACGTTATATTTGCATATGTATTGTGTTAAAACGATTAAGCATACGATGTTGAATTTGATATATATGGAGATTGTATAAGTTTCGGTGCTAGCATTCAAAGACTGAATGTTTTCTTTTGTATTGTGTTTTAGAGTTTTTACCAAAAACACACACGTAAATAAGCTCACATGCACTTTAAAGTAAACAGAAGAAAATAAACGGCACTTTGACGAAGTGAATCCTCTTCATTTGACGTCTGGTTAGCTCCGTGTTTAGTTTAGAGTTTCAACACCCTGGATGAGAACACTAGAGTAAAAAGGCATAAACTTCACGTATTTCTACAAGCAACAAAATGGCTAGCAGACGAAGCTCCAAGTCATCAAGCAGCAAGAGTGGCTTGACGTGTTCGTCAACAGCAAGTGCAGCTGCCATCGCTAGAGCTAAAGCAGAAGCTGCCAAAGTACGAGCATCATACGCTAGCAAAGAAGCTAAGCTAAAGATGGAAAAGGCTGCCAGAGAGGCAGAAAGTCTTACAAGAGACGCACAGGTTCAGATAGAAAAGGCTGCCAGAGAAGCAGAAAGTCTCACAAGAGACGCACAGAATCAGCTGGAAAGGGTAAGGATCGATGCAGAGATAGAAGTGCTGAATCTACAGAGAGAGGCTGATGCAGCTATAGCAGAAGCAGATGCATTAGAGAGTGCTGGAGGACTGCTAGTTTTAGATAAAACTAATTCCAAACCAGCTAAGTACACTTCAAACCATTTCAGCTGTGAAGTGTTCTGAATGCAGTAGTAGCTATCATGATGCAGCAATGCACCCTGACTCATCATATCAAACAGTCAAGGCTCCCTCAACGGCTCAAGAAAACGGCGGGGAGGGAGAAGAGCAAACAGATGCCATCAACACAAACTGCACAGAAGTCTGCGGCCCAGGTCAGTGGAACCGCTCATGCTCAAAGATATGTCTCACTAAGATTTATCCAAAAGGTGCTCAGGACAAAGCTATTAAAGTTTATGTAATATTGGATGATCAAAGTAATCGCTCATTAGCTAGGTCAGAGTTCTTTGAACTGTTTAACATAGAGAGCAGTCCATGCTTTTACTACCTCAAAACTTGCTCTGGAGTCACAGAAACATCAGGCAGAAAGGCTGAGGGATTCCAGATAGAGTCAGTCGATGGCAAAGTCGTCATCTGTCTCCCTCCACTCTTGGAATGTAACGACATCCTGAACAACCGTTCAGAGATTCCAACTCCAAGTGCAATCATGCACCAACCCCATTTAAGACACATTGCTAAACACATCCCAGACTTAGATCCAGATGCAAAAATACTACTGCTACTGGTCATAAGAGCACATAAAGTCAGAGAGCAGATTAATGGACCGCACAACGCACCTTTTGCCCAACGTCTGGACCTTGGCTGGGTGGTTGTAGGAGATGTGTGTCTTGGGAACGTGCACAAACTCATGGTAAAGACATTTAAAACCAATGTGCTAGAGAACGGCCGATCTTCAATATTTCAGCCTTGCACAAGCTTCATACACGCCAGAGAAGCACGGCATGATTATGACCAGCGATGCACTGTAAATGAGAAAATACTAGGACAGTCTGTGTTCATCCAAACAGAACATGACAACAAGCCTGCTCCATCAGTGGAAGACAAGGTATTCCTAAAACTAATGGATGAAAAAGTCTACAGAGACGAAGATAACAGTTGGGTTTTGCCATTGCCTTTCAGAGAACCAAAACAGCGTTTGCCAAATAAA
The DNA here is from genome assembly GCF_900324465.2 of Anabas testudineus. Lineage (NCBI taxonomy): Eukaryota > Metazoa > Chordata > Actinopteri > Anabantiformes > Anabantidae > Anabas > Anabas testudineus. The sequence goes on from NC_046627.1 coordinate 10,501,218, forward strand.
AAAGAGCAAGCAATCAGCCGATTCACTTCCCTGAAACGAACAATGAAAAGGAAACCAGAAATGCAGCAACAGTATGTGGAGTTCATGGGAAGGATATTCGCCAATGGACATGCTGAGGTGGCACCTCAACTGAAATAAAATGAGGAATGCTGGTATCTCCCAACATTTGGAGTTTATCATCCTCAGAAACCCAACCAGATCAGAGTGGTTTTTGATTCCAGTGCACAGTGGTCTGGCACCTCACTCAACCGTGTGCTTCTTAAAGGTCCTGATCGAAATAACAGTCTCCTAGGTGTTCTGTTGCGGTTCAGGAAAGAGAAGGTTGCAGTTCTTGCTGACATCCAACAGATGTTTCACTGTTTCCTAGTACATGAAGACCACAGAAATTTCTTGCGATTTCTTTGGCACAAGGATAATGACATCAACAAGGAGGTTGTGGAGTACAGAATGTGAGTCCATGTCTTCGGCAACAGTCCGTCGCCTGCAGTTGCTGTCTATGGGCTGCGAAGAGCCATAAGGGAAGGTGCACAAAGGTATGGTGACGACACTGTTAAGTTTGTGGAAAGACACTTTTATGTTGATGATGGCCTAATATCAGTGCCAACTTAAGCTGAAGCAATTGACCTTCTGAAACGAACACAGGCTTCACTCGCTGAGTCCAACCTGCGCTTGCACAAGCTCGTTTCAAACTGTCAGGCAGTCACAGAGGCCTTCTCACCAGAAGACTGTGCAGTGGTGAAGAACTTGGATTTCAGTGGAAAAGACACACCCACACAGCGAAGTTTAGGTCTTCTGTGGGAAATCAGAACGGACACATTCACCTTCTCAGTGCCATCGAATCTCAAGCTATTCATTCGTCGAGGTGTTCTGTCTACTGTGAGTAGCATTTTTGATCCTCTGGGCCTGATTGCTCCTGTCACAATCCAGGGAAGAGCAATTCTAAGAGAACTTACTTCCGAGCAGTCTGACTGGGACACACCACTGCCTGCAGACAGGCTAAACCAATGGGAAGCTTGGAGAAATTCACTTCAACATCTGAAACAGCTTCACGTGCCACGTATGTATACTGCAGCTTCACCTAGTAAAACAACATACAAAGAACTGTGTGTTCTCAGATGCTTCAGTCAAAGCTATAGGTGCAGTAGCATACTTAAGAACAGTCCAAGAACACGGCCAGGTCGAGATGGGATTCATCATGGGTAAGGCGAAGCTGGCACCACAATCTGCCCCAACAGTCGCAAGACTTGAACTGTGTGCAGCCGTCTTAGCAGTTGAAATGGCTGATCTCATACAAGACGAGCTGGACCTGAAAGTGGATGCTGTCAAATTTTACACAGACAGCAAAGTGGTTCTTGGTTACATCTGTAACGAATCAAAACGATTCTATTTGTACGTCCACAATAGAGTCCAGCGAATTCGGATGTCATCAAGGCCAGAACAATGGAACTACATCCATACAGAGAAGAACCCTGCTGACCATGCTTCAAGATCTGTGCCGGCATCTCATCTTGCTCAGACCTCATGGTTTACAGGACCTGACTTCCTCTGTAAGTCACCTGTGGAAGAAACACAACCCAGTCCATCATTTGAGTTAGTCGAACCAGAAACAGATGTGGAAATTCGACCAGAAATACGAACCTGTGCTACTTTTCTGGACAGCAAAGTGCAAACATCTGAATGCTTCCAGCGATTCTCTACCTTCACCTCATTGGTAAGAAGCATAGCATCACTTATCCACATTGCCAAATCATACAATCACTCAGTTCAAAACAGTAAATGCAAAGGATGGCACATACTGTATGTAACTTACCCCACACTCAAGATGAACGTGACCAAGCTAAGGACGTTATCTTCAAAGCAACGCAAATGTCAGCTTTTGCCAAGGAATGTGCAGCCTTGCAAACCAACAAAATGATACCTACCAACAGCTATTTAAGGACACTCAATCCAATCCTGGATAATGGTCTTCTTGTTTTAGGAGGACGCCTTAAATATTCAGGCCTCACATCTGTGGAAAAGAACCCAATAATCCTGCCGAAGCGCAACCACATCTCTGTGCTGCTCACACGTCATTACCACGAGCAAGTGAAACACCAAGGTCGCCATCTGACAGAAGGTGCAATCAGGGCTGCTGGATTGTGGATTTTGGGAGGCAAAGCTCTGGTTAATTCAGTGCTTCACAAATGTGTGATTTGCTGCAAACTGCGGGGAAAACAAGAAGAGCAACGTATGTCGGATCTGCCACCTGAAAGACTCCAAGTCTGCCCTCCGTTCACATATGTATGACTAGACGTTTTTGGGCCATGGTCTGTCAACATCAGACGTACTAGAGGAGGAAAAGCGGAAAGCAAAAGATGGGCTATCATGTTTAGTTGCATGAGTTCACGAGCAGTCCACATCAAGGTCATCGAGTCTATGGACACGTCCAGCTGCATCAATGCCCTCAGACGTTTCTTCGCACTCAGAGGCCCAGCAAAGCAGTTGCGATCTGACTGTGGCACTAACTTCATCGGTGCAAGCAAAGAACTGGGTTTGGACAGAAGGGTGCATAGTTACCTGAGTGAGCAGGGTTGCACATGGGTATTCAACCCACCCCATGCCTCTCACATGGGAGGTTCCTGGGAACGAATGATAGGCATCGCTAGAAGAATCCTCGACTCAATGTTCTTACAGCAGAACATTCGACTGACACATGAGGTACTGTGCACGCTGATGGCAGAGGTTACAGCCATTATGAATGGACGACCGCTTACACCTGTGTCCTCAGATCCAGAAAACCCCTTCATTCTTTCTCCGTCGATGCTTCTCACACAGAAAGCAGGAGTTCCTCCTCCACTAGGGGAGTTTTCGGACAAAGATTTACACACAAAGCAGTGGAGACAAGTTCAGACCCTAGCAAATCAGTTCTGGACTCGTTGGAAAAAGGAATATCTGCACACGCTGCAGACAGAAATGGACGGAAATTCGAAGGAACTTTCAAGTCGGAGACTTGGTCCTACTAAAGGATAAGCAGGTTGCACGCAACTGCTGGCCAATGGCCAGAGTCACTGCCACATTCCCTGGTAAGGATGGACATGTCAGGAAAATCGAGTTGCAAACAACTGAGGGAGGAAACCCAAAGACTTTCCTGAGACCTGTAGGAGAGGTTGTTTTACTCATGTCTAAAGACTGAAGTAATAACTGTTTGATATGTTCTGATGTTCAGTGACCTTACAAAGGTCAGACGGGGAGTGTGTTGCCTTTAAGGCAATCTTTAATTTATGCTTATTTCCTAAATTCGTATTTAAGTTTGTTCTATGCAAAGTGTTCAGCCAAAACGTTTATAATTATGTTTATAGGAATATTAAAATGTTTTCTTTTAGGATATTTCACTAATTTTATAAGTTTATATAATCTTGCGATATGTGTGACGTGACTTCCGGTTTTGCGGAGGATCACGTTGGTAATTTCCTGTTTACGACGGGATACGGGAGAAACTAGGCACATGCGACCGTCATGTGAATCTATTGCCATCTGCTAAGAAATACCATTGACGCAATGCCGTAAGTTTGTATTTTTGATGGTTCATACTATAAACCTTATATTTGCATATGTATGTGTTAAAACGATTAAGCATAGGATGTTGTATTTGATTTATATATTAAGATTGTAAACGTTTCGGTGCTAGCATTCAAAGACTGAATGTTTTCCTTTGTATTGTGTTTTACAGTTTTTACCAAAAACACACACCCAAATAAGCTTACATGCACTTTAAAGTGAAGAGGAGAAAATAAACGGCACTTTGACGAAGTGAATCCTCTTCATTTGACGTCTGGTTAGCTCCGTGTTTAGTTTTGAGTTTCAACACCCTGGACGAGAACACTAGATTTGTCTTTCACACTGTCAAAATATATGGACCTCTGTATAGCTACATATAATAGCATCAGTGCTTGAAATTTTTGACTTTGTCTGTGTTCATAAAGCATTTATTTAGGCATAATTTTTTTTTCTGTGTTATTGAACAGTTCAACACATGTCAATCACTTTTTTTTTTAACTTAACAGTACATAACAATCTCAATAGCAGCAGTGAAATTTCTTTCAAAGATTATTTTTTGTTGTGTACATTACAAATTTCTTGTAGGTCATATATTCAGCACTAGCATTACAATAGGAAATTAAGCCTAAATTGTGAGAGCATTCAGAATTTCGTCAAAGATATTAAAATTATTAAAGTAAAGAAAGAAAATCAAATGTCTGACATTGAACTAAAACAGCCATAAAGAAATTTCTTCATTTCATGTTAGCTAAGATTATTAAGCATACAATTCAGTTTTACATAAAATTACCTCAGTGATACAAACTGATCAATTTTACAATTTCATTGTAATAAAATAAACAGAAAAGATCTTGATTTGATTTAATCAGGAAAATTTCACAGTGACTTCAGCTCCAACATGTCTGACTCTGGATGTAAACTCTGGTCTCTGGTTTCAAAGATGTAAGGAAATTTTCTGATTAGTCTCTGTGAAGACGAACTGTTTCACTTTGATTTTCTATCACATCCAGTTGTGTACTCCTCACCTCCATACGCTTCTCTACTTTCTTCTTTTTTGGTTTTCTGTTTTCTGCTGCAATTTCTCCACATTTAGTAGCTGTTTCTCTAGGTATTCTTTTCTCCTTTCCAGTTTCCACTGACAATTCAATAAATTCTGTTTTTCTTCTAAATGTCTGTCTCTTTTATCAGTGGTCTTTTCTTTCTCACTCGCTTCTATTTGGTATTCAACTGAGTGGAGCTTCTCCTTGTTCTTCTCCATTTCTTGATCTAGTTGTCCCAAAAGCATTGTGAGAAACAGATTAAGGATTCCCAGTAACAGTTCCAGTACTTCAGTTAGAAATGCAATCAATCCTTGGATCACCTGCAATATTTTCTCTGAATATGGCAAAGATGAAGAAGTTAAATGTGAAAGGAAACACACATTAAATGATTAAAAAACTGCTCTTATAATTATGTATTTCATAGTGTTCTCTTCTTTCAATAAACATTTAATCAAAAATTTAATCTATATTACTATAGGAAACACATTTTTTCAGGATTATGAAAGATACTTACTGATTATTGTTATTATTATTATGATGCCAATGCACACTGTAAGGAAAGACAAGACTTCAAAAACCAAGTCGGCAATGTCAATGTCGCTTGGATCTTGAGAGGCTGGAACAAAAAAGATAATAATACAAAAAATAACACACAACATTCACAACAGAAATAATGTAATAAGTGAAGGAGATCATAAAACAAGCAATTTAAAAAAATTTAGCCTTTTTTTCTGGTAGAGCTTCAGCTTCATACTAACTTAATTCTCTATTCATAGCTTTGTTTTAAATACCTGTACAAGAGTCAATCAGTAGGAGGATCATTGTGCAGTAAATAACCAAAATGTTGAAGGAAATGAATGGACATTTGGAGGAGCAATCGTTGTTTAGAAAAACCATCCTGGAGTCCTGGGAGAAAGAATATTTATCAATATATGTATATATATATATATATATATATATATATATATATATATATGTATACTTTTTAAATATAAGAGAAGAAAATGCAAGTATAAATAGCACATTTACTTCCTTGTTCTGCTATATACAGAAACTCATTCATTAAAAGTTAGTGAATGTACCATAGAAACTTAAATAAAACATATTTACTTAACAGAGGGTACATACCTGTTGTAGATTAGCAGTAGTCAGTTCAGTATGAAGTTGGTCAAAGTACCTCAATATACCTGCAATTAAAAAAAAAGTTACTTTGACCTGGTACAGAATGTGTTTTGTCTTTGTGCAAGTGTTGGTGTTAGTGACTTCTAAATTAAACATGAATTATTTTAATGAACAAATATTGTTATTTGCTGTTGCTACAGTGTTCTTATCACCATAACTGTATTTCACATATATCATGGTCATTAGAAAAAACAAACAAACAAACAAAAAACGCTCTTATGATGATACAGCAAGAACGATCAGCAGTGAATATTGTTACTTTAACAGTAATTTATTTGGCAGCAATTCATAAAATAAACTAAAACTCCCTGCATGTAATGAAAATGGCTGAATTAAAATGACTAAAATAAATATTTGTACAAAACACACTGAAATGAACAACAATACAGGAAATAATAGGAGACACAATACAAACCTATCTACTATTATGTAAGAAGTGTTTGAAACTGAAATAGAATTTTCTTTTACAAGTAAGTATATACACATACCTGTTGTAGAGCAGCAGTAGTCAGTTCAAAATGAAGCTGTTCGGTCAAAGGGCTTCAATATGAGTGCAATATACAAGTACTTTGACCTTGTTCATGATGTGTTTTCCCTTTGAGCAAACATGCAAAGACCATATTACTTTCGGTTGCTGAAAGCCTGCTTTCTAAGCAGAATAATAATTTTAAGCTTTTAAAACATTGGTTAAAGAAATCAAATCGCTGTTTTGTATAATAATTATATCCAACAATCCAACATGAAACACATAAACACATACAGTCCTGAAACCAGTCAATGTGTAAACACAAAATGTAAAAGGTTATGCTGCATATATGCCTGAATCTATAAGCATAAGATACTTTGTAATACATTATTATTAAGTATAGGTACAAGTAATAAAGTCTTAAAACAATCGCAGGTTGTTTTTTCCCCTAGAAATCTTGCCAACCTATAGTGGAGGATGGTACATGTCTCTGTAAATTTATAGAGAAGCTTCTATGATGTGCAAAGTTTTTTTCTGGGATTTCAAGAAGAGTAAATTATGTTTCAGGTTAAAATTTGACCTCTGTTTAGAAGTTTATATAGCTCCATGTAAGAGCACCAGTATAAAACTCAGATACTTATCTTACCCAATGACGCATCTCACTTCATGTTTTCAACACGGTGAAAGGACAACGTGTCCACCCTCCTCCTTTCGAGTTGCCCAACCACCTGCTCTCTGGATCCAATCCCCTCCACTCTTCTTTAAGCTAGTGCACCAACACTAATACCAGCCATTACACAGATCATCAACAACTATTTCACAACAGGCACCTTTCCCACCTCATTCAAGCAGGCCCAGATTACTCCATTGTTGAAGAAGCCTTCTCTGGATCCCTCCCTTGTGGAGAACTACAGACCGGTCTCGCTTCTTCCATTTCTGGCCATTCTCATGGCTTTTACTATCACTGCTATCCACACAAGTTCTTCCTGTCCTTTCCGCCGGATGTCTCGCCTCACATCTCTGCCTGGATGAGAAAAAGACACCTTCAACTCAACATTCCCAAAACTGAACTTCTAGCCTTCCCTGACAGACCTTCAACACAGCACAACATCAGCATTAACAATGGATCTGGGGTGATTGAAGCCGCTAGAACAACCAGGAATCTGGGGGTCATCATCGATGATCAGCTGACCTTCAAAGAACACCACAACATCAGAAAGATCAGACCCTACTACACTCATACACGACCCAATTTATTGTGCAGGCGCTGATCATGTCTTGTCTTGACTACTGCAATGCACTACTGATGGGGTTACTGGCATCCACGACCAAACCCCTCCAGATGATCCAAAATGTAGCAGCACGCCTCATTTTTAATCAACCAAAAAGGTCTCATGTCACACCGCTCTTCAGATCTTTGCATTGGCTTCCTGTGGCTTCAAAGCTCTGTATCATGCCTACAGAGTGGTCAACTCCACAGCTCCAACTTATCTAAACTCAATCATTCAGGTCTGCCAAACTCTGCACACTCAGCCACCTCACTTTCAATAAGTAACATAATACAAAACTGCTGAAAACAGGACTCTTCCGCACCTTGGCTTTGCACAAAACAACCAAGACAACCTTTTCTGCTCTTTTGTACTTACATCTCTGAAACGTAGATTTTGTTTTTCTTGCCTTGTTCCTCACTTGTAAGTCGCTTTGGACAAAAGCTGAAAGACTTAATGTAAATCTACTTGTTTGCATAATTTCATTCATGGTTTAAAAATTACAACTTTGTCTAGGTTTTATTCTTGTCTTTATCTAAGTATTTTATTCACATATCGTCTCACCTCTTGCTGTGGTGGTTGTTGGGAGTGAAATGACAATCATGTGTTTTTTTTAAACACATCTTCAATAACTTTTTAATGATAATAAAAAGACATACACATTAACACTGATTTCACATAGCATCAATAGCAGCAAAGAATTTTTTTTGTTTTCATTACAAAACAAAGATTAATTATTTAACTGTAATCATTATCAGGTTGGACACAGAACATGTTATTTGGGTCTGTATCATACCAAAACACCTGTTGGAGCGTGTTTTAGAAAAAAAAACAACCTGAGACTATCTCAAGTCTTCTACACAGACACCAGGGTGAAACGCTGTCTACTTTAACGTACTACACTGGCTGCTATATACACTGACACATTCACCTCTGCACCATCTCTGCCTTTTTCAAACCATAAACAAAGGATCGCAGAGCTCAGTAACTACACACCTGTTGCTCTGACCCCTGTCTATGAAAGTATGTAAAAACTGGGTACTGTAATTTCTAATCCTACACCCTACCATGTATACAGTACCTAGAACAGACATGAACCAAGTCCCTGTTGAACATCCTGCTTTGGAATAATGAACACTTGATCACTATGCAAACAGAGGTGGTAAGTAATTAATCAGATATTACTACAAACTTTCACGAGCTGCAGGAAGGACTCCATGGCCAGAGATAAGAAAGGACAGGAATGAATAGTCAAACTTTATTTATAACAAAAGAACAATCGTAAAGCAATGAATTCAACAGTCACAAGATGGGAGGAGATGATGTAGGGTGAGTTTGAGGGACTTTGTTTGGGGGGTTTTGTCCATGTGCTCTCCAACGGAGAGTGAGTGCATGTGATCAGACTGGGGAGAGGAAACAGGAAGTTGTCAAAATAAGAGCATGGGGGAAACACAAGCAGCAACGAGGCTGGAATCATGACAAAAACAGCTTTACCAGCATCAACTACCCGGAGCCTCTATTTGTTTAACCAGCAGAATGTTTCCCCATTCCAGGAGTAGACAACCCCAGTGCTAGAGAGTCACAGTCCTGCTGATTTCCAGCTATGTGTTCAGCCCATCAGAAGCTGTAAGTGCAGATATGTTTGGAAAACAAGCAGAGATACAGGTCTCTAGGATCAGAATTCCCTACCCTTGCCTAAGGTCATTGTAATCTGCTGTGAATTCTCTCTTCATGTCTCACACCTCATGCACAAGTCCTGGAGAGATTGAAGGCTGCAGCCAATCACCTTCTCGGCAGAGCGTATGATTCTCTGCAGCCTGGCCTCGTCCCTGGCAGTGGCTGCAGCAAACCAGACTGTGATGGAGGAGGTGAGAATGGATTCAATGATGGCAGTGTAGAGGTTGGTCAACATCTGCTTAGGGAGGTTGTACTATTATCTACCGAGGGAGTTTAGCTGTGTTATTGTCATTACGACTTACATTCCCCCGTCAGCCGCTCCTGAAGTAGCGTGTGACGTCATTAACTCAGTCACCGCTAACTTACAGAACCAGCATCCAAACTCCTTCATAATAATAACAGGAGACTTCAACCACACGTCTCTGGACACAACTCTCCCCACTTTTTACCAGTTTGTCAACTGCTCCACCAGAGACAATAAGATCTTAGATTTACTGTATGCAAACGTGAAGGATGCATACACCTCCACTGCTCTCCCTCCCTTAGGCAGATCCGACCACAACCTGGTGCTCCTCACCCCCGTCTACACTCCTATTGTTCAAAAGCAGACAGTGACCACGAGAACTGTCAGGAAGTGGTCTCAGGAAGCTATTGAGACTCTCCAGGGGTGCTTTGAAGCCACAGACTGGAATGTTTTCTGTGACCAACATGGAGACGACATCATTCCGTGTGGACAACGTCATCCCAACCAGGACAGTGAGGTGCTTCTCAAACAACAAGCCCTGGATCACTAGCAAATTAAAGGAGCTACTGAACAGGAAGAAGGCCTTTATGGAGGGAGACAAGGACCAGGTGAAGTCTGTGCAGAGAGAGCTGAGGGTGGGTCTGAGGCAGAGTAAGGACGCTTACAGAAGGAAGCTGGAGAACCAACTCCAGCAGAACAACATGAAGCATGTGTGGTCTGGAATGAAGAAGATCACTGGCTTCAAGGAGAAGGGGAACCAGGTAGAAGGGAAGCTGGACAAGGCCAACGAGCTGAACCATTTTTTCAACAGGTTTACAGCACTACCGCCCTCCCTCTCTCACTCCTCCACCTCCAGACACTCTGCTACACCCTCCTCCACCCCTTATTCTGCCAGACTCACAGACAGAACAGCATCTCCACTGCTGCCCCCCCACACCCATCCTACTAGGAACATCAGATACGGTCATAAAACCACACCCGTCACTGGAACTCTTGCAGAAGAAATGATCCCACCGTCATCCCCCTCTCCTTCCTCTACCATAAACCCGCCCCCCCTACCCATCTGTCAGTGACCAGCAGCCAGGTGAAGAGGCAGCTGGAGAAGCTGAACCAGAATAAGGCAGCAGGACCTGATGGTGTCAGCCCCAGAGTACTGAAGGCCTGTTCTGAGCAGGTCTCTGGGATTCTACAGCACCTCTTCAACCTGAGCCTGAGAATGGAGCAGGTGCCAAAGGTTTGGAAAACATCATGTCTGACGCCAGTTCCAAAAACCTCATCTCCTTCTGCTCTAAATGATTACAGACCAGTCGCCCTCACCTCACATATCATGAAGGTCCTGGAGAGACTGGTTCTGACTCATTTGAGACCTCAGGTCGAGACATCACCAGACCCACTGCAGTTCGCCTATCGTCCCCGGGTTGGAGTAGATGATGCTATTGTCTACCTGCTTCTCTCACACCTGGACAAAGACAACAGCACTGTGAGGATCACATTCTTTGATTTCTCCAGTGCCTTTAACACCATCCAGCCTGTCCTGCTGAGAGAGAAGCTCCTGAAGATGCAGGTAGACTCCTCCACAGCCTCCTGGATCACTGACTACCTGACAGACAGACCACAGTTTGTATGACGGCAGTCTGAGCGGGTGGTCAGTAGCACAGGAGCACCTCAGGGGACTGTCCTCTCACCTTTCCTCTTCACCCTGTACACCTCAGACTTTCAGTACAACACCGAGTCCTGCCATCTGCAGAAGTTCCCAGATGGCTCTGCAGTGGTTGGGTGTATCAGCGGTGGGGAGGAGACAGAGTACAGAGGTCTGGTGGACAGCTTTGTGACGTGGTGTGGGAACAACCATCTGACCTTGAATTTTAACAAGACCAAGGAGATGGTTGTGGACTTCAGGAGGAAGAAAACTGGCTTTGACACTGTGTCCATTCTGGGTGAGAAGGTGGAGGTGGTGGAGAAGTACAAATACCTGGGAGTTCACCTGGACAACAGACTGGACTGGAAGTTCAACACAGAGGCTGTTTACAGGAAGGGATAGAGTAGACTCTACTTCCTGAGGAAGCTCAGGTCCTTTAATGTGTGCAACAAGATGCTGCAGATCTTTTACCAGTCTGTTGTAGCCAGTGTGATATTCTTTGCTGTTGTCTGCTGGGGCAGCAGCATCAGAGCCAGCGACACTAAGAAACTGAATAAGCTGATCAGGAAAGCTGGCTCTGTGCTGGGGGCTTCTCTGGAACCTTTAGAGCAGGTGGTGGAGAGGAGGATGCTGCACAAACTGCTGAGCATCATGGAGAACAGCTCACATCCTCTCCACAGCCTGCTTATCAAACAGCTCCGCTGTGACAAGGAACGGTTCAGGAAGTCATTTGTGCCAACAGCCATCAGCCTGTACAATGACTCCCTGACAGAGAGTCAGTGTCCACGCTGATGGTTTAATGTTAACTAACCACTTTACATTCAAGTCCTACTGTGTGTTTTGTTGGTATTACTGTCTATTCTCTGTGTTATTCTTGTACTGTGTCTAGTGTATTGTTGTGTAGATCATGTTACTCAAAGTTCAAATGTTTTTGTGTGTAATGGCTGCTGCAACACCAAAATTTCCCCTTGGGGATCAATAAAGTATCTATCTATCTATCTATCTATCTATCTATCTATCTATCTATCTATCTACTTCTTCAGCTGCCGCAAGAAGTCCAGCCTCTGCTGAGCCGTCTGGTGATAGAGATGACTGCTACCACTTGAGCTCCTTGTTTATGGATGTGCCCCACTCGACAGAGGTGACCGGGTTGTTACTGAGTATGACAGGCTGGAGGGGGGCTGGATCTCATCTGAAATCCACTATTATCTCCACTGTATTGACGGCATTGAGCTCCGGGTTGTTCAAGCTGCACTATGACACCTGTAGGCTGACTCATCTCATTCAGAGATGAGGCCAATGAGGATGGTGTTGTCTGCAAGCTTTAGGAGTTTGACGGACTGGTGTCCAGATGTGTTGTCGTTTGTGTACAGGGAGAATAACAGAGGAGAGAGGACGCAGCCTTGGGGGAATCTAGAGTCCGAGACATGCTTCCGTAGCCTTGAGAACTGTCAACTGTCTGTCAGGAAGTCTGTAATCCACCTGCACAATTAGTCCGGCACATTCAGCTGAGAGAGCTTGTCTTGGAGCAGAGATGGAACAATAGTGCTGAAGGCAGAGCTGAAGTCCAACAGAAACAGTATCCTGGCAAAGAACCCTGGGGAGTCCAGGTGCTGGAGGAGGAAGTGGAGAGCCATGTTTACAGCATCATCTACAGATCTATTGGCCCTGTAAGCGAACTGCAAGGGGTCCAGCAGGGGGGCTGTAATGTCCTTGAGGCGGGACAAGACAAGACACATCAGAACCAAGATTTGGAGAGAGAATATGGAGACTTTGATAAGAAGTTTCCATCAGTGGACAAAGAAACAGAAAGTGACAGAGTGAAGGGATACCTTAAACTGAAAGAAATCATATTAGAGACCAAACGACAGCTGACGAAGAGAAAACAAGAACATGAAGTACTGCAACAGAATACTCAGACATTATTGAGGAAAATAGATAGAGTGATACTAGAAATGAAAGAGAAGAAGAAAGAAGTAGAGAAACACAAACTAGAAATCAGTGAGAAACTGGAGAGAGAGAAAGAAAGAGAAAGAAACCAGTTAGAGGAAACTTGATTCACTGCAGTTTTCACTTTAGACTATAAATATTGAAGTTTTATCAGTTCATGATTTTTTATTTGTTTGTAATGGGTGTGGTAGAGAAATAGGTGTATTACAACTGTTTGGTCATTTATTAGTCAGATGTCTGACTAATTGTACTGGAATGTTCTTACTACATCTTTTACTACAGGTGCCTAAGGACAGAAAATAAATAAAAACACAGGTCAGTACTCTTATAGTATTCTCATTCTTCCAGTGAACCACCTGAATGAATAAAACCAAAACAAGAAGGAACAGAGGTTAATGTGTCTGTAATGGTGCCAACTCAGATGATGCTGTGCGAGTGAAGCCATGTGGTGTTAATTATAATAACTGACACAAACTCATCAGAGCTCAGTGAAGTCATTCCCACAAATCACAGACCACAAAGCATCAGATTTTCTTTCATAATTCAGTCAATCCTTTTCACTTTTATATATAATTTTACAGGAACATTTTAAACCACTGAAGGTGCTAAACTGTGGTTATTGTGCTTCCTCTTCTTTGACAGAATTCTGTGTGTAAGAGTGAAGAAAAATGCGAGATGTGATTCAAACGATGCTTCGCAAATTCATAAAAAAAACACTAGTTTCCTGTAATAGTTCAATGAATATGGTTTCGTTCCTTTTTTTGCATACACTTGTGCAACAGAGCAGCTTTATAAATCTTTGCTCTGCAGATGTTTTTTATAATAATAATAATAATAATAATAATAATAATAATAATAATAATAATAATAATAATAATAATTATTATTATTATTATTATTATTATTATTATTATTACAGATGTTTATGTTCAAATCACAGTTACCTTTGTGTTTGCGACAGTAAAGAAGACCGAGCACCACAAACAGCAGCAGAGCCACAAACAAAATGATGAAACCAACCAACCAAAATTGCAAGACGCTGAAATGAGGGACGTTTCCATCATCGGTTGAAGGAATCTCTGGATCCTTTGAGATCTTTGTAGCTGAGCAAAGAAAATGTGGACATTCAAAGTGTCACTGTGCACTATAAACTTAACTCCATTAATTTTCTACGTCATACATAAAACTTTTAATTTTTCTCTCACCTCTGACGTTGAGGTCTCTCTCACCTCTGACAGTCAGCCAACTCTCTGGTGATTCCGCTTCTGAGATGATGCATTTGTACAGTCCTTCATGAGATTTAGACACATTGAAAATAGTTTTAATTTCTTTCAAGTCCTGTCATGATGATGAGGCCGTCTACATAGAAATTAACTGCAAGCTGTTAGTTGTGGATCTTCTTGTTCCTGCAGTGCAGAATCCAATCATCTCCCTCCATCATGGGAACATGTTGATGCTTTCGCTCATTGTCCCGTTTGTATTTTCACACCAGTATTCACCACTGTCTGACTCAAAGGCCACTTGAATAACTAGAGATCCTGTGGATGTTTCCCATTGAGTAGCGTTTGCTGGATTGTTCTTCAGCTTCTTCATCACTCTCCAGTCAGCAGAGCCACCAGACTGCTCACACTTCACAGAGATAGTGTCATAAAAGGAAGGGAAAATAAAAATGACATGTTTCTGTAACTGTAATATAAATGCATGATACAAAACAAAATCACTTGTTTATGTATACAGTTAAAAACTACTTACTGTTTTCCAACCATAACACATCTGAACTTGTACAGCAAGCAGGACTAACGCGCTGGTCACTAAAGAGAAAAATAAAAACAACCTCATACAAAATACAGACAATTATATATCACGACTATTATGTAAAGTGCATACTGCAGGTTATCAGAATGTGAATTATTTTTTTTATTGCATCTATATCATTTCAATATTTTTTATAGTGTGCGCCATAAGGATCTGATTCACATGATTAATTCTGTAAATTAGTTTTAAAGTGTTTTTCTCATTATATACAAAGAGAGACTTTACTCACACTGTCTGGTGCAGACTGATGTAACCTCCATGTGGTCTTTTTGTCAATTGACTAACTGAACATCAGAATAAACTAACGTTAAGACACTCCTCTTCCTGTTCAAGCTACATTAGACAGACAGTTGTTAAACTAAATTTCATATTTTCTGTGACACAGACGGGTTCTTGATCAGCTCTGTTATGTTTAATAACTGCTTTGTGTAAGACTGCTCACTAGCAGATAGTATCTGATATAAATACGTAATTAATTAACCAATTCTCTGAATTCATGCAGAGCAAATGGTTTCTGAAGGTCTGATCAACTCAAGGAAAATGTTGTTGCTGCCTATATGAGGTACTTTTAAAAATCTATTCTCTATAATTTATCATTCTGCTTCTGAAGGAGCTGCTCAGAGCCTCCACTGTCTGATGCAGAGGGTGAGAGGTGTTGTCCTTAATGGATATCAGCTTGTCTGACATCATCCTCTCACCCACCTCCTCCACAGAGTCCAACAAGAAGCCCAGGACAGAGCTGCCCCCTCCAGACCCGCTTGTTCAGTCTGTTCCTGTCCCAGTATGTGCTGGCTGCATCCCAGCAGACGACAGTGTAGTGAACAACGAAACAGGTTAATAAAAAGTCCTTAGCAGAGGCCTGCACACTCCAAAGGACCTCAGTCTCCTCAGAAGATGGAGCTGACTTTGACCCTTCTAGTACACAGCATCAGTGCTGTAGGACCAGTATAGTTTATTATTTATTTGACCACCGAAACATTTAAAACTGTCCCCCATCTCTACGTCTGAGCCCTGGATGTATGTGAGGTGGTGTCTTTCTCCGACAGTCTTTCATGTGCTCTATTGTTTCAAGGTTAAAATGCTCTGTCATCAATAAAACACATTGCTACTTTAGAGCAAATGTAATCGTGCTATTAATATTTTGATCTAAATCATTGAAAACATGTCCAAAGTTAATGTGTTTTGAAGTTAGTTTTCAGTAGCACTAAAGAGTTGGCATACAGTATACAAAGACATTTTGAGTTATTCATAAACTCATCATATAATTAATATACAGAACAGTGGTGATTTAATTTCTTTAACTAACACTACAGGAAATATTTTCTACGGAAAAACATGCAAATGTTTTAAAAGCAAAAATATGATTTACTGACTGGTTTATGATTTTCTTATTATGAAGTTACGTCACTCATAAGGCTGATTTATTGTTTCTTACTTATTGTCATTATGAAGGATATATGTGTTCAATGATTTAATCCTGTCAGTAACAGGAACATGTTATATTTTACTGAAGCTGCACCCTGCACACAGATGAAGAAACAGGAAGTGGGTTGGGGCTGCTGACTGTTGCTGGGTAAACTGAAAGGCCAGAAAAAGGTCAACAGTCTTTGTGTTGAACAGGTGTTGATGCTATACGCCTATGCTTAACGTTCTTTTACCTGCAGTATAATCATCATGTATTCATTGTAAACATACCACCGCCCACATCTGTAATTACAGGGCGTGTCCCAGTTTTCAATAAATCGCTTGCACAAAGGGGAGACCGACGGAGTTGGCTGTTCCTGAGTGAAGTGCTTACAATGCTAAGACCTCGGTCTGGCTCCCCTTGCAAGTAAAAAAGGCCGAACAGTGTCCTTGTGGTGCTTTATTGTCTTCGTCTCTCTGAAAAGTTTTGTGGTTACTTTAGACCCGACTGTTACTATTGTACTCAGTCAGTAAACCTTTAGCAGTCTTCAGTAACACTGTCTACAAATGTTTTAATTCAGTTTAGAATTGAACCCAACTCTTGCACAAAGGAAAACATTAAAAGTTTTACTGTGTCTATGTAAGTGAAACTAGTTGTCACCACGTTGCACAATGAAGAACAACTTTGTGCTCTGTAGCAGTAGTTAGGCGTCGTTTAGATAATGAATCTTACTTTCAGAATAATAAACTAAGATTAACTTCATGACAGTCATACAAGTGTTCAAAAAATTATATGCATGTCATTTTCAGATGGTCACATTCATCATGTAAAGTATGTAGCTACAGTAAACTTATCAAAATCGTGTAGTAACTGAGTGAGTGTGATGACTTATGTACATAGTGACAACGCATTTTTAGTGTTTCTTATAATTTATCTTGATTCGTTTAATATTTTGTTTTTAATTCAGTATTTGATACTTTCTATTCTTATTCTTTTACTCAGAACTCCAGGATGATTTCTCTCAATAATGGATTCCCTCTCAAATATCCACTCATGTACTTTGTTTTTTTACTGCACTATAATCCTCCTCCTGCTGACAGACTATCTTACAGGTATGTTAAACAAAGGAATGAGCAGAAGTGAAGTCAGTATGAAACTGTTGTGTTGTCTTTACCAGGAAAAAATAAAGTACATCATGTACCTTTCCAGGTGAGTCTCAGGAGGCTGGATCATCTCAGACAGTAACAGCATTAGTTGGTGAAGATGTTATTCTGCCGTGTCTCCTGGAACCTGCAGCAGATGTTGTTTCTAAAAGTCTGGAGTGGGGGAGACTTGACCTGGAACCCAGATTTGTCCATGTGTGGCATGAAGGTCAAAACCTCCTTGTTAATCAAAACCCAGCTTACAGAGGAAGAACATCACTGTCCACTGAGAAACTGAAGCATGGAGACCTTTCACTGAGCCTCTCTGCACTGAAACACTCTGATAATGGACAATACAGGTGTTACTTCCCCTCTCAGGGTAAAACCTCGACTGTTGAGCTTCTTGTTGGTAAGTGGACATGTTTTCATGTTTGCAGAATGTTCCTACATATGTTTACATGATAATAAACAATATTTTACTAAACCTTCTCCTTCACATCATCAGGTTCTGTCTTCTCACCTGTCATAGCTGAAATTAACATAAACAGCAGCATAGTGGTTTTACAGTGTGAGTCTAAAGGCTTATTTGGTTTATTGTAGCTTAATCCCTTTGTCAGTTTTCAGATTTCAGTATTACAATTTTGAATGGCTTGTTTTTAATATCATGTTAATATTCTCTAATTAAAAGTTGTAATCTTGTTCTCTGTATTAATTTATGAATATTATAATTTTGTTACAGCTCCTGACCAGATCCAAGATAAATCTTGGATCTACTCTCTCATCATTTCCATTGGTGTCTTTCATCTGTTTAATTGGAGTCTATATCCCAATCAGTGAGTCACCAAAATAACTCTGTGTTAAAGTAACATAAATACTATATTTGCTTAAACATTTGAAGAAAATGTTTGAGAAATGATAATTTGTATTTCCACTATTAAAATTTCTGAAAGAGGAGAATAATAATATAAAATACATTATTATAAAATT
Organism: Anabas testudineus; assembly: GCF_900324465.2. Lineage (NCBI taxonomy): Eukaryota > Metazoa > Chordata > Actinopteri > Anabantiformes > Anabantidae > Anabas > Anabas testudineus. The sequence goes on from NC_046627.1 coordinate 10,519,570, forward strand.
CTTTGAATGTTTATCTTTTCTACAATTAACTTTAATCTTTTTTGTGTACAGGTTGTAAGATTTTATCAGCAAAAACGCAGATATTGATTGAAAATAAGTCTAAGCTGCAGAAACAACCACAGAGAAACTAAGAAGAACTGGCTGCATTGGGAGCAGTTTTCTCTTCAGTGGTGGAACTGTTACTGGAAAACAAGAAACAGCAATTCATGATGCACTTGGAGAAATTAGATCAAGAAATGGAGGATAACATGGTGAAGATAGCAGAGAGGGAGAGAGAAATGGCCACTGACAACAGAGAAAGATATTTTAGAGAAAATCAGAATCTAATAAATGATCTGTGGAAACTGGAAAAGAGAAAAGAAGTCATTGAGAAACAGCAACTGGAGGTAGAGAAACTGCAGAAGAAAACACAGGACACCATGATAATAGTGATAACAGTAAAAGAAAGGAGGAGAAAAGTGGAGAACTTTATGGAGGTAAATAGTTTTCAACTGGATGAGGTAGAAAGTGAAACAGCTCATCTTCACAGAGACTGATCACAACGATTCTGCACATCTGTGACACCAGAGTTCACATCCAGAATCAGAGACGTTGGATCTGAAGTCACAGCACAAATTTTCTAAATAAATCAGAACAAAATATTTGTGGTCTATTTCTAAAATTATATTGTAAAACTGGTCAGTTAGTCACTGTGATCATTTTATTTAAAAGTAAAGTCTTTGCTTAATAGTCTCAAATTGAAGAAAATTCTTTATGGCTGTTATAGTTCAGTGTGCGACTTGTGTTATAACCGACATTCACACTGCACTTGGAGGAATTAGATTGAGAAAGAGAGAAGAAATAAGGATAAACTCCTGTTAGTCAAGAAGGGAATACCAGAGAGTGAGAAAAAAAGGCCACTGACTTCTGATATTTAAAAGAAAATGAGAATTTATTAAATGATCAGTGGAAACTGGAAAAGAGAAAATAAGTCATGAAGAAACAACAACTGGATGCAGAGAAAGAGCAGAAGAAAACACAGGACATCATGGCAAGAAAGGAAGAAGGAAGAAGAGAAAATATGAAGGTGAATAGTTCATAACTGGATGAGCAAGAAAGTCAAAGTGAAACATTTCATCTTCACAGAGACGAGTAGACTCCTGGTCTGCTGCGCCTGATTTCATTCTTCCCCCTCTGAACTTTTGGACTCTGTTACCTGTTTCCTCTGTGAGTGTTTTCCTGCCATCGTGCAGTGGTTTTGGATTTGTACTTTGGTGTCTTGTTTTGTTACTTTGTTCCACACCATTTTGGTAGTTTTCTGTTGTGACTTTGTCTTTGTTTTTGTAGTGTCTGTTGACATCCCCCTTAGTTTCTCTAGTTTTTTGTACTTCTCCGTAATAAATCCTGTTTCAGTTCATTCCTGCCTCGTCCCCCTCCTTACGTGTGACAGAATGCCATCACAAGTTAGACTTAATATTCTATTGTAATGTTGATTTTATAATGAAAACAACGGTCTTGAAGAAACTTTCACTGCTGCTTTTGAGATTATGTGAAATCGGTGTTAATGAGTATGTACTGTTCATGAAAATTAAAAAGTGATTGAAGCTAATGTGAATTTAACTGTTCCAATAACACAGACACAAAAACAGAAAAACTGTATATTTAAACAGGATGGAGGTTATTTCACTCCCAACAGCCAACACAGCAAAAGGTGTGGTCAGAATAAATAAAATCTTCAAATAAAGGCATAAAGGGAACACACTTTATGAACCTGGTCAAAGTCTGATATTTGAAACACTTTGATCAAACAGCTTTATGATCTTGACTGAACTGATGCAGATAAGTATCTGAGTTTTATACTGGGGCTCTTGTATGGAGCTGTACAGAGGACCATATATTACAAACCTGTAAACCGGTCAAGTTTCAACTGAAAGTTGATCTACTCACTTTGAAATCTGAAAGGTCTGCTTACAGAGAAGCATTATGTCTGATGTTTTTAAATGAAGTAGAGTAATTATGTAACTGTGATCATTGACCTGTTGGACACAGAACATGTTATTTGGGCCTGCATCATGTACCAAAAGCTGTCTCTCCTGCAGTATAAGTTGAAGCATCTCCTAGGAAAAACAACATGAGACTGTTTCAAGTCTTCTACACAGACACCAGGGTGAACCCCCTCTACTTTAACCTACTGCACTGGCTGCTATATACACTTCAATGACACATTCACTGTCATTTTTAAATCATCAACTCTAACCCGAGGATCACAGAGCTCAGAGACTACACACCTGTTGCTCTGTCTACCTCGATCCTCCATTTGTTTAACTAGCATGACGAAGCCTGTGTTTTCCTCTTAGCTGTTTCCTCATTTCAGGACTAGACAGTCCTGGTCCTAGAGAGTTCATTTCCAACTATCTCTGCTCTACCCACTGCTAAATAACTGGATCAGGTGTGTTCTGCCATCACAAGCTGTGGGTGCAGAGATGTTTGAAGAACAAGCAGAGCTGCAGGTCTCTAGGACCAGGGTTACCTACCCTTGTATACGGTCATTGTAATTTCTCACTTTATGTCACATACCTCATGACCTTTGTGGGATTTTCTTTCTTTAACAGAAAGGTACCAACTATTTTGTTGTATATGTGTGGATTCAATTACCTGATATGCAAGTATATATTTAGTGTGAGACTAATAATAGTCAGTAATTATAGTAGAATAGTTTTGAAAAACTATTTGTGAAGACATTTTCTTTGTATGCTGCAAATTGTCTTTGATAAGATAAACCTTTCCTGTAGTGGAGAAGTTTGCAGTGTTGCAACTGCAGAGAATAACAGTAGTGATGACATAGCAAATAAATAAAACAATACAAAATAACTATATTTATACCGTTATGTGCATTAAGATCAAACTTTATTGATCCCACAGTGGGGAAATTCACTTGTTACACAGCACACAGAGACATTTTAGGTGCAAGAAAGAGAAGTAAATATAAAGATGATGCAGGTATTTATAACATGTTTGCAAAATATTTACAGTATTGTGTAGTGATATCTACTTGATACATTAATTAATCTATTTCAAATTGAAACAGTGTGACTGGTGTAGTTATGATTAGCAAGACCAGAAGAATAAAGTTAAACTGTTGAGTTGTACAGTCTTACTGCGGTGGGTATGAAAGATCTGCAGTATTGCTCCTTGCTACACTGAGAATTTATCATTCTGATGCTGAAGGAGCTGCACAGAGCCTCCACTGTCTAAGGGTTAGGGTGAGAGGTATTGTCCATGAAGGATGTCAGCTTGGCTCACGTCCTCCTCTCACCCACCTCCACAGAGTTCAACAACAAACCCAGGATAGAGCTGCCCCCTTCTGACCAGCTTGTTCAGTCTATTCCTGTCCCAGTCTGTGCTGACTGCATCACAGCAGACGACAGTGTAGTGAACAACTGAGGCCGACACAGGGTCATAAAATGTCCTTAACAGGTACCTGCACACTCCAAAGGACCTCTGTCTCCTCAGAAGATGGAGCTAACTTTGACCCTTCTTGTACATGGCATCAGTGTTGTGGAACCAGTCTAGTTTATTATATACGTGATGAACACCCAAATACTAAAAGCTGTCCCCATCTCTATGTCCGAGCCCTGGATGTGTGCGAGTTGGTCAATCATGATCTCTTTCGTTTCGAGCAAAGGTTAAAATGCTCTGTCATCACTAAAATACAAAGCTATTTTTGAGCAAATGTAATTGTGCTATTAAAATTTTGACCAAATTATTAACATCATGTCCAAAGTTGATGTGTTTTGAAGATAGGTTTTCAGTAGCACCAAAGAGTTAGCATGCAGTATACAAAGACATTTTGAGTTATTAATTAACTCGCCATATAATTATTATACAGAACAGTGGTGATTTCATTTCTCCAACAAACACAACAGGAGATGTGGTCAACGGGAAAAATATTCACATGTTTTAAAAGCTTACGATTATTTTTATACACAACTCTTGCACAAAGGGAAAACACATTAGGAACCAGGTCAAAGTACTACTGCTCTTACACTTTGGCACTGCTGCTAATCTACGACAGGTATGTACCTTTACCTAAGCTAATATGTTTTATTTCAGTTTCAAAATTATTTTCAATAGCTTTTAATGAATGTGTCTCCCATTATTTCCTGTGGTTTTAATCATTTGTGATCGATGTTCGGAAAGTTTTGTAATATTATTTATTCAGGACTTCATTACATGCAGTGCGTTTTATTTTTTTGTACTAAACCAAACAAATTACTGTTAAAGTAACATTTTTCACTGATGATCACTGTTTCATCGTAAGTGAAACTAGTTCTTACCATGTTGCACAATGAAGAAAACCTTTGTGCTCTGTAGCAGTAGTAAGGTGTCGTTTAGATAATGAATCTTACTTGCAGAAAACTAGGCTACGATTAACTTCATGCCAGTCAACAAGTGTTCAAAAAATGATATTCATGTACTTTTCAGATGTTCACATTCATCATGTAAAGTATGTAGCTACAATACACAGCAAAATAATAAATAATGTTTCTTAATTATTTTTTATTAATAGCTTTTATCCAGTATTTCATACTTCTTATACTTATTCTTTCATTTAGGACTCCAGGATGGTTTCTCTGATTAATGGATTCCCTCCAATCATGTTCTTCAGTACTTTGTTTTTTTACTGCACTATAATCCTAACATAAATTAAGCAGTGTCACTAAAATAGCAGTAAGAACACTGATGTTTATTGTATTTGTCAGCTCTGCTTAAACGTCAAAGTGAAAACACAAAAGCAAAGAACACAACAGATTTGCTTTTAAAGACTGATTTAAAATATCATCTGCGTTTGAACTAAGTCTTCTCATGACTTTATAACCACTCCAATGAACATTTATTGGAATATTCTTCCGGATAACATTTTATAACTAATGTCTAATTATTTTCAGGACTCTGTGATGCTGTGATGTCTTATGAACAGTTATATTTCACAGCTGTCCTGCTTCTGCTAACACATTGGTCTGAAGGTAACTTACACACAAACACAGTAACAAGTACAGTATAATGTGTTTTCAGAGCTCAGACAAAACCAGTTTGTAGCACATTGGACTGGTTTAATTATTAACATGATGAACACTGGGTTCACAGTGACACCACACCCATCACTCTCTTCCTCTTCCTACTTAAGTTTGACAAAGTGGTCGTGATGTACAACAGCAGATGAAACATCTCCAGTTTACAACACCCTGTATTAACTGTATTATAAATTTACTGAACAGCAAACAGTCTGCAGGAGCTGATGCCGTGATTCAGGAAATTACAACCTGCATCATGTAGAGTGTGGACTGTTGAGGAAATAGTTACGAGAAGAAGAGTGGCACGGCAGAAAATTATGTCTGTGTCTGAAAGGAAATGTCTGATTAAAGTGTATGAAGTCCAGAGAGTTGAGTCATGTCAGTAAAGAGGAGTGAGATACGTTCATTAAAATATGTATAATAATGATGAACTGTTACAGTACTTCACCACAAAACAAGTCAAATGAGCAGAAATGTAATTTTCACCTCCTCTTACTTGGTTCTTAGCTCAATGACTCACAGCACAGTGACTCTATTTGATGTGACTGAAGCAGAAAGAGATTACTTAGCAGCACTTTACACAAATCAACCGCTGTTGATTATTAACGCATGTATTCTTATGCCTGTTTTACTCACACAGTTGATCTCAATGAGAATATAAAACCAAACAGTTTCTTCCAGGTCAGTCTCAGGTGGTCGGTCCACCTCAGCCTGTAGTGGCCATAGTTGGTGAGCACATCATTTTACCATGTCACCTGGAGCCTGCTGTGGATGCTCGTTCCATGGCTGTGGAGTGGACCAGACCCGACCTGAAACCCAGACTTGTGCTTGTGTGGCGTGCTGGTCAAAAACTGAACCTGGATGATGAGAATCCATCATACAGAGGAAGAACATCACTGTTGATAGACAAACTGAAGAGTGGAGATATCTCACTGAAACTGTCCAAAGTCAAACTGTCTGACGGAGGAAAATACAAATGTTACGTTCCCACAATGAACAGAGACTCTGTTTTTGAGCTTGTTGTTGGTAAGTGGGCTTCTTTAAAGGTCTTCATCCAACAAATAGTTAAACCCTGGAGCTCTAAAGTCGTCAATAGTAGTAAACAAACTATTATTAAACTAAATGCTGCAAGTTTCAAATTTAGCCCATAAAAGTGTTTCAGAACCAGAGAGGATTTTACAAAGTCATTAGTCAGTTTAAATCAGGAACGATCTTGTATAATTGTCTTTTTTGAGGCAACATATTAATAAAACATTAAACTATCAAACAATAAACTACAACAGACTATTAAATATCTTCACATTCTCTCTTAATCAGGTGCTGTCTCATCTCCAGTCATTAGTTTAGTGGAGATTGATAAAGACAGTGGAACAGTGGTTTTACAGTGTGAGTCTAAAGGCTGGTATCCAGAGCCTGAGCTGTTGTGGCTGGACGCTGAGGGAAAGATCCTCTCTGCTGGACCTACAGAGACAGTCAGAGGTCCTGATGACCTCTATACTGTCAGCAGCAGAGTGACTGTGGAGAAGAGACACAGCAACAACATCACCTGTAGAGTCCAACAGAGAAACATCAACCAGACCAGAGAGACACAGATTAAAGTTACAGGTGATTTTTTTTCACCATTAAATCATAATCAGTCTTTAAACAGCTAAGAGGTGGTTTTACTTAACTATCACTGTGGTAAATTTATTTTTCAGCTGAATGCATTGAGGCTGCCACATCAATCTCTACAGCTCGTGTCGGTCTCATCATGATCACTGTAGTTATTTTCATTTGTGCAGCAACTTTTGGTTTGTGGAAATGGAGACAAAACAGAATCGAAGGTACTAAAACTGCTCTTAATATTCTAAAACAAAAGGGAACTAAATAAAACAAAGATGATTCTGTATCTTTGGCTGCAACTTTCTGAACTCATATATGAATTGTACACAGGATTTATACAAATCTGTTAATTAAGTGGAAAATGTTGATGTTAAAGAAAAAAATCACTTTCGATGTGAAATAGCAGAATTTGAGTATATGGTGACATGTTTGTGTAATGCAGGATACATCTGGTTTCCTGGATTGTTTCCAGCCCCCTCTCTGAAGAGAAGAGTGAAAATTCAAGGAGTGACATTTTTTTATGTAACTCTTTTAAATGCTCCTCAGTTAATTTATAGGATAAACTTATTTACCTTGTTTTAATAATCTTTCTGTTGCAGTTTCACTTTCACATTCAGCAAAGTGCATGTTTGTGTTCATGTTTACAACATAAACAAAGGTAAATTTAAACTAAATTCAACCCTGCACCTTGTTTCTATTTTCACACAGAGGCAAAGATTCACCATCAGCGTGAAGCTGGACTCAGAGAGAAAGAGCAGCTGTTGGCAGAAACCAAGAAAAAGGAGAAGAAAGTGAAACTTAATGAAGAGTTACAGAAGAAAGAAGAAGAACAGAAACAGCTGGAACAGGTGGTTCATATGCTGATGGAACTGAGTGATGGGCTGATTAAACTGAGATGTCAACTCCAGCATCAAGACAGAGACATGATGAGAGAACATTTAGACTTTGATAAGAAGCTTCAGTCAGTGGACAAAGAAACAGAAAGTGACAGAGTGAAGGGATACCTTAGACTGAAAGAAATCTTATTAGAGACTAAACTACAACTGACGAAGAGAAAACAAGAACATGAAGGACTGCAACATAATACTCTGGAAGTACTGAGGAAAACAGATGAGGTGATGAATGAAATGAAAGAGAAGAAGAAAGAAGTAGAAAAACTCAAAGTAGAAATCAGTGAGAAACTGGAGAGAGGGAAAGAAATCAGTTAGATCAGGAAGAGGAAACTTGATTCACTGAGGTTTTTACTTTAGACTAGAAATATTGAAGACATTTTATCAGTTTATAATTTTTTGTTGTGTTATGTTTTTTATAGTTTAGTGTTTAGTTTCTTGTTAGTCAAGTGTCTGACTAATTGTGCTGGAATTATCTTGTTTTACTACCTAAGGACTGAAAATAAATAAAAACACAGGTCATACTTTCAAATTATTCTTATTCTGCCAGTGAACCACCTGAATGAAAAAAATCAGAACAAGAAGGAAGAGGGGTTAATGTGTCTGTAAAGGTACAAACTTGTCTGTGGGTTTGGTTTTAGTTTCTCTCCTGCCACGCCCATATATGGACTTCCTCTTGCTCCACTCTGACCTCACCAGACTAATGGCTGACGAGTTGTGTATCTCTTTGTTTTATAAGCACCTCTCAGTCCTCGGTTTTTAGCTGGTTCGTTGCACACTTTTCATGGATCCACTCCACTGTGGACTTCACTTCAATTTGTTGGACCTTGTTTTCATTTGGGAGTTTGTTTTTTCCTGGCTTTGCTGTGTCCTTTGGGTTGTTACTTTGTACGTCTAGTTTGTCTGTTGGTTTCTTGTCCGCATTAGAGGGTGTTTTTTTGTTGGTACTTTGTATGTTTTCGTTGGAGTATTATTTTGAGTTTGTGCCTGCGTTACCTCAGTGTTTTAAGTTGATACTTTGTTAGTGTTTGTTTGTTCCCTGCCCTTGTTGTTTAATAAAATATCCTTTTGGTTCATACCTGTTTGGTTCCCCGTCAGCTCAGATGACGCTGTGTCTGAAGTCATGTGGTGTTCACTGTTAACTGTACTATCTGACACAAACTCATCAGACCGCAGTGAAGTCACTCCCACACACATTTTTTTACAAGGACATTTAACATAAAAAATTAAGGTGCTAAACTGTGGTCTTTGTGCTTCCTCTTCGAGTGATTTGAGTGCATGAGTGAATATAAATGCAATATGATTTAAACTGTGCTTTGGTATGAATGCAAGGCCATTAAAAAACAGTAGCTTCCTGTAATAGTTTAATGAATATGGTTTCATTGCTTTTTCTGCACACACCTCTGCCACAGATCAGCTTTATAACTCTTCTCTTTTGCAGTTGTTTTGCTCTCATTGACCTGTGATGAATAAAAATGAAATTCATCTCAAGAATTGATTTTGTAAAACAGGGTGAATATAAAAAAGCAAATAATTAGCAAAACATGCCTACAGGTTGGTTAATAAGTCAGTAATACAACAAATGATACAAAAGTAAAAAATAAACTAATTGAATAAATAATTCTAACATTTATCTACCCAGTAAATCTCGTGTAATGACATCTTGATTTCAGTAGAACATTCTTTACTCATTTGTGCATTTACCTAAGGTTTTAATCTAAGACTTTTGCTTTTGACATTTCTGTTTTAAAATTACAGTTCTAGTTATTTTATCTTGGAATCACTATAATGCACGATCTGATGACGTGACGCTTCTAACATCACACATTGGATGGCTTCACTAGAAGCAATAAATAAGATTAGAGAAGCTACAAAAGTTAAGCGTTTTTCTCATGTGGTTTGTATCTAAAAAGCTCAAAGATAATCTCTGATTATCAGCAGGATGAAATGATGGGGGAAAGACTTCATATGAATTCTACTTAAATGTGTAGGTGAAAAAGTTGTTGCAGATGATACAAAATACAAAGAAATAAAATTAAAGTCAAATGCAAACCACTTTATCAAGGTTACCTCTTTTTTCCTGGGGTATAACAACAGCATATGTTGTACTGACACTGTTCCTCTCCACAGACTCTACAACATCACATAAAATAATGACAAAATTATCACCTGTAGTAGTATTAATAATAATACTAATACTAATAATAATAATAATAATAATAATAATAATAATAATAATAATAATAATAATAATAATAATGTGTTTGCGACAGTAAAGAAGAACGAGCACCAGCAGCAAAGCCACAAACAAAATGATGAAACCAACCAATTGAAAAAAAAGTTAAATGAGGGACGTCTCCATCATCAGTTGAAGGAATCTCTAGATTCTCTGAGATCTATTTTGCTGAGCGAAGAAAATGTGGATGTTCAAAGTGTCACTGTGCACTAAAAACTTAACTCCATACATAAAACGTTTTACGTGTTTTTATAATCAAAACACTGCAGGTCTCTCACACCTCAATAGAAAACCGCAGCAATCTATATTAACACACCCTGTATAACTTCTGAAGCTGAGGTCTCTCTCACTTCTGACGGTCAGCCAACTCTCTGGTGATTCCTCTTCAGAGATGATACATTTGTACAGTCCTTCATGAGATTTAGACACATTGAAAATAGGCAGATTTCCTTCATATCCCGTCATGATGAGGAGGCCGTCTTTATAGAAATCAGCAGCAAGCTGCGAGTTGTGGATCTTCTTGTTCCTGCAGTGCAGAATCCCATCATCTCCCTCCATCATGGGAACAGCAGGAATGTCCAGGACCACAGAACCAGCTGAACATGAAGAAGATAAAATCACATTTCATATATAAAGTGAGAGAAAGCAGGTAGGTTTCTCACAATGTCCTGTAACTACTGACATTCAGTCACAGACCTGTAAACAAATGTTTCCCAGAATTAAGAGACATTTCATTTACTGGCTGATACCTGTGACTGAGATGTTGATGCTTTTCGCTCACTGTCCCGGTGAGTCAGGTCAGCTGCATAGCAGCTCTGCCATCGGTGTGTGAATGGGTGAATGAGACACAGTGTAAAGCGCTTTGAGTACCAGTTAGGTAGAAAAGCGCTATATAAGTGCAGAACATTTACCATTTACACCAGTATTCACCACTGTCTGACTCAAGGGCGATTCTAGACAGAATAACTAGAGATCCTGTGGATGTTTCCCATTGAGTAGTGTTTGCTGGATTGTTCTTCAGCTTCTTCATCACTCTCCAGTCAGCAGAGCCACCAGACTGCTAAAGATGACATGTTTCTGTACCTGTAATATAAATGTATGAAGCATAAAAAAACACTGTGTGCAGTTAAAAACTACTTACTGTTTTTCCAACCATAACATATCTGAACTGGTACAGCAAGCAGAAGTAACGTGCTGGTCACTAAAGAGGAAAATAAAAACAACCTCATACAAAATACAGACAATTATATATCACGACTATTATGTAAAGTGAATATTGCAGGTTATCAGTATGTACATTTTCTTTTATTTCTCCTATATAATTTCAGTCATTTTAATTGTGCGTCATAAGAATCTGATTCACATGATTAATTCTGCAAATTAGTTTTAAAGTGTTTTTTTTATTATATGCAAAGAGAGACTTTACTCACACTGTCTAGTGCAGACAGATTTAACCTCCATGTGGTCTTTTTGCCAACTGACTGACTGAACATTAGAATAAACTAACGTTAAGGGTTGTCTAACTACATAAGACAATTGTTATACTAAATGTCATATTTTCTGTAACACAGACGGGTTCTTTACTGATGTGCTGTGTTATGTTTAATAACTGCTTTGTGTAAGACTGCTCATTAGCAGACAGTATCTGATATAAATACCTAAAGTCTCTGAATTCAAATTAAAAAATAAGATCTTTGTGTCTTGACTTGCAGAGCTAATGGTTTCTGAAGGTCTTATGAACTGGAGGGAAATGTTGTTGCTGCCTATATGAGGTACTTTCATAAATCTTTATTTATCAATCAGCTGTTGAAGGAGCTGCCCCCCTCCAGACCAGCTTGTTCAGTCTGTTCCTGTCCCAGTCTGTGCTGACTGCATCCCAGCAGACGACAGTGTAGTGAACAACTGAGGCTGACACAGGGTCATAAAAAGTCCTTAGCCGGGACCTGCACACTCCGAAGGAGCTCAGTCTCCTCAGAAGACGTATAGTTTATTATTTATTTGACCACCCTGATACTTAAAACTGTCCCCCATCTCTATGTCTGAGCTCTTTTTCTCTGAAAGTCTATCATGATCTCTTTTGTTTCGAGCAAAATTTAAAAAATGCTGTCATCATTAAAACACATTGCTAATTTAGAGCAAATGTAATTGTGATATTTTGATCTAATTCATTGAAAATATGTCTTAAGTTAATGTGTTTTGAAGTTAGTTTCCAGTAGCACAAAAGAGTTGGCATACAGTTTACAAAGAACATTTGACTTATCCATGAATTCATCATATAATTATTATACAGAACAGTGGTGATTTCATTTATTAAACTAACACTACAGGAGATGTGCAAATGTTTTAAAAGCTAAAAAGTATTATTGTGCTCAGTCAGTAAACCTTTAGCAGTCTTCAATAACACTGTCTACAAATGTTTTAATTCTGTTTAGAATTGAACACAACTCCTGCACAAAAGTAAAACACAGGTCAAAGTACTTTTTTTATATTGCACACTGGTACTTTGACCCACAGCTTCATACGGAATTGACTGCTGCCAATGTACAACAGGTATGTACCTTCAATTAAGTTAATATGTTTTATTTCAGTTTCGAACATATTTTCAATATTTTTGAATTATTGTGTCTCTAATGCGAATATCGTAGAGCCAAAAAACAAAAAACAAAAAAACAAATATACACAAATGTATTGTGTTTCGCCATTATTTCCTGTAGTGTTGTTCATTTGTAATAAATGTTTGGAAGGTTTTGTAATATTATTTATTCATTCCTTCATTACATTTAGTAAGTTTTTGTTTTTTTTCTAACTGGTGCCAAAAGACTTACTGTTAAATGAACAATGTTCGGCGCTGGTCAATAAAAGTTTTACTGTGTCTCTGTAAGTTAAACTAGTTGTCACCACGTTGCACAATGAAGAACACTCTTGTGCAGTAGGGCGTTGTTTAGATAATAAATCTTACTTTCAGAAAACTAAAATAAGATTAACTTCATGCCAGTCATACAAATGTTCAAAAAATTATATGCATGTAATTGTCAGATGTTCACATTCATGTAAAGTATGTAGCTACAATAAACTTAACAAAATCGTATAGTAGAGTGAGTGTGATGACTTCTGTACTTAGAGACAAATTGTGTTTAGTATTATTGGTGATTTATCTTAATTAATTTAATATATCGTTTTTTATTCAGTATTTCATACTTTCTATTCTTATTCTTTTACTCAGAACTCCAGGATGATTTCTTTGAATAATGGATTCCCTCTCAAATATCCACTTATGTCCTTCAGTACTTTGGCTTTTCAATGCACTATAATCCTCCTCCTACTGACAGACTCTTGTAGAGGTATGTTAAACAAAAATATGAGCAGAGGGTGAAGTCAGTATTAAACTGTTGTGTTGTCTTTACGAGGAATAAAGTAAAGTATGTCATGTACCTTTCCAGGTGAGTCTCAGGAGGCTGGATCATCTCAGACAGTAACAGCATTAGTTGGTGAAGATGTTATTCTGCCGTGTCTCCTGGAACCTGCAGCAGATGTTGTTTCTAAAAGTCTGGAGTGGGGGAGACTTGACCTGGAACCCAGATTTGTCCATGTGTGGCATGAAGGTCAAAACCTCCTTGTTAATCAAAACCCAGCTTACAGAGGAAGAACATCACTGTCCACTGAGAAACTGAAGCATGGAGACCTTTCACTGAGCCTCTCTGCACTGAAACACTCTGATAATGGACAATACAGGTGTTACTTCCCCTCTCAGGGTAAAACATCGACTGTTGAGCTTCTTGTTGGTAAGTGGACATGTTTTCATGTTTGCAGAATGTTCCTACATATGTTTACATGTTAATATACAATATTTATCTAAACCTAATTCTGCTTCACATCATCAGGTTCTGTCTCCTCACCTGTCATAGCTGAAATTAACATAAACAGCAGCATAGTGGTTTTACAGTGTGAGTCTAAAGGCTGGTATCCAGAGCCTGATCTGTTGTGGCTGGACGCTGAGGGAAAGATCCTCTCTGCTGGACCTACAGAGACAGTCAGAGGTCCTGATGACCTCTATACTGTCAGCAGCAGAGTGACTGTGGAGAAGAGACACAGCAACAACATCACCTGTAGAGTCCAACAGAGCAACATCAACCAGACCAGAGAGACACAGATTAAAGTTACAGGTGATTGTCTAACCCATGAAATCATTATTAGTCGACGTGGTTTTAAATAACTATATTGTCTGTTTTAATTTTTTTTAGCTGAGTGCTTTGCACCCACATCAATTTCTGCAGCTCGCATCAGTATCATCTTGATCACTGCGCTAGTTTTCATTTGTGCAGCAATTTTTGGTTTGTGGAAATGGAGACAAAACAGAATCGAAGGTACTAGAAAAGTTTTTTTTTATTTTTTTTTTTATGTGAGCAACTAAACTGAGTCACTGGTTACTGGCTACAGTTTAAAATACTAATATTTGTGAAAAGCTAAATATAATTCAATTAAGTTAAATTTAAATAATTATATTTAAAAATAGATGTTTAACATAAATATATATTGTGTTTCAAACATTTAACAAAAATGTATTAATAATTCATGTTTCTTGTTTAAAAACATAAACAAACAAAAAACATTTAAAGTGTCAAATTCGCTTGTATGTTTTTTTTGTTCACTGTGATTTCTGCATACACAGCACATGTTCAAACTAAGTTCAACCCTGCTCCTTGTTTCTATTTCCACACAGAGGCAAAGATTCATCATGAGCGTGAAGCTGAACTCAGAGAGAAAGAGCAGCTGTTGGAAGAAAAAATGAAAAAGGAGGAAAGAGCTAAACTTAATGAAGAGATACAGAAGAAAGAAGAAGAAGAGAAACATCTGGAACAGCTGTTTCAGATGCTGAAGGAACAGAGTGATGAACTGTTTAAACTGAGAGAGAAACTCACACATCAAAACAAAGACATGGAGAGAGAATATGGAGACTTTGATAAGAAGTTTCCATCAGTGGACAAAGAAACAGAAAGTGACAGAGTGGAGGGATACCTTACACTGAAAGAACTCTTATTAGAGACCAAACGACAGCTGACGAAGAGAAAACAAGAATATGAAGCACTACAACAGAATACTCAGACAGTACTGAATAAAACAGATGAGGTGATGAATGAAATGATGTACAAGAAGAAAGAAGTAGAGAAACACAAAGTAGAAATCAGAAAGCAACTGGAGAGAGAGAGAGAAAGAGAAATAAATCAGTTAGAGCAACAAGAGGAAAGTTGAGTCATTGAGGTTTTCACTTTAGTCTAGAATTATTTAAGATGTTTTATCAGTTTATAACTTTTAGTTTGTCATGTGGAAGGTAGAGAAATAGGTGTATTATGACTGTTTGGTCATTTATTGTTCAAATGTCTGATTAATTGTACTGGAATATCCTTTATACATGTTTTACTACAGACGACAAAAAATAAATAAAAACAAAGATCAGTACTTTTATGGTATTCTTATTTTGCAGGTGAACCACCTAAATGAATAAAACCAGAACAAAAAGGAAGCAAACTGACACATGATGCCGGTGATGTGACACATGGTCTTTGTGCTTCGTCTTTTTCGAGTGATTTCTGAGTGCATGAGTGAAAATAAATACAGTGTGATTTAAACTGTGCTTTGCTGTGAATGCAAGGTCATTAAAAAACAGTAGCTTCCTGTAATACTTTAATGGTTTTTATTACGTTTTTGCATAAACTTCTACCACAGAGCAGCTTTATAACTCTTTGCTCTGTGGATGTTTTTGCTCTCATTGACCTGTGAGAAACAAAAAAATCCCATTAGTTTTATTTGTTTGAATAAATAATTCCAACAATATTTTTCTACACAGTGTATCTTGTGTGATGCATCTTGATTTCAGTAAAACAACATTCTTTATTCATTTGTGCCTTTACCTAAGATTTTATTTAAAGACTTGCTTTTGACCTTTCTGTAGTACAATTGCAGTTCTCTCATCTCTGATTATCAGCAGTATGAATTGATGGGGAACAATCAATTCATGAAAATAATACTTACCAGTAAATGTGTAAGTGAAAAAGTTGTTGCAACAGGTCTGTACTCAAACAGAAGACACAAAATACAAACAAAATAAAATTAAAACCAAATACAAAGTGCTGCCCCCTCCTCAGACTCTACATCATCACATGACATAATGACAATATTATCACTGCTAGTAGTAGTAATAATAATAATAAGAATAATAATAATAAGAAGAAGAATAAGAAGAAGAAGAATTGGAACCAAATCAGTGTGAAGGTGCGACAGTAGTAGTACATATTCTGTAGACTCACCTGAATGTGTTATTACTGGTGGAGTCGCAGAGGAAAATCAGCTCACTGAAGTGTGAGAAATGAAAGACTGAGTCAACAAAAAAAATGTTTTACGTGACTATCAACTTAAAGTTTTGTTGTGGTAAGTTTGATTCATGTGAGCGAACAACTATAAATTCTGCATCATTATTCATCATTAGCAAACTATTCTGTTCAAATCACAGTTACCTTGTTTGCGACAGTAAAGAAGACCGAGCACCAATAACAGCAGCAGAGCCACAAACTAAATGGTGAAACCAAACATTTCAAAATGGTGAAATGAGGGACATCGCCATCTTCAGTTGAAGGATTCTCTGGATTCTCTGAGATCTCTTTAGCTGAGCAAAGATGTGGACATTCAAAGTGTCACTGTGAACTATAAACTAATGTTGTGACCCAATTAATTTACTTCGTCATACATAAAACCTTTTATTTTTCTCTCACCTGTGACGGTCAGCCAACTCTCTGGTGATTCCGCTTCAGAGATGATACATTTGTACAGTCCTTCGTGAGATTTGGACACACTGAAAATGGGCAGATTTCCTTCATATCCCTGATGAGGAGGCCGCCTTTATAGAAATCAGCTGTGAGTTGTGGATCTTCTTGTTCCTGCAGTGCAGAATCCCATAATCTCCCTCCATCATGGGAACAGCAGGAATGTCCAGGACCACAGAACCAGCTGAACATGAAGAAGATAAAATCACATTTCATATTTAAAGTGAGAGAAAGCAGGTGGGTTTCTAAGAATGTCCTGTAACTACTGACATTCAGTTACAGACCTGTAAACAAATGTTTTCCAGAATTAAGAGACATTTCATTTACTGGCTGATACCTGTGACTGAGATGTTGATGCTTTCGCTCATTGTCCCGTTTGTATTTTCACACCAGTATTCACCACTGTCTGACTCAAAGGCGACTTGAATAAGTAGAGATCCTGTGGATGTTTCCCATTGAGTAGCGTTTGCTGGATTGTTCACTCTCCAGTCAGCAGAGCCACCAGACTGCTCACACTTTACAGAGATAGTGTCATATTCAAAGAACTGCAGTCTGTTTGGGTCAATATGAGGTAATACTGATATGAGAGAACAGAGAAGAGAAGATAAAGATGACGTATGTTTCTGTACCTGTAATATAAACCTATGATACAAAACAAATTCCCTTCTTATGTATACAGTTAAAAACTACTTATTGTTTTTCCAACCATAACATATCTGAACTTGTACAGCAAACAGAACTAACATGCTGGTCACTAAAGAGGAAAATAAAAACAACCTCATACAAAATACAGACAATTATATATCACGACTATTAAGTAAAGTGCATACTGTAGGATATCAGAATGTGAATTTTTATATTGCTCCTATATAATTTCAATCATTTTAATTTTGAGCCATAAGAATCTGATTCACATGATTAGTTCTGCAAATTAGTTTTAAATTGTTTTTTTCATTATATACAAAGGGAGTAACAAAGATAGATTTTACTCACACTGTCTGGTGCAGACAAATGTAACCTCCATGTGGTCTTTTTGCCAGCTGACTGACTGAACATCAGAATAAACTAATGTTAAGACCCTCCTCTTCTTGTTCTACATTAGAAATAACAATTGATAAACTAAATGTCATATTTTCTGTAACACAGACTGGTTCTTTACTGATGTGCTCTGTTATGTTTAATAACTGCTTTGTGTAAAACTGCTCACTAGCAGACAGTATCTGATATAAATACTCAATTAATTAACCAATTCTCTGAATTTAAATTAAAAAATAAGATCTTAGTGTCTTGACTTGCAGAGCTAATGGTTTCTGAAGGTCTGATCAACTGAGGAAAATGTTGTTGCTGCCTATATGAGGTACTTATAAAAATCTACACTAAGGATTTATCATTCTGCTGCTGAAGGAGCTGCTCAGCGCCTCCACTGTCTGATGCAGAGGGTGAGAGGTGTTGTTGATAATGTTCAGACAAGCTGACATCCTCTCACCCACCTCCTCCACAGAGTTCAACAAGAAGCTCAGGACAGAGCTGCCCCTCTGTGCTGACTGCATCCCAGCAGACGACAGTGTAGTGAACAACTGAGGCTGACACAGGATCATAAAACGTCCTCAGCAGGGACCTGTTCACTCCAAAGGACCTCGGTCTCCTCAGAAGATTGAGCTCACTTTGACCCTTCTTGCACAGGGCATCAGTGCTGTAGGACCAGTATAGTTTATTATTTATTTGACCACCCTGATACTTTAAACTGTCCCCCATCTCTATGTCTGAGCCGTGGATGTATGTGAGGTGGTGTCTTTCTCCAAAAGTCTATCATGAGCTCTTTTATTTTGAATAAAGTTGAAATGCTCTGTCCTCACTAAAATGCATTTCTACTTTAGAGCAAGTGTAATTGTACTATTGATATTTGGATCTAATTCATTGAAATTATGTCAAGTTAATGTGTTTTGAAGTTAGTTTTTTAGTAGCACTAAAGAGGGAAAAAAAGACATTTTGAGTTATCCATAAACATATCATATAATTATTATACAGAACAGTGGTGATTTCATTTCTTTAACTAACACTACAAGAAATATTTTATACAGAAAAACATGCAAATGTTTTAAAAGCAAAAATATGATTTACTGACTGGTTTATGATTTTCTTATTATGAAGTTACGTCACTCATAAGGCTGATTTATTGTTTCTTACTTATTGTCATTATGAAGGATATGTGTGTTCAATGATTTAATCCTGTCAGTAACAGGAACATGTTATATTTTACTGAAGCGGCACCCTGCACACAGACGAAGAAACAGGAAGTGGGTTGGGGCTGCTGACTGTTGCTGGGTAAACTGAAAGGCCAGAAAAAGGTCAACAGTCTTTGTGTTGAACAGGTGTTGATGCTATACGCCTATGCTTAACGTTCTTTTACCTGCAGTATAATCATCATGTATTCCTTGTAACCATACCACCGCCCACGTCTGTAACTACAGGGCGTGTCCCAGTTTTCAATAAATCGCTTGTACAAAGGGGAGACCGACGGAGTTGGCAGCTCCTGAGTGAAGTGCTTACAATGCTAAGGCCTCGGTCTGGCTCCCCTTGCAAGTAAAAAAGGCCGAACAGTGTCCTTGT
The DNA here is from genome assembly GCF_900324465.2 of Anabas testudineus. Taxonomy (NCBI): domain Eukaryota; kingdom Metazoa; phylum Chordata; class Actinopteri; order Anabantiformes; family Anabantidae; genus Anabas; species Anabas testudineus. The sequence continues at coordinate 10,538,780 of NC_046627.1, forward strand.
GGTGCTTTATTGTCTTCGTCTCTCTGAAAAGTGTTGTGGTTACTTTAGACCCGACTGTTACTATTGTACTCAGTCAGTAAACCTTTAGCAGTCTTCAGTAACACTGTCTACAAATGTTTTAATTCTGTTTAGAATTGAACACAACTCTTGCACAAAAGTAAAACACAGGTCAAAGTACTTTTTTTATATTGCTCTTAGATTTTACACTTTGACTCACAGCTTCATACTGAACTGACTGCTGCTAATCTACAACAGGTATGTACTTTACTTAAGTTAAAATATTTATTTTAGTTTTAAACGTATTTTCACTACCTTTGAATTAATGTGTCTCAAATGTGAATATCGTAGAGCAAAAAACAAATAACAAATACATAATCCTGTATTGTGTTTCCCACTATTTCCTGTAGTGTTGTTCATTTGTAGTTGTGTTTTGTAAAATACTTTATTCAGGTGAACATTACATTTTGTGAGTTTTAGTTTGTTTTTCTAACTGCTGCCAAACAAATTACTGATAAAGAAACAATGTTCACCGCTGATCATTAAAAGTTTTACTGTGTCTTTGTAAGTAAAACTAGTTTTCACCACGTTGCACAATGAAGAACAACTTTGTGCTTTGTAGCAGTAGTAAGGGGTCGTTTAGATAATGAATCTTACTTTCAGAAAACTAAGCTACTAACTTAACTTAAGTGTTCAACAAATTATATGCATGTCATTTTCAGATGGTCACATTCATCATGTAAAGTATGTAACTACAGTAAACTTAACAAAATCGTTTCGTGACTGAGTGAGTGTGACGACTTATGTACATAGTGACAACGCATTTTTAGTGTTTCTTATAATTTATCTTGATTCATTTAATATATTGTATTTAATTCAGTATTTCATACTTTCTATTCTTATTCCTTTACTCAGAACTCCAGGATGATTTCTCTAAATAATAGATTCCCTCTCAAATATCCACTCATGTCCTTCAGTACTTTGGTTTTTCACTGCACTATAATCCTCCTCCATCTTACAGGTATGTTAAACAAAAATATGAGCAGAGGGTGAAGTCAGTGTGAAACTGTTGTGTTGTCTTTACCAGTAAAATAGAAAAGTACATCATGTACCTTTCCAGGTGAGTCTCAGGAGGTTGGATCATCTCAGACAGCATTAATTGGTGAAGATGTTATTCTGCCGTGTCTCCTGGAACCTGCAGCAGATGTTGTTTCTAAAAGTCTGGAGTGGGGGAGACTTGACCTGGAACCCAGATTTGTCCATGTGTGGCATGAAGGTCAAAACCTCCTTGTTAATCAAAACCCAGCTTACAGAGGAAGAACATCACTGTCCACTGAGAAACTGAAGCATGGAGACCTTTCACTGAGCCTCTCTGCACTGAAACACGCTGATAATGGACAATACAGGTGTTACTTCCCCTCTCAGGGTAAAACCTCCACTGTTGAGCTTCTTGTTGGTAAGTGGACATGTTTTCATGTTTGCAGAATGTTTCTACATATGTTTACATGTTAATATACAATATTTCACTAAACCTTCTGTTTCACATCATCAGGTTCTGTCTCCTCACCTGTCATAGCTGAAATTAACATAAACAGCAGCATAGTGGTTTTACAGTGTGAGTCTAAAGGTTGGTATCCAGAGCCTGAGCTGTTGTGGCTGGACGCTGAGGGAAAGATCCTCTCTGCTGGACCTACAGAGACAGTCAGAGGTCCTGATGAACTCTATACTGTCAGCAGCAGAGTGACTGTGGAGAAGAGACACAGCAACAACATCACCTGTAGAGTCCAACAGAGCAACATTAACCAGATCAGAGAGACACAGATTAAAGTTACAGGTGATTTTTTCCCCCTAAAGTCATTATTAGTGTTTAAACAGCTGATCTGTGATTACATAACTAACACTGTGTTATCTGTTTAATTTCTTTTTAGCTGAGTGCTTTGCACCCACATCTTTCTCTGCAGCTCGTGTCAGTATCATCTTGATCACTGCACTAGTTTTCATTTGTGGAGCAATTTTTGGTTTGTGGAAATGGAGACAAAACAGAATCAAAGGTACTAGAACAGCTGTGGGACTTTGGTTATGTGCAACTGAAGCTCTAGTGTTTCAAATACTAATATTTGTAGAAAGCTAAAATTAAATTTAATTAAGTTACATTAGTATTATTTATAAAAAAAAAAAAACATTTAAAAACACTTTTACTGAAATATATTATATTTAAAATATTTAAGATGTTATTGTTTTGTCTTGTTAAAAAACAAACAAAAAACTTTGATAGTGTCAAATTTGATTTAATGCTGTTTAGTTCACCGTAATATCATACACAGCACATGTTTAAATTAAATACAACCTGCTCCTTGTTTCTATTTCCACTCAGAGGCAAAGATTCACCATCAGCGTGAAGCTGAACTCAGAGAGAAAGAGCAGCTGTTGGCAGAAACCAAGAAACAGGAGGACAAAGCAAAACTCAATGACAAGTTACAGAAGAAAGAAGAAGAAGAGAAACAGCTGGAACAGCTGGTCAATATGCTGAAGAAACAGAGTGATGAACTGAACAAACTCAAAGATCAACTCTTGCAACAAAACAAAGACATGGAGAGAGAACATGGAGAGTTTGATAAGAAGCTTCAGTCAGTGGACAAAGAAACAGAAAGTGACAGAGCGAAGGGATACCTTAAACTGAAAGAAATCACATTAATAACCAGACGACAGCAGATGAAGAGAAAACAAGAACATGAATTACTGCAACATAATACTCAGACAGTACTGAATAAAACAGATGAGGTGATGAATGAAATGAAAGAAAAGAAGAAAGAAGTAGAGAAACACAAACTAGAAATCAGTGAGAAACTTGAGAGAGAGAAAGAAAGAGAAAGAAATCAGTTAGAGAAGAAAGAGTAAACTTGATCAGAAATTAGAATTAGAAATGTCAGTTATATAATTTTTAATTTTATGTGTTACTTGGCTGGTAAGGAAATAGGTGCATTATGACTGTGTGGTCATTTATTAGTCAGATATTTGACTAGTTGTACTGGAAAAAAATAAACTAATTGAATAAATAATTCTAATATTTATCTACCCAGTAAATCTCGTGTAATGACATCTTGATTTCAGTAGAACATTCTTTACTCATTTGTGCACTACCTAAGATTTTAATTTAAGACTTTTGCTTTTGAGATTTCTTTGGTACAATTACAGTTCTAGTTATTCTATCTTTGAATCACTATAATGCACGATCTGATGACGCTTCTAACATCACACATTTGATGGCTTCACTAGGGGCAATAAATAAGATTAGAGAAGCTACAAAAGTGAAGCTTCTGTTTGCGTTTTTCTCATGTGGTTTGTATCTAAAAAGCTCAAAGATGATCTCTGATTATTAGCAGTATGAAATGATGGGGGAAAACTTCATATGAATTCTATTTAAATGTGTAGGTGAAAAAGTTGTTACAGGTGATACAAAATACAAAGAAATAAATTAAAGTCAAATGCAAACCGCTGTATCAAGGTTACCTCTTTTTTCCTGGGGCGATAATAACTGGAACCAAATCAGTTGCGAAACTACATATTCTGTAGACTCACCTGAGTGTGTTATTACTGGTGCAGTCGTAGAGGAAAAACAGCCCACTGAAGTGTGAGAAATAAAAAAATTTAGTCAATAAGAAACAAAAAAATGGCTCAAAGTTTTACGTGACTATTGACTTAAAGATTTTTTGATTATGGAAGTTTGATTCATGTGAGCAAGCAAATACCTTTGTGTTTACGACAGTAAAGAAGACCGAGCACCAACAGCAGCAGCAGAGCCACAAACAAAATGGTGAAACCAACCAATTGGAAAATGGTGAAACGAGGGAGGTCTCCATCCTCAGTTGAAGGAATCTCTGGATTTTCTGAGATCTCTTTAGCTGAGCAAAGAAAATGTGAACATCCAAAATACTTTACACTATAAATGTAATTTTCTGACTCTATTAATTTACTACGTCATAAAACAAAAAACGTTTTCTGTGTTTTATTAATCAAAACACTGCAGGTCTCTCACACCTCATTAGAAAACCGCAGCAATCTATATTAACACACCCTGTGTAACTTCTGAAGCTGAGGTCTCTCTCACTTCTGACGGTCAGCCAACTCTGGTGATTCTGCTTCAGAGATGATACATTTGTACAGTCCTTCATGAGATTTGGACACATTGAAAATAGGCAGATTTCCTTCATATCCCGTCATGATGAGGAGGCCGTCTTTATAGAAATCAGCTGCAAATGGCGAGTTGTGGATCTTCTTGTTCCTGCAGTGCAGAATCCCATCATCTCCCACCATCATGGGAAAAGCAGGAATGTCCCGGACCACAGAACCAGCTGAACATGAAGAAGATAAAATCACATTTCATATATAAGGTGAGAGAAAGCAGGTAGGTTTCTCAGACTGTCCTGTAACTACTGACATTCAGTTACAGGCCTGTAAACAAATGTTTCCCAGAATTAAGAGACATTTTATTTACTGGCTGATACCTGTGACTGAGATGTTGATGCTTTCGCTCATTGTCCCGTTTGTATTTTCACACCAGTATTCACCACTGTCTGACTCAAAGGCGACTTGAATAATTAGAGATCCTGTGGATGTTTCCCATTGAGTAGCGTTTGCTGGATTGTTCTTCAGCTTCTTCATCACTCTCCAGTCAGCAGAGCCACCAGACAGCTCACACTTTACAGAGATAGTGTCATATTCAAAGAACTGCAGTCTGTTTGGATCAATATGAGGTAAATCTGACATGAGAGAGCAGAGAAGGTAAATAAAGCTGATGTATGTTTCTGTACCTTTAATTTAAACATAAGTATGCTGCAAAACAAAATCACTTGTATGTTTATGCATTTAAAACTACTTACTGTTTTTCCAACCATAACATATCTGAACTTTTACAGCAAGCAGAAGTAAAATACTCATCACTAAAGAGGAAAATTAAAACAACCTTATACAAAATACAGACAATTATATATCACAACTATTATGTAAAGTGCATACTGCAGGTTATCACAATGTGATTTTTTATATTGCTCCTATATAATTTCAATCATTTTAATTGTGAGCCATAAGAATCTGATTCACATGGTTAATTCTGCAAATTAGTTTAAAAGTGTTTTTTTTTCATTATATGCAAAGAGAGACTTTACTCACACTGTCTGGTGCAGACAGATTTAACCTCCATGTGGTCTTTTTGCCAAATGACAGAATATACGAATGTTAAGACCCTGCTCTTCCTGTTCAAGCTACATCAGACATGACAATTGTTAAACTAAATGTCATATTTTCTGTAACACAGACGGGTTCTTTACTGATCAGCTCTGTTATGTTTAATAACTGTTTTGTGTAAGACTGTTCACTAGCACACAGTATCTGAAATAAATACCTAAAGTCTCTGAATTCAAATAAAAAATAAACAAGATCTTAGTGTCTTGACTTGCAGAGCTAATGGTTTCTGAAGGTCTTATTAACTGAAGGTAAATGTTGTTGCTGCCTTTATGAAGTACTTTTAAAAATCTTTATTTATCATTCTGCTTTTGAAGGAGCTGCACAGAGCCTCCACTGTCTGATGCAGATGGTGAGAGGTGTTGTCCATAATGGATGTCAGCTTGTCTGAAGTCCTCTCACCCACCTCCTCCACAGAGTCCAACAAGAAGCCCAGGATAGAGCTGCCCCTCTGTGCTGACTGCATCAGCAGGCGACAGTGTAGTGAACAACTGAGGCTGACACAGGGTCATAACATGTCCTTAACAGGGACCTGCTCACTCCAAAGGACCTCAGTCTCCTCAGAAGATGGAGCTGACTTTGACCCTTCTTATACAGGGCGTCATTGCTGTGGGACCAGTATAGTTTATTATTTAGGTGACCATCCAAATACTTAAAACTGTCCCCCATCTCTATGTCTGAGCCCTGGGTGTATGTGAGGTGGTGTCTTTCTCCGAAAGTCTTTCATGAGCTCTTTTGTTTCGAGCAAAATTTAAAATGCTGTCATCATTAAAACACATTGCTAATTTAGAGCAAATGTAATTTGTATTTAATAATTTGTAATTGTATTTTGATCTAATTCATTGAAAATGTGTTTTGAAGTTAGTTTTCAGTAGCAATAAACAGTTAGCATACAGTTTACAAAGAACATTTTGAGTTATTCATTAACTCACTATATAATTATTATACAGAACAATGGTGATTTCATTTCTTTAACTAACAATACAGGAGATGTGCAAATGTTTTAAAAGCTAAAAAGTATTATTGTACTCACTCAGTAAACCTTTAGCAGTCTTCAGTAACACTGTCTACAAATGTTTTAATTCATTTTAGAATTGAACACAACTCTTGCACAAAAGTAAAATACAGGTCAAAGTACTTTTTTTATATTGCTCTTACATTTGCACTTTGACCCACAGCTTCATACTGAACTGACTGCTGCCGATGTACAACCGGTACGTACCTTTACTTTAAGTTAAAATGTTTTATTTCAGTTTCGAACATATGTTCATTACCTTTGAATTAATGTGTCGCTAATGGGAATATCGAAGAGCAAAAAAAAAACAAAAAAAACAAATATACACGAATATATTGTGTTTCGCCACTATTTCCTGTAGTGTTGTTCATTTGTAATAAATGTTTGGAAGGTTTTGTAATATTATTTATTCCTTCATTACATTTAGAAAGTTTTTGGGTTTTTTTTCTAACTGGTGCCAAACGAATTACTGTTAAAGGAGCAATGTTCGGTGCTGATTACTAAAAGTTTTACTGTGTCTCTAAATGAAACTGGTTCTTACCACGTTGCACAATGAAGAACACTCTTGTGCAGTAGGGCGTCGTTTAGATAACGAATCTTACTTTCAGAATACTAAACTAAGAATAACTTCATGCCAGTCATACAAGTGTTCAAAAAATCATATGCATGTCATTTTCAGATGTTCACATTCATTTAAAGTATGTAGTTACAGTAAATTAAGGAATATCAAATAGGTACCGAGTGAGTGTGATGACTTTTGTACATAGTGACAACGTATGTTTAGTATTTCTGATAATTTATCTTGATTCATTTAATATATTGTTTTTAATTCAGTATTTAAGACTTTCTATTCTTATTCTTTTACTCAGGACTCCAGGATGATTTCTTTGAATAATGGATTCCCTCTCAAATATCCACTCATGTCCTTCAGTACTTTGGTTTTTCAATGCACTATAATCCTCCTCCTACTGACAGACTATCTTACAGGTATGTTAAACAAAAATATGAGCAGAGGGTGAAGTCAGTATGAAACTGTTGTGTTGTCTTTACGAGGAATAAAGTAAAGTATGTCATGTACCTTTCCAGGTGAGTCTCAGGAGGTTGGATCATCTCAGACAGTAACAGCATTAGTTGGTGAAGATGTTATTCTGCCGTGTCTCCTGGAACCTGCAGCAGATGTTGTTTCTAAAAGTCTGGAGTGGGGGAGACTTGACCTGGAACCCAGATTTGTCCATGTGTGGCATGAAGGTCAAAACCTTCTTGTTAATCAAAACTCAGCTTACAGAGGAAGAACATCACTGTCCACTGAGAAACTGAAGCATGGAGACCTTTCACTGAGCCTCTCTGCACTGAAACACTCTGATAATGGACAATACAGGTGTTACTTCCCCTCTCAGGGTAAAACCTCGACTGTTGAGCTTCTTGTTGGTAAGTGGACATGTTTTCATGTTTGCAGAATGTTCCTACATATGTTTACATGATAAAATACAATATTTCACTAAACCTTCTCCTTCACATCATCAGGTTC